>NC_044309.1:72159929-72484179 GCF_007474595.2 Lynx canadensis
AAACAAAACACTAATGAAAGAAATTGAAAATGTCACAAACAAATGGAAAGATATTCCATGTTCATGGATTGGAAGAATTAATATCATTAAAATGTCCATACTACTGGGTGCCTGGGTGGCTCAGTCAGTGAAGCGTCTGACTTTCACTCAGCTCATGATCTCACAGTTCGTGGGTTTGAGCCCCGCGTCAGACTCTGTGCTGACAACTCAGAGCCTGGAGCCCACTTCACATTGTGTCTCCCTCTCTCTCTGTCTCTTCCCTGCTCAGGTGCTCTCTCTCTCTCTCTCTCAAAAATAAAATAAACATGAAAACAAAATTTTTTAAATGTCCACACTACTGAAAGCAATCTACATATTTAATACAATTTATATCAAAACACCAATATTTTTCACAGAACTACAACAAATAATACTAAAATTTGTTTGAAACCACAAAGACTCTGAATAGCTAAAGCAATCTTGAAAGAAGAACAAAAGCTGGAGGTGTCACAATCCTAGATTTCAAGACATACTACAAAGCTATAGTAATAAAAAACATTATGGTACTACCACAAAAATAAACATGTAGATCAATGATACACAATAGAGAGCTCAGAAATGAAACCATGATTATAGTGGTCAATTAATCTATGACAAAGGAGGCAAGAATATACAGCGGGAAAAGAGTCTCTTCAACAAATGGTGCTGGGAAAACTGGACAGCTACATGCAAAAGATTGAAACTGGATCACTTTCTTACTCCATACATGAAAACAAATTCAAAATGGATTAAAAAACATAAATGTAAGACCCAACATCATAAAACTCCTAAAAGAAAACATACACAGTAATCTTGGACATCAATCTTAGCAACATTTTCTAGAGATGTCTCCTAAGGCAAAAGAAACAAAAGCAAAAATAAACAATTGGGACTTCACCAAAATAAAAATCTCTTACATAGCTAAGGAAACCATCAACAAAATGCCATGGCAACCTACTAGATGGGAGAAGATATTTACAAATAATATATCTGATGAGATGTTAATACCCAAGTATATAAAGAATGTATACAACTGAATACCAAAAACTAAATAATCTTATTAAGAAATGGGCAGAGGACCTGAATATTTTTCCAAAGAAAACATAGAGATGGCTGACAGACACATGAAAAGATGCTCAACATCACTCATCATCAGGGAAATTCAAATCAACACCATAATAGGGTATCACCTTACACCTGTCAGAGTGGCTAGAATCAAAAAGATAAGAAATAACAAATGTTGGTGAGGATGTGGACAAAGGGAACTCTCATGCGCTGTTGGTGAGAATGTAAATTGGTGTAGCCGCTATAGAAAACGGTGTCAAGATTCCATAAAAAATAAAAAATTGAAATACTATATGATCCAGTAACTCCACTACTAGGTATTTACCCAAAGAAAATAAAAACACTAATTCAAAAAGATATACCATACCCCTATGTTTATTGCAGCATTATTTATAATAGCCAAGATTTGGAAGCAACCTTAGTGTCCATCAATAGATGAATGGATAAAGAAGATGAGGTGTATGTACAACAGAATATTACTCAGCCATAAAAAGGAATGACATCTTGCCATTTTCAGCAATATACATGGACCTAGAGGGAATTATGCTAAATGAAATGATCTGATTCATGTATATGTGGAATATAAAAAACAAAATAAAGCAGAATCAGATCTATAAATATAGAGAACTGGTTGGTTGCCAGAGGGAGAGGGGGAAGGGGATGGGTAAAATGGGTGAAATGGAGTGAGAGATACAGGCTTCCAGTTAGGGAACGAATAAGTCACAGGAATAAAAGGCACACTATAGGGAATATAGTCACTGATGTTGTAATAGTGTTGTATGTTGACAGATGGTAGGTACCCTTGTGGGGAGCATAGCACAATGTATAGATTTCTCAAATCAGTTGTAGTGCACCTGAAAAGAATATAACAATGTATGTCCACTACATTTTTAAAAAATGTGTTGACTGCTTTTATGCTTTCAATAAGGTTTCTGGTCAATAGCGGGGTAGTAGTAGTTAATTTTTTGTTGACTTGAAAGTTACATACGGATTTTCGACTGCACAAGGTCTTGGCACCCCTAGCTCCTGTACTGTTCAAGGGCCAAGTGTAATTGGTGGGGGTCAGATAAATACCAGGAACTATGCCAGATGTTTATTTACATTTATCTCACTGCCAACATTTTATTGAAGATAAATGTTAAGTAGCTCTTAAAAAATTATTCCAAAGGAAGTATATGATTATAAAAGCAGTGCAACATGTTGAAAAATCCCAAGCTACTCACAGAGGCTGGGCGGGAAAACCAAGTCCTACTCTCACCCAGCCCAGCCCACTCCAGAGGTCCCAGGAAGTGTGAGTTGTGGCCATTGGGGTAGTCTTTTTGCCCAAAAGAGACTTCAGAGATTTGGGTTTAATAATTATATTTAGTGTATTAAAGTTACAGGTCATGGATGCCTGGGTGGCTCAGTTGGTTAAGCATCGGACTTTGGCTCAGGTCATGATCTTATAGTTCGTGGGTTTGAGCCCCATGTTGATCTCTGTCCTGACAGGTAGGAGCCTGGAGTCTGCTTTGGATTCTGTGTCTCCCTCTCTCTATGCCCCTCCCCAACTCACACTCTGTGTCTGTCTCTCCCTCAAAAATAAATAAACATTAAAAAAAATAATATAAAATAAAGCTACAGATCAGAAAAGCTACTTCTTTCCTTACATTTTTTTTAAAGTAGGCTCTATGCCCAGCGTGGAGCTCAACGTGGGGCTTGAACTCACGACCTGAGATCAAGACCTGAGCTGAGATCAAGAGTTGGCTGCTAAATGGACTGAGCCACCCAGGCACACCTCCTTACACTTTTAAGTTCAACCCAAATCCTATTGTTTTCATAAACTTAGCAAATTTCATCACTTTTTAAGGGAAATTTGAATGTCTGGTTTCACTTGCAAACTTAATGAAATGCTTTAAAATATCTGGAAAAGTAGTTATAAAGTTTATTCCAGTTCCTTTTTATGTACTCCAGTTTTCTGACCTACTGAGGCCAAGAGGCCATAAGTGAAGGAGTTATAAACTCTCTCTTTCCTGTTCTTCTCTTTATTTTATGATTTTTTTTCCTGCTTTTCTCTTTAAAGGATACCTTTCACAAAGGCATTGAGGCCATATTCTCTCTTTACCCTTTGTTACTAGGACACTGACTAGAGAGTGGAAAATGGCCAGACCATATATAGAAATAGAATTTTGACCCACAACCTGTAGCAAACAGCCCAGGAAACCAACCCCTTAACTACAATAATCAGACCAGGAAGCCAGACAGGCTTATAGGATGTCAGACTGTTTTATCTCTAGTGACAGTCCAGGAAGCCAAACAATAACCCCTAAAACAATCAGCCCCAAATGGCAGGAACTTGATTAATAACTGACAGCTCTTCTATTTTTGCCCTTACATCCAGCTTAGAACCAATCAGAGAAAGCCAAATATGTACCCTAACCAATAACATAAGACATCCTACTTCTAGTTAGCCTGCCTCCAGCTTTCTCACACCAACCGCCTCCAACAAGCACACCTGAAGCCTTCCTTTTTTTCCACTATAACGCTTTCTCACTCCTATTTCTACCATTGAGTCTCAGCCAATTGGTAGTGGCCAGCTCCTGTGCTATATAGCAAACTCAGAATAGACTTTACTTGTGCTCTCTTGGTTGGTCTTTGTTTATTTTATGTTACTATCCAATACAAGTTGTTGGGGGAAGTGTTTGCTGGGTGTGTAGGACAAAACACAGTGAAGTGTTACTTTGGCTGCCCCCCAGCCCTTGAGTCATATTGGGATGGATTGGGGAGGAAGGGTTGGTAATTATGGAAGGTGAATCTTCTGGAAGAGTAGATCGGACCACCAGGTGTAAAGCTGTGAACTTAACACAGAGGAGTTTTGCCTTTATAGGAAATGGAGAACCTATGAAACACTTCAGAAGGGAAAACTGGGAGCAAGAATCTCATCTTTGCCACTGGCGAATATTCATTTCCTTTCTGTCTAAACTCTCACCCCTCTGAGATGCTCTTTGAGCTGAGGCACCTTGAGATTCAAGGAGTTTGATAGCAGTTCTCAAAGTAGGGAAGCTGTTTGACAACATTCCCAAGGTAAGGGAAACAGGAGGGTTGACCTCACCTCAGAGACTTCAGATTCCACAAGGCATTCAAGCATAAGTTGGAAGGAAAACAATCCTGGGGTAATAAGCTGTGGCCATGATGACTTCATTTTATTTGGGGACATGTTTTCCTTTGGTTATGAAACAGATTTTGCAAATGCTCTTAAAAGACCAGCACTTCCATTTTCTACCAGAAAACGAGGTAGATGGCCCTATACACCCTTGCCCCATTCTTAAAACTGCCCAGTACATGGGATCTTTTATAATGCTGGCATGATTTGATTTATTTTGTCATTTAATCTATTGGGAGGGACCCCTAAGATCACCTCACCCTACCCTTCATTTCTCATTCACTCACGTGGGCACTTTGCTATGATCACACCTGGTTCTTCCAATTAGAGCCACTGCGCCAAGAACTCTGAAGCAGATAGACTGTGATCCCTAATCTTGTTCAGCATGGATAAGCACGTTTATGACTACAAAATATCTTGCCATTACGCCCTCTTCTCTCAGTATCACTTGTGGTGAGTCAGAGTGATGAGTCTCTGTTACCAATAAGGAAACCTCATATAAGTTGCCTACTCAGTGGTACAGACCAAGCTGCAAGTGCCAAGCACACCAAGATTTACAGGCTGACCTCACTACTGGGCCTTCTGTCCTCTGTTTTTAAATCAACAAATCATATTTTTACCCTCAGTGTTTTGGGCCCTTTGGAGCAATCAGTATCTACTATTCTGGGGCTCCAGCTTCAAAATCAAAATCACAGAGCAACACTT
Source organism: Lynx canadensis (assembly GCF_007474595.2). Classification (NCBI taxonomy): domain Eukaryota; kingdom Metazoa; phylum Chordata; class Mammalia; order Carnivora; family Felidae; genus Lynx; species Lynx canadensis. The sequence goes on from NC_044309.1 coordinate 72,164,857, forward strand.
TTTCCAAAACTGGTTAGAAGAGGAGGTGGAAAGCAGTCTAATGAGTGCAATGAAGTAAACAAGGAAAAGAGCAAATCTCGTAGGAAATCCAGCAAGTGGTGGGAGGCTCCTGGTCCCTCATTTCTGCTACGAGAAAGCTGCTGGATATAACTATGAAAAAAAAACTCCATTTTGGTTGTACCCGAAAATAAAAGTAAACATTAAGGAGCAGCTCCCAGGATATTGTTTAAATTGCCCACTTCACTGGGGGCAGTAAGGCAGATATAACACCAGGAGCCTCACTGGGACCCAGAACAAACCATCACATTAATGCTCACCTTCATTAATAATAAGGCAGAGTAACATATTCTTGGGACTTCGATCTTCTTCCCAAGGATAAATCACTTCATTACCATTCTTGTTTTAATATAGGAGATTGCCCTGAAAACCTAGAATAAAAGTTTTCCCAGATAATACTTGTCCATACCAGCTTTTGAAGTTCTATCACTCATTCAATGTGAATAGTAGAATCCCTAACACTTGATGGTGAACTCCTAAGAGGAATGAGTCCTTGCATGTTTCTTTAGAGCTTTCTGCCTGGGTTTTCCTGTTGTATTTACAGCTCTAAACCTTTATAATTTGTTAGCCTCCACAACACCAGAGTATCATTGTTTTCCAAAACTTGTCCTGTTTAACATCTCCATTCATTCACAAGCACCTAATTGATTAATATTAGTTTCTCTGTTTTCTGCCACCTGCTGCACCTGATAGAAAGAAAGACACAAACCACCTTTAACGCAGCTGAGGAATACAGTCTGGATGACCAGTCTCTTACAAACATTTATTTTCAGTCTCTCATTTCTCAAGAACTGTCTTGCCATGCTAGACCATCCCAACTAAACCAAATCTTTGTCTTCTGTGAACCAGAGCCTGGGGCAAATTTATTCCCCTACCATCTCTTCCCTTCCTGGGCATTGTAAATGATGAGAGAAAGGTACAGAAACTTTGCCTGGGGTATAAAGTTAGGATTTTAATCTAGTCATCAAAGTATCTCAAGAATATAGTTGACATCACCAAAAATATGTTTTATTAGAGACAACAAGTACCATTAGAATATAACAGAAAGTCACTGAAACAAATGAAGGCAATATTTGTGTACAAGATACTACTGATTATTTTATCTGGATTCCAGGAAGTCCATGTGGGGTATGGGAAAACAAATAAGATTTAGAAATAGAGGACCTTGGTTCAAATCCTGGATCTGCCTTTGACTAGCCTTAGAAGCTTCATCAAGTTGAGAGACTGATTGTACAAATAGACAACGGCCAGGCCATATATAGAAATAGAACTCTGACCCACACCTATAACAACTGGTCCGGGAAACCAACCCTTTATCCACAATAATCATACCAAGAAGCCAACCAGACTTGTAGGAAGTCAGACAATCCCTAGTGACAGTCCAGAAAGCTAAACAATAACCCCTAAAACAATCAGTCCCAAATGGCAGGAAATTGATTAATAACTGACAGCTTCTCTAATTTTTACCCCTACATTAACTTAGGACCGATCAGAGAAAGCCAAATATGTACTCTAACCAACCATATAGGATGCTCCACTTTGGGTTAGCTCACCTCCAGCTTCCCCATACCAACAGCCTCCAATTAGAGCACACACACCTGAAATCTTCCCATTTTTCCACTATAAAGCTTTCTTACACCTATTTCTGCCTTTAAGTCTCTACCAAAACACAAGTAAACAGTGGCTGACTCCTTTGCTATAGCAAGCTCTGAATAAACAAATTTTGCTTCCTTTCATTTGGTTCATCTTTATCTTCACTAAGTTATTTAACCTCTTAGGCTCTAGCTTCCTAATTCATTAAATGGGGTTATTTGTTCCTAGCAGGCAATGTCACTTTGAAGTCCCTAATGTCTCACACTGGATTCAGTGTGCCAGGCAGTATAAAAAACCACAGGATGAATACAAGGCATCTTCTTTGAGGTGAGGGTATCAATGTTTAGGGAAGAAATGGCCATATTAAAACAAACACAAGTATGTTATAGAATTGCATGTAAAATGCGAATGAATTTGTAATGGCAAATAACAAAATTCAGAGGAATTTCACACTTTTGTTGAGCTGCTTCATCTGGACCCCTGGGTTATGCCTTTTCTTTTCTCTCTTCATTAGAACTTGGGTGGAAGAGTCTGAGAAGTATTGATATACATTGAAAGTATCTTGCCAGCCTTGAGATTCTACAACAGTGGTTTTCAAAGGGTAGTCTAGGTTCCCTTAGGAGGGTTTGAGACCTTTTCGAGATGTCTACAAAGGCAAAACTACTTTTACAATAATACAGACACATTATCTGCCTTTTTACTCTCATTTTCTCGGTATGCAATGGAGTTTCCAGAGGCCACACAACGTGAGATACGGCCGTAGATTGAACACAGGAGCAGTTATGAGCATCCAGCTGCTTTCTATTAAGTCAGACATTAAAAATATAAAACAATGTACTCTTCTCACATTATTTTGAAAAATAGTTATTTTTCATTAAAACATGCAGTGAGCTTATTGTTATTTTGAAATTAAGGAAAAAATTTAATTTCTCAGTTTTGGTTTCTAATACACTAAATATTAACAGATACAATTCACACAAACAAAAGTTTTTTGGGGTTCTCAATACTTTTTTAAGAGTAGAAGGGGTTTGGTGACCAAAAAGTATAAGAATCACTGTTTTATAAAAGTAAAATTTTGAACCAGAGCCAACCATGGCATTCACATTTAACTTGGGCAGTACAACTCGAAGTGTGAGGGTGGCAGAAAAGACCAATGCCAACTTTCTCCTCTCAGTGCATGTGAAATCCATCTTCTGGTCAATGTCAAGGCCCCTCACTGAAGCTTGGGCTCCAATACAAGTGCTGTATTGGTGCTTCTGCTCAGACAAACCCCTCATCCCTGACTGATACCTGCTGAGTTCTTGATCTTTATTTCCTAGCTGTCTGTCCTGGGCTGCATGGTTAGATAAAGCCTGGTGTAGTGTCCTCTGTATATCCTGCCACATTAAGCACATATTTGTGTGTATATGTTGGATTCCAGGCTGTTTTACTTAGAAATTCTGGGGTCCCAAGGGACAAAATGTGACCATTAATATACTGAACTAGCATGCAAAAAGTGGTCAGAACTACAAAACCTGATCCTGTTTAGAGGCTCACTGTCAAAACATAGTATACGTTGGTCCTACAAGCCATACACAGGGAACAGTCTCGTGAAATATATTTCCTTCAAACAAGGAGGACAATGTATTTATTCATTATTGTATCTATAGCAGACCTGGCACAGAGTAGATGTTCACTAAACAGTTGTTGACTAAACACATGAATGGATGAATGAATGAATGAATGCCTTAACCTTCCCTGGTATCAGATTTTTCCAGCCAAGAGATTTAGAAAGCATACTTAAGAAAGTAAAATAAGGTTAAAGTGGAAATGACAGTTGATCGTGCAAGATACTAAATCAAGATGGGTAGAGCAGGAGATGTTGGCTTGGTACAATGGCTGAGCGGGTAGAAGTCCTAATTGTGAGCTGAGAGAAAATGTCTTTACTATAGATGTTGCTCCTCTCCACCAATGAAATGAGTCACAGTCCAATATACAGCTACAGGTGGGTTCTGAGGTAAGTTGACACAATGATTTTTTTTAAAGGACGTGTAGAGGCCAAAGTAAAAGGCTAATGAAGTGGATCTGGGAAGCTCTTAACCCCCATGTACAAATGCTTTATTGAACAAACTCCTGAACACATCTGCTGTGTGGTTCTCATGACTGAATCCCACTTGGTCCCTCTCATTGGAAGCAGATCCAACCAAAAGGTAGCTTAAGCAGGGCTATCATGATTTAAGCACCTTGTTACTCCCTATTCACAGGAAAATGGTAAAGGAGAGTCTTTCTGGGCATATGGGCACTTTAATTTAAGCTTTTCTCTATCTATCTATCTATCTATCTATCTATCTATCTATCTATCTTTTATTTTAGAGAGAGAGAGAGAGTGTGTGCGCAAGCAGGAGAGAGAGAGAGAGACAGAATCTTAAGTAGGCTCCACACTCAGAGCTGAACCCGACATGGGTATTAATCTCATGATCCTGGGATCAGGACCTGAGCCAAAAATCAAGAGTCAGATGCTCAACCAACTGAGCCACCCAGGCTCCCCTGAATTTGGGCTCTCAAACAAACTCTCACTTGATCTTAGCCAAAAGGCCGAGAAGCGATTCAAACAAACTCTCAAAGGTAAATGCTGACTCTCATTTTCATTCAACCTAAGTGCAAACAATAAGTACCAGGGTATGCAGGAAATGATTTGACTGCCATTTTTTGACATAGGTTTGTCCATGAAATTAACTTTTGAAAGAACCAGCTTTTGACTTTGCTGACTCACTCTATTATGTCTTTATTTTTTATTAAATATATCTTATTGCTATTTTCTTTGAGTTTAGTCTGTATTTTTCCCTACATAATTTCTTCACTTAGATTCATTTGACAATTCACTCAACAAATTGTGTATATTGTATGGAAGGCATCATTTTACATACAATAGATTTGTGTTGCTTACCTCACTAATTAAAAAACATTTTTTTAATATTTATTCAGTTTTGAGAGACAGAGAGACAGACCATGAGCAGGGGAGGGGCAGAGAGAGGGGAGACATAGAATCTGAAGCAGGCTCCAGAGCTGTTGGCACAGAACCCTGACATAGGGCTCAAACTCATGAACCATGAGATAATGACCTGAGCTGAATTTGGCTGCTTAACCCACTGAGCCACCCAGGCACCCCTTCAGTAATTTTTTAATATTGGTATTTAAGACCATAATTTCCCTGGCCTTATTAGGAGAAATCTCCCTCATGGATCCAGTCAGCAAAGACTGGGAGAAGTGGCTGTTTTTTAAAATGCCCAATTTTTAAAAAATATAATTTATTGTCAAGTTAGCTAACATACAGTGTATACAGTGTTCTTTGGCTTCAGGAGTAGATTCCCATGATTCATTGCTTACATACCACACTCAGTGCTCATCCCAACAAGTGCCCTTGTCAATGCCCATTACCCATTTTCCCCTCCCTCCCATACCCCCCCCCCACCAAACCCATCAACCCTCAGTTTGTTCTCTGTATTTAAGAGTCTCTTACAGTTTACCTCCCTCTCTGTTCAAAACTATTTTTCCCCTTCCCTTCCCCCATGGTCTTTTGTTAAGTTTCTCAAGTTCCACATATGAGGGAAAACATACAATATCTGTCTTTCTTTGACTGACTTATTTCACTTAGCAGTTCCATCCATGTTGTTGCAAATGGAAGGATTTCATTCTTTCTCATTGCCAAGTAGTATTCAATTGTATATATAAACTACATCTTCTTTATCTAGTCATCAGTTGATGGATATTAGGGCTCTTTCCATAATTTGGCTGTTGTTGACAGCACTGCTATAAACATTGGGGTAAATGTGCCCCTGTGAATCAGCACTCCTGTATCCTTTGAATAAATTCCTAGTAGTGCTATTGCTGGGTCATAGGGTAGTACTATTTTCAATTTTTTGAGGAACCTCCACACTGTTTTCCAGAGTGGCTGCACCAGTTTGCATTCCCACCAACAGTGCAAGAGGGTTCCCATTTCTCCACATCCTTGCCAACATCTGTTGTTTCCTGAGTTGTTAATTTTAGCCACTCTGACTGGTGTGAGGTGGTATCTCAATGTGATTTTGATTTGAATTTCCCTGATGATGAGCGATGTTGAATATCTTTTCATGTGTCTGTTGGCCATCTGGATGTTTTCTTTGGAAAAGTGTCTATTCATGTCTTCTGCCCATTTCTTCACTGGATTGTTTTTCAGGTGTTGAATTTGATAAGCTCTTTATAGATTTTGGATACTAACCCTTTATCCAATATGCCATTTGCAAATATCTTCTCCCATTCTGTCAGTTGCCTTTTAGTTTTATTGATCATTTCCTTTGCTGTGCAGAAGCTTTTTATCTTGATGAGGTCCCAATAGTTCATTTTTGCTTTTATTTCCCTTGCCTTTGGAGATGTGTTGAGTAAGAAATTGCTGTGGCTGAAGTCAAAAAGCTTGTTGCCTGCTTTCTCCTCTAGGGTCTTCAAGGTCCTCTAGGTGTCTCACACTTAGGTCTTTCATCCATTTTGAGTTTATTTTTGTGTATCATGTAAGAAAGTGGTCCAGTTTCATTCTTCTGCATGTTGCTATCCAGTTCTCCCAACACCATTTGCTAAAGAGACTGTCTTTTTTCCATTGGATGTTCTTTCCTGCTTTGTCAAAGATTAGTTGGCCGTACATTTGTGGGTCCAATTCTAGGTTCTCTATTCTATTCCATTGGTCTATGTGTCTGGTGGTTTGTTTTTGTGTTTTTGTTTGTTTTTCTTTTTTTTTTTTTTTTTTTTTTTTTGCCCACACCATACTGTCTCGATGATTACCACTTTGTAGTAGAGGCTAAAGTCCGGGATTGTGATGCCTCCTGCCCTGATTTTCTTCTTCAATATTACTTTGGCTATTTGGGGTCTTTTGTGGTTTCATACAAATTTTAGGATTGTTTGTTCTAGCTCAGAGAAGGATGCTGGTGCAATTTTGATTGGGATTGCAATGAATGTGTAGATTGCTTTGGGTACTATTGAACATTTTAGCAGTATTTGTTCTTCCAATCTATAAGCATGGAATGTTTTTCCATTTCTTTGTGTCTTCTTTAATTTCCTTCATAAGCTTTCTATAGTTTTCAGCATACAAATCTTTTACATCTTTGGTTAAGTTTATTCCTAGGTATTTTATCATTCTTGGTGCAATTGAAAATCGGATCCGTTTCTTTATTTCTCTTTCTGTTGCTTCATTATTGGTGTATAAGAATGCAACCGATTTCTACACTATGACTTTGTACCCTGTGACTTTGTTTAATTCATGTATCAGTTCTAGGAGTCTTTTGATGGAGTCTTCTGGGTGTTCCATGTAGAGTATCATGTCGTCTGCGAAAGTTTGACTTCTTCTTTGCCAATTTGATGCCTTATATTTCATTTTGTTGTCTGATTGCTGATGCTAGGACTTCCAACACTATGTTAAACAACAGTGGTGAGAGTGGACATCCCTGTTGCATTCCTAATCTGAGGGGGAAAGCTCTCAGTTTTTCCCCATTGAGGATGATATCAACTGTGGGCTTTTCAGTCATGTTAAGGTATGTGCCTTCTATCCCGACTTTCTTGAGGGTTTGTATTAAGAAACAATGCTGTATTTTGTCAAATGTTTTTTTTTCTGCATCTATTGATAGGATCATATGGTTCTAATCCTTTCTTCTATTAATATGATGTATCACATTGATTGATTTGCGAATATTGAACCAGCCCTGCAGCCCAGGAAAGAATCCCACTTGAAAATGGTGAATAATTCTTTTTATATGCTGTTTTTTTGTGTTTATTTTTAATTTTGAAAGAGAGACAGAGCAGGAGTGGGAGAGGGGTAGAGAGAGAGGGAGATATAGAATCTGAAGCAGGCTCCAGGTTTTGAGCTGTCAGCACCCCCCCACAGATGTGGGGTTTGAACCCACAAGCTGAGACATCATGACATGAGCTGAAGTGGGATGCTCAATTGACTGAGTCACCCAGGTGCCCCTCTTTTTATATGCTGTTGAATTCTATTTGCTAGTATCTTGTTGAGAATTTTTGCATCCATGTTCATAAGAGATATTGGCCTGTAATTCTCCTTTTTAGTGGGATCTTTGGTTTGGTAATCAAGGTAATGCTGAATTCATAGAATAAGTCCAGGAGGGTTCCTTCCATTTCTATTTTTTTGAAAAGCTTGGGAAGGGTAGGTATTAAGTCTGCTTTAAATGTCTGATAGAATTCCCCTGAGAAGCCATCTGGCCCAGGACTCTTATTTGTTGGGAGATTTTTGATAACTGCTTCAATTTCTTTGCTGGTTATGGGTCTGTTCAAATTTTCTATTTCTTCCTGTTTGAGTTTTGGTAGTGTGTGGGTGTCTAGGAATTTGTCCATTTCTTCCAGGTTATCCAGTTTGTTGGCATATAATTTTTCATAGTATTCTCTAATAATTGTTTGTATTACTGTGGTGTTGGTTGTGATCTCTTTTATTCATGGTTTCATCTATTTGGGTTCTATTTTCTTTTTGATAAGTCTGGCTAGGAGTTTATCAATTTTCTTTATTCCTTCAAGAAACCAGTTCTTAGATTCATTGATATATTCTACTGTTTTGTTTTTTGTTTTATTTTTGTTTTTTGGTTTCTATATTGTTTATTTCTGCTCTAATCTTTATTATTTCTCTTCTGCTGGCTTTGGGGTTTCTTTGCCTCTCTACTTCTAGTTCCTTCAGGTGTTAGGTTAGGTTTTGTATTTGGGATTTTTCTTATTTCTTGAGATAGGCCTGGATTGTGATGTATTTTCCTCTTAAGAATGCATTTGCTGCATCCCAAAGGGTTTGGATTATTGTATTTTCATTTTAATTTTCTTCCATATATTTTTTAATTTCTTATTTAATTTCCTGGTTGACCCATTCATTCTTTAGTGGGATGTTCTTTAACCTCCATGCATTTGGAGCCTTTCTAAATTTTTTCCTGTGATTGATTTCAAGTTTCATAGCATTATGATCTGAAAATATGCGTGGTATGATCTCAATTCTTTTATATTTATTGAGGGCTGTTTTATGACGCAATATGTGATCTATCTTGGAGAATTTTCCATGTGCACCAGAGAAGAATGTATATTCTGCTGCTTTTATATGAAAGGTTCTGAATATACCTATCAAATCCTTCTGATCCATTATATCATTCAAGGCCATTGTTTATTTATTTTCTGCCTAGATGATCTGTCCATTGATTTAAGTGGAGTATTAAAATCCCCTGACATTACTGTATTCTTATCAATAAGAATGTTTGTGTTTGTGATTAATTAATATATTTGGTGGTCTAAGTTGGCATAAACATTTACAATTGTTAGCTCTTCTTGATGGACAGACAGCATAATTGTTATATAATGCCCTTCTTCATCTCTTGTTACAGGCTTTCGTTTAAAATGTAGTTTGTCTGATATAAATATGGCTACTCCAGCTTTCTTTTGACTTCTAGTAGCATGATAGATGGTTCTCCATCCCCTCACTTTCAATCTGAAGGTGTCCTCAGGTCGAAAATGAAACTCCTGTAGGTAACATATATAGATGGATCTTGGTGTTTTAGCCATTCTGATACCCTATGTCTTTTTCATTGGGGCATTTAGTCTATTTACATTCAGAGTTATTATTGAAAGATATGGATATATTGTCATTGTGTTATGTGTAGGTTTAATGCTTCTGGTGATGTCTCTGATCCTTTGTAGTCTTTGCACACTCACATAGTCCCCCTTAGGATCTCTTGCAGATCTAGTTTAGTGGTCATGAACTCTTTCAGTTTTTGTTTGTCTGGGAAAGCCTTTATCTCTTCTTCTATTCTGAATGACAGCCTTTCTGGATAAAGGATTCTTGGCTGCATATTTTTCCTATTCAGCACATTGATTATTTCCTGCCACTCCCTTCTGGCCTGCCAAGTTTCAGTGGGTAGGTCTGCTACTTCCCTTATGTGTCTACACTTGTAGGTTAAGGCCTGTTTTTCCCAACAGAATCCTCTCTTTATCTTTGTATTTTTCCGGCTTCACTATGATATCCATTGTGAAGACCTATTCTTGTTGATTGTAAAGGGAGTTCTCTGTACCTCCTGGATTTGGATGTCTGCTTCCTTCCCCAGATTAAGGAGGTTCTCAGCTATAATTTGTTCAAATAAACCTTCTTCCCCTTTCTCTCTTCTTCTTCTGAAATTCCTATGATGTGGCTATTATTACGTTTCACTGAATTACACTTAGTTCTTTAATTCTCCCCTTGTGGTCTAGTATTTTATCCCTCTTTTTCTTGGCTTCATCATTTCCCACAATTTTATCTTCTATTTCACTTATTCTCCACTCTGTGGCCTCCATTCTTGCTGTCACTTGATCTAGTTTATCTTGCCCTTCATTTACAGCACTTCTTAATTTGCCATGACTATTTCTTAGTTCCTTGAGCTCTGCAGCAATAGATTCTCTACTGTCTTCTATGCTTTCTTCAAGCCCAGCTATTAATCTTATGACTATTAATCTAAATTCTTGTTCAGATATATTGTTTGTACCTGTTTTGAGCAATTTTTAGCTGCCATTTCTTCCTGGAATTTCTTTTGAGGAGAGTCCTCCTGTTTTATTATTTTGGCTAGTTTTCTGTCCTTTACATGTTTTAATAGCTTAAGTTTTTTAAATTTTTTTTTTAAATATTCAATAAGAGAGAGACAGAGCATGAGTGGGGGGGGGCAAAGAGAGAGGGAAACACAGAATCTGAAGCAGGCTCCAGGCTCTGAGCTGTCAGCACAGAGCCCGAATTGGGGCTCGAACTCATGAATCATGAGATCATGACCTGAGCTGAAGTTGGCAACCCCATGTTTTAATGGCTTGTTATGTGTTCTGCACCTGTGAGCGCTAGTATATTAAAAAGGGGTCACGTACTGTCCAGGGTCTGGCTCTACAGGAGGTGTTTTTGGAGTGTGTTGCATTCTCTCTGTTGTTGTGACTCTGGTTGCTTCATCTCCCTACTTGTAGTGGTGGTTTGGACCTTCCATCAGGTGTGCTTTGATTTGTTCATTGAAATAAACTTGGAAAAATTTTAAAGGGGGGTGGTGGTGGAAGAAGCCTTACCCCATACAAAGAGAGAAATGAGAGGGCTGGGGAAAAAGAAAAGAAAAAAAAATTGACCAGGCAGAGAACCAGGAAAACTATATGGCTTAATTCAGAGAGAGAGAGAGGAAAATAAAGGAGGTACAGAAGAGAAGATTCAAAATGTCTGCTTAAACAAACCAACAACCAGAATAGAGAAGAAAGAAGGGAAGAAATAAGAAGAAAAGAAATAAAGAAAATTTATATGTGTATATATATATATATAAGTTTATGTATATATATATAAATATACATATGTATATATGTACACACACACACACACACACACACACACAAGAATTAACGAAGAATCATATCAGAAAATGCAAAACTGCTGGACCGTTATCTGATGATGCCTTGGAACTGGTGACTGCACAGGTCTGGAGGAGGGGCCATCTGGTTTGGTCAGTGTCACTCTTGCTCTGTTAGATACGCAGTTACCAGGCATGGAGGGCTGTGGTTTGGTGTAGGCTGGTCCTGCCTCCACTCTGGACCTGCTGTTCATTCCCTGAAACCCCACCTTGTTGGTGATGGAGAGACAGAAATGGTGACACCCCAGTCTCTCCTCTGGATCTGGTGTCCCAGACCACTCTGTTCAGGCCTTCCTTACAGTGCCCCACAGGCTCGAGAAGGCTGGTTTGTCCTGCTCTACAGTCTCCTCAGCCTCCCAGGCACTTGACTGGGATTCAAACCCCAATGTCTTAAAGGATCCCACTCCACACACCCTAGTTCCAGGGTTGTGCCACTCTGCCCAGCTGACAAAGGGCCTCTCTGTCTCACAGGCACCTGCAGGGTCTTTTGTCCTTGGAGTGACTATATACCTTCTTCCTACAGCACTCAAGGAGGGGACTGCTCTCTCTGACTGCACTTCGGGACTGCTCTCTCTGACTGCACTTCTGACCTTGCTACCCAGCCAAAGGCTGGCTCCCCTGCCCCCCAGGCAGGTGTACAGAGCAGCCAGCCCCAGTCTGGAGAAAGTCCCACAACCCTGGATTGTCACTCTTAAGGCTGTTTGCAAGCTATAAAATTGGTTCTTTCTATGGTTTTTCTATTCCCTGGTTCATGGTCTGGAGAGGTTTTTCTCTTGTCCAAGTACAATCCTACACTTCCATAGCCTCTCTTTCTCTTCCTTTGTCTCTCCACAGAAGGGGATCCCTCCTCTCCATGCCTATGGCACCCATTTTATCTCTCCCAATTTGCAATCATGTACCTGTGGCCCGCCAAGCTGTCCCTGTGGACCACTGGAGAGGTTTCTGTCACTCTGTAGCCCAGATTCTTGGAATTCCAAATTTTCTGGCCTCAATACTGCTGTGTTTGAGGGACTAAAATGCCCAACTTTCAACAAAATTCCCAAAGCATGCAAAAAACAGGGAGGTGACATCACCAAGATGGTGATGTAGGAGACCCCAACCTCCAACCCCTCACAAAAATCAATAATTAGACAGCTATCCATGAACAAAACCAGGAACTTTGGAGTCCACTCAAGAAACCTTAGCAACAAAGTGGAACAGAAGTCCTGAAAATAACTACACAAAAAGTGAAGGAAGACAGAGTTATTTTGTCTGCATCATCCCACCCCCAAGCCACCATTGCTCAATGCCAAAGGAGAATTTCACAACCAGAAAGAGTTTCTCCCACTGGAAAAATGTTAATAGGGTGACTGACCAGCTTTTCTAGCCTTTTGAGACACCACATGAAGGTCTCACTTCAGTTTTACCCCACATAGATGGGGTATAGGATGAGTTATATAGGGACGGCTAGGAACAAGGAGGAAAAGCAGTAGCAGTCACACAAAAGGAATGATCACAGTTCACAGTGACCTGCTTTATGGATAAACCTTGAAGCCTTCAACATGGAAGAAGGAACCAATGGCCAACGCTTCTGCTGTGGGCCTCTTACAGATTTCACCAGTTTTCATCCCACATGTATTTGGATTCACTGGTACCAGTCAACTGAGTCCCTCCCTGATCCTTTCTCCTGCCCAGGAACAGCACTGGCAGCCAATCAAAGCCCCTGTGACTGCAGGAATACCAAACACCAGCCTAGATTCCCATGGCTGACCCCCCCCCACCATGAGTGTATGTGGGGCTAACCCCTCCAGCTGTACACTTGCACACTGCAGACCTGATGCACATCACTGGCCTCCACTGCAGTGTACATGCCCAGGGGGAGATCGTGCAGCCATAGACGATCACACTGATAGCCAGGGCAGCCTATAGTTTTCCCTGACTCTTGCTCCTACCACTGTGTGTGTGTATCTGCAACCTTCCCCTGACACATTATGGATACCTGCAGCTGGTCCCCACAGCTGTGTGTGCACACCACTGGCTCTAGCCACCACTGCTACCTGCTCTGGTCCCTAGCCATGGACAAGAAGGCATCATTGAGGACTCCAATGGTCCTTGTAGCCACTGCATATCACCAACAGTACTTGCCAAGGACCCCACAGTTCTCAAAGCTATTGACCCCACTGGCTTGAGCCAAAAAGATATCAAACCTCCTTAGACCCATCGCCACCACATGCCCCTGCACCACTAAAGCTAGGATTACAGCACACTTCAGTGTGTCCTCACATGCAAATGAAAGTCCTGCCTTACCCCAAATAGTCCACAACGTCTGGAAGAGGTGACTTCTTCTTCACATGTGCAGCGCCCTACACAAAGCTACAGGAATTACAAAGAATCAGGATAAAAATGACATGGCCAAAAGAAAAAAGTAAACCTCCAGAGAGTGGCCCTAAATGAATGAGAATCTAGGAATTGTCCAACAAAGAATGTTAGATAATTCTTCTAAAGATAATCAGAGAATTGCAAGATAATACAGATAAACAATTAACAATATCAAAAAAACAATACAAGAACAAAATGAGAAGTTTGGGAGATTTAATAAACAAACAAACAAAACATAAAAAAGAATGAAACAGAAATTGGAACTGTAGAATATACTAACTTGAGAATTCAATTGATCAGCAAAACTAAAAGGCAACTGACAGAATAGAAGATATTTGCAAATGACATATCAGATAAAGGGTTAGTATCTAAAATCTATAAAGAGCTTATCAAACTCAATACCCAAAAAACAAATAATCCAGTGAAGAAATGGGCAAAAGACATGAATAGACACTTCTCTAAAGAAGACACCCAGATAGATGACTAACAGACACTTGAAAGGATGCTCATCATCAGGGAAATACAAATCAAAACCACAGTGAGATACCACATCACAACTGTCAGAATGGCTAACGTTAACAGCTCAGGCAACAACATGTATTGGTGAGGATGTAGAGAAAGGATCTCTTTTGCACTGCTGGTGGGAATGCAAACCGGTGCAGCCACTCTGGAAAACAGTATGGAGGTTTCTCAAAAAATTAAAACTAGAACTACCCCATGACCCAGCAATTGCACTACTAGGTATTTATCCAAGGATACAAGTGTGCTGTTTCGAAGAGGCACATGCACCCCAAATGTTTATAGCAGCACTATCAACAATAGCCAAAGTATGGAAAGACCCCAAATGTTCATCGACAGATGAATGGTTAAAGAAGATGTGGGGTGTGTGTGTGTGTATATATATATATATATATATATATATATATATATATATAGTGGAGTATATGGAGTGTATAATGGAGTATTACTTGGCAATCAAAAAGAATGAAATCTTGCCATTTGCGACTACATGGATGGAACTAGAGGGTATTATGCTAAGTGAAATTAGTCAGAGAAAGAAAAATATCATAGGACTTCACTCATATGAAAAATTTAAGATACAAAACAGATGAACATAAGGGAAGGGAAGAACCAACAATATGAAAACAGGGATGGGGGACAAGACATAAGAGACTCTTAAGTATACAGAACAGAGGGTTGCTGGAGGGGTTGTGGGAGGGGGTATGGGCTAAATGGGTAAAGGACATTAAGGAATATACTCCTGAAATTGTTGTTGAACTGTATGCCAACTAATTTGGATGTAAATTTAAAAATTAATTAATTAATTAAAGAAAAAAAAAGAATTCAATCAAGAGCTTCAACAATAGACTTGACCAGGCAGAAGAATAAGTGAGGCCCAAGATAGATCAATTAAAATTGTCTAAATCAGAGGAGCAAAAAGAAAAAAGAGGAAACAAGGAAAGAAAGCCTGTATGATCTATAGGATACCATCAAAAAAACTATTTGAGAATTATTAGAGCTCCAGCAGAGGAGAAATAAGAAGAAACCAAGAAGGTGCAAAGCTTATTTAAAATAATAATGGTCAAGAACTTTCAAAGTCTGGAGAGAGATTTGGATATCCAAGTCCATGAAGCTCACAGGTAACTAAACAAAATCAATTTAAAAAGATCTTCTCCCAGACCCATTACAATAAAAATGTCAAAAATCAAAGACAATGGGAGAATCTTAAAAACAGCAAGAGAAAAAAAAAACACTTGTAACTTACAAAAGACCCCCCTATAATGCTATCAAAAGATTTCTCAGCAGAAATTGTACAGTACAGGAGAGTGTGGGAATATATTATCTAAAGAAAAAAGAAAAAAACACCTGACACTCAAGAATACTTTACCCAGCAGAACAGAAATGAAGGAAAGATAAAGACTTTAAAAGACAAACAAAAGCTGGGGAACTTCATCAACATTAGACCTGCCTTACAAGAAAGGCTGAAAGGAATTCTTCAAGCTTAAATGAAAAACACTGATTAGTAAGTGAAAACATATGAAAAAGTACAAAACACACATACCAGTAAGTGTATAGTCAGATTCAGAATACTTAAATGTTGTAATATGATGGAATGTTAACCACTTTAGTATAAAGATTAAAGGACAGAGCATTAAAAGTAATGATAGTGACAATAATTTGTTAATAGATACACAATATAAAAAGAAGTAACTTGTGACATGAAAACATAAAAGGAGGAGAAATAAAATGGCAGAGATTTAAAATGTGGCTGAAATTGTTAGTGTAAACTGTTAAATCTATCAGATGCAATATGTAAGACATAAAATAACCATGAGGCAAAAACCTACAGTAGACTCACAAAAGATAAAGGAAGTCTACCACTCTAGAAAATTATAATTCAGAAAGGAAGCCAGTTCAAAAAAAAAAAAAGTCTGGGGCAGCAAAACTTATATTAGACAAAATAGACTTTAAAACAAAAACTGTGACTAACAAAGAAGAACATTACATTACATAATGATAAAGGGATGAATCCAACCAGAGGATATAACAATTATAAATATCTACACACTCAACTTAGGTACACCTAAATACATAAAGCAATTATTGACAGATACAAAGGGAGAAACTGACAGTAATCATTAATAGTAGGAGACTTTAACACCCCTTTTAAACCAATGAATATATCACCCAGGCAGAAAATTAATAAGGAAATAGTGGCTTGGAATGACACATTAGACAAGATACACTTAAATATATACAGAACATTCCATCCAAAAACAGCAGAATGCACATTCTTTTTAAGTGCACATAGAATATTCCCCAGGACATATCACAGGTTAGGCCACAAAATAAGCCTCAATAAATTTAGGAAGAGTGAAGTCATCAAGCATATTTTCTGACCACGACAATATGAAACTAGAAATCAATGAAAAAAAAAAAAACTGGAAAACACCCACAAACATGTGCAGGCCAAACAACAGGCTACTCAACCACCAAAGGGTTAAAAAAAAAATTCAAACAGGGAACAAAAAAAATACCTGGAGACAAAGGAAAATGGAACACGATCACCGAAACTCTTTGGGATGCAGCAAAGGGAATTTTAAAAGGGAATGTACAGGCCTACCTCAAGAAAGAAGAAAAATCTCAAATAACAATCCAACCTGACACCTAAAGGAGCCAGAAAAAGAACAAACAAAGCCCAATGTTAGTAGAAAAAGAAAATTATAAAGATCAGAATGGAAATAATAAATAAATAAATAAATAAATAAATAAATAAATAAATAAATAAATAGTATCAATGAAACCAAGAGCTGGTCTGTGAGAATGTAAGAAAAATGGATAAACCTTTAACCAGACTCATCTAGAAAAAAAGGAAGATGACTCTAAATAAAATCAGAAATGAAAGAGGAGAGGAGAGCCTGGATGGCTCAGTCAGTTAAGCCCCCCGACTCTTGGTTTCAGCTCAGGTCATGGTCTCAGTTTCCTGAGTTCAAGCCCTGTGTCAGGCACTATGCTGGCAGTGCAGAGCCTGCTTGGGATTCTCTGTCTCCCTCTCTCTGCCACTCCCCCACTCGTGCTGTTTCTGTCTCTCTCAAAATAAATAAACTTAAGAAAAAAGAAAAAAGAAATGAAAGAGGAGAATAACCAAAACCACATAAATATAAAGAATTATAAGACATTACTACAAAAAATTATATGCCAACAAATTGGACAATCTAGACAAAATGGATAAATTCCTAGAAGATTTCAATCTTCCAAAACTGAATCAGGAAGAAATGGAAAACATGAACAGATTAGTAAAACAAAATTTAATTGGTAATCAAAATTGTCCAAATGAACAAAAATCTAGGACCAGATTGTTTCACGGGTGAATTCTACCCAATGTTTTTTAAAAAGTTAGTATTTATTCCTCTCAAAATATTACAAAAAATAGAATGAAAACTTCCAAATTCATTCTATGAAGACAGCATTACCCTGATACCAAAACCAGACAAAGACACCATAAAAAATGAAAGAAAACTACAAGTCAATATTCTTGATAAACACAAATGCAAAAATACTCAACAAAATATTAGCAAATCACATTTAACATTACATTCAAAGGATCATTTACCACAATCAAGTGGAATTTATTCTGGGGATGAAAGAATGGTTCAATATCTGCAAATTAATCATTGTGATACATAACATTAAAAAATGAAAGATAAAAGTCATATGATCATCTCAACAGATGGAGAAAAGCATTTGACAAAATCCAATATCCATTCGTGATAAATTCTCAAAATAGTTTTAGAGGAAACATACATACTCAACATGTTAAAGGCTATATTTGAAAAAACCCACAGCTAACATCATATTCAATGGCGAAAAATAGCTTTTCCTCTGAGATCAGGACCACCATAAGGATGTCCACTCTCACCACTTTTATTCAAGATAGCATTGCAAGTCCCAACCACAGCAATCAGACAAGAAAGAAAAGGCTTCCAAATTGGTGGGAAAGAAGTAAAAGTGTTACTATGCAGATGACATGATACTACACTTAGAAAATCCTAAAGACTCCACCAAAAAACAATTAGCAGTATTAATATATTTGGTAAAGTTGCAGGATACATAATAAATTTACAGAAATCTGCTGCATTTCTATACACTAATAATAAAGCATCAGAAAGAGAAATTAAGACAACAATCTCATTTACAATTGCACCAAAAATAATAAAATACCTCGGAATAAACTTAAGGAGGTAAAAGACCTATATTCTGAAAACTATAAAACACTGATGAAAGAAATTGAAGATGTCTCAAAAAAATGGAAAGATAGTCCATACTGAAGGATTGAGAGAACAAATATTGTTAAAATGTCCATATTACCCAAAATGATCTGCAGATTTAATGTAATCCCTACCAAAATACCAATAGCATTTTTCAAAGAACTGTAACAAATAATACAAAATTTTATCAAACCACAAAAGGTCTCAAATAACCAAAGCAATCTTTATAAAGAACAAAACTGGAGGTATCACAATCACAGATTCCAAGATATACTCCAAAGCTATAGTAATTGAATTAGTATATTACTGGCACAAAAATAGACACAGAGATCAATGGAACAGAATACAAAGTCCAGAAATAAACCCATGATTATATGGTCAATTAAGCTTTGACAAAGAAGGCAAGAAAACACAATGGGAAAAAGATAGTCTCTTCAACAAATGGCATTAGGAAAACTGGACAGCAACATGCATAAGAATGAAACTGGACCACTTTCTTACACCATACATAAAAATAAGCTCAAAATGGATTAAAAACCTAAATGTGAGACATGAATCTTTAAAAATCCTAGTAGAGAGAACAGGTGGTAATTTCTCTGACATCAGCCATAGCAACATTTTTTCTAGCTTTATCTCCTGAGACAAGGGAAACAAAAGCAAAAATAAACTGCAGGGAAAACAACAATATAAAAAGCTCCTGCACAGCAAAAGAAACAATCAACAAAACAAAAAGACAGCCTGCTGAATTGGAGAAGATATTTGCAAATGACATATCCAATAAAGGATTACTACCCAAAATATATGAAACCCCACAAATAATCCAAGTAAAAAAATGGGCAGAAGACATGAACAGGCATTTTTCCAAAGAAGACATACGATGATCAACAGCCACATGAAAAGATGCTCAACATCACTCAACATCAGGGAAATGCAACTAAAAATCCCAATGAGTTATCACTTCACACTTGTCAGAATGACTAAAATCAAAAACACAAGAAACAAGTATTGGTGAGGATGTAGAGAATGGGGAAACTTCATGCACTGTTGGTGGGAATTCAAACTGGGGCAGCCACTGTGGAAAACAGGATGGAAGTTTGTCAATAAATTAAAAATAGAATTACCATATGATCCAGTGATTCTACTACTAGGTAATTAATGAAAGAAAATGAAAACACTAATTTGAATAGATATATACACCTCTATGTATATTGCAGCATTATTTACAATAGCCAAATGATGGAATCAACCCACATGTCCAATGATAGATGAATAAAGAAGATGTGGGGTGCATACACACAATGGAATATTATTCAGCCATAAGAAGTAATGAAATCTTGCCATTTGCCCCAAGGATCCTGAGGGTATAATCCTAATCTCTCATATGGAATTTTAGAAATAAAACAAACCACGAAAAGAAGATAAACTAACAAAAGCCCCCATACTCTTAACTATAGAGAACAACCTAGTGGTTATCAGAGGGCAAGTGGGTTGGGAGATGGGTGAAATTGGTGAAGGGGATCAAAAATACACTTATCACGATGAACACTGAATAATGTATAGAAATGTTGAATCGCTATAGTGTACACTTGAAACTATATAATATTGTGTGTTAACTATATTGGAAGTAAAAAAAAAAGGAAGAAGAAAGCATACCAATAGCTAGCAGAAGGAAAGAAATAATAAAGATCAGAACAAAGATAGAATAGAGTCAAAAAACTAATGAAGAAAAATCAATAAAACCAAGAATTGATTGTTCTAAAGGTTCAACAAAATTGACAAAACTTTAGCTAGAGTGACTTAAAAAATGGAAAAGCCTCAAATAACTAATATCAGAAATCACAAAGGGGACATTAGAGATTTTACAGAAATAAAAAGGATAAGAGGATACTATGAACAATTATACATCAAATTAGATAATCTCAGATAAAGTGGACAAATTCTATAGAAACACCCAGAAAAATTAACAATACTCCTCAAAATCTTCCAAAAAATTGAAGAAGAGGGATGATTTTGTATGGAGAAAACCCTAAAGATTCCACAGACACACAAAAAATTAAAATATGTATATTTAGCAATGTTATAGGATACGAAATCAACACACAAAAATCAGTTGCTATTTGTAAAACAAATAACATACTTGACTAAGTATGTTGTTGTTGTTGTTGTTGTTATTATTATTATTATTATTATGTTATTATTAGTAGTAGAAGTAGTATGTTATTATTTAGGAATAACCTTGACTAAGGAGTAAAAGACTTATACACTGAAACCCAAATATTGCTGAAAGAAATTGAAGAGAACACCAGTAAGTGGAAAGGCATAGTTAGAGGTTTCATACATCTTGAATTTAAACGTACAGTAACCAGTGTTGTACTGGCAAAAAGACATATTAAAATCTACTTATATCCTGCATGTAATAATTCCATATTAGAAGGTCTTGGGTGTCTAGTTTTGCTTTTGTTGTATCTGCTAACATTGTCATACATAATGGTCCATTTCCTATGTGTTTTGAAATTTTGAACTATGAAGTCTTATTTGGGATTTAATCTGTAAGAATCCTGTAGAATCTGAGTAAGGAGACAAACCTTCACGGGGAATGTGAATTTGCTTTTGCCAGGTGCCCTGGAGTCCTCTCGAACAAGAACCACTTTAATTCCTCAGACTAGGATTTCCTAGATATTCAGGTAGTATAAATTCAAATCCCACACCCACATGTGGGAAGGCCTTAATTACATTTTTTTCAATCTGGAGCTTAGGCCATAATAAACAAGTGTCATTTTCATTTCTGTTTGCCAGCAGGTGGATTTTTTCTTAGTTCATTTCTTCCTTCAGAATGTATCCCTTGAGGTCTTAGCTGTGGAGAACTCTCTAAGTTTCATTTCCCCAATCCTGCATGGCTCTGAAGCCTCATCTTGTATCTCCTGTCCAACCATTAAAATGAAAGCCTACAGATTATTAGAACTCACAGACACTCCCTAGGAAGTCAGTGTTTCTTCAGGACAAACTTCAGGATGAACCACACAGGTTTCTAGTCCCTGTTTGTTTTTGACCCTGGAGATTTCTTTTATATTCTTACGATTTCAGCTGTGTGTTTCAAGGATGTTTGTTATATTTAAGCTAGGATTTCTAGGAATTTTGAGTTGGGTGGGTTTTCAGGGTATTAATCTAACACGTTGCCACATGTTACTGTTGTAATAAGAAAAAAATAAGTTTTTTTCAAATGAAAATGAAAACATGGAGGAGTCTTAGAGCAGGGTCAACTATTATCAGATCTTTATCTTATCATATAAACTCCCAAGTTCATTTCTGTTAGGTCTTGTTTCCCAGGCTGCTTTAGAAGTAAAGCACATAAAATGTGATGGATGTGGGCCCACAAGGATGCCACTACTGGGCGGTGAATGTTGGGGTAGATGGAAACTCCATCTTGCTTGGAGTCCAGACTTGAAAAAAGAACTCCATGGATTACAATGGAATAGGGCAGATGTCAGAAGAGAGGGGGAAAAAACAAAAATGAAAACAAAAACCTAGGCTGAGTTCTTAAGGTCTATCTACAATCAAGAGAAAATACAAGAAACTCATCAAAGGCTGACAAGGAACACCGGATTCACAAGTTGAAAATACATAAATGTTCAGGCAACAGGGGAGAATTCTTAGCACCCCTAAATCAGGTTACTCTTACCCTGCCTATTTGTCAAGTATATTTACCCAGATTATCTCCAAGATTAAATAAGGACTATCCAGCCTTAGATAGATGTTTTCTGATCTCTTCAGGAAACAAAACAACCCATAGAGAATTGAAGTAATTGGCACCAAAGCCAGTTGTTTGTCCGTCTTTCAGCCAGGAATGGAACTCAGGATTGCTAGCTTTTGCATCTCTGTCCCTTGGACTTTTCCTCTGTCCCCACAGCTCTTTCCCACCATCACAAAGGAAAGAAGTTCACACTGTAACATGAGGTGACAAAAAAATTTCCCAGAGGATGAGAGCATTTCAGAGGACAGTTGTGGACTTTCTGAGTAGCTCTCGGGTTTTAAATTGTTCGGTACAACTCTCTCTAGAAGAGGGAAGATAATGCTGGGCATCTCAAAGACAGCAGGTCAGCATAGCTTTTCTATATTCACAAAATTAATTTACTTTTAGGAAGACAAAAGGAAAGAAAATCAAAGTAAAAACTTCTTCACCCAAGGCTTTAGCAAACTATGGGCCATAGGCCAAATCTGTCTGGTCACTGGCTTTATAAATAATGTTTAATTGTAACACAACCACAGTCATTTGTTTATGTATTATCTATGGCTGCTTCATACTACAATGACAGAGAAGTTGTGACAGAATCAACGTGACTTGGAAGGCTAACATAAGTATTTTACAGAAACCAGTTTGCTGATCTCTGTCTAAACTCACTATAGCAGTCTTCTTGTCTAATCATGATCTAACACGGCCAAAGATAATGAAAATGTCTCAAACGAGGTTTCCTCAGTATTTTGCTAACAACATCCCAGTCTTTATTTTCTTCCTTGCCCCCACTATACTGCTCTTCTACTCACTGTATCTCTAGCTATGGTTTTCCCATTTCTAAAAGAGAACATATGTAATACCTTCTTCACCAGATTATTGTCAGAATAAAAGGAGAAAGGGTCAATTGCTCCATGTAGCATTTGACACATTGTAAACATTCAGTAAATGGTGGCTTTGATTTAAATCTACCCATTTGTTCAGCACATATTTATTGAGTTTGTTATGAATTGAATTGTGCCCTCTTCCCAAATCCATGTGTGGAATTATTAACCCCCAATCCTTCAGAACATGATCTTATTTGGAGATAGGTAATTTTTTTACAGCAGTAATCATGCTAAAATGAGGTCACTGGGGTGGACCCTAATCTAATATGACCGGTGTGCTTATAAGAAAAGGAAATTTAGACACAGACACTTACAAAGGGAAGACAATGTGAAGACACAGGGAGACAATGGCCATCTACAAGCCAAGGAGAGAGGCCTGGAGCAGCTCTTCCCCTGACAGCTCTTGGAAGGATCATCCCTGCTAACACTTTGATCTTGGACTTCTAGCTTCCAGAACTATAAGACAATAAAATTCTGTTGTTTGAATGCTATGGACTGAATATGTACATCCCAAATTCATCTGTTGAAACCCTAGCCCCCAGTGTGATGGTATTTGGAGATGGGGCCTTTGGCAGATAATAGGGCACAAGAGAAAAATCCTCCGTGGTAGGATTAGTGCCCTTATAAGGAGAGACACGAAAGAATTTCCTTCCTTTCTCTCTCCCTGCTGTGTGAGGACACAACCAGAAGGTGTCCATCTGCAAACCAAGAAGAGGGTTCTCAGCAGGAAACAAATCAATGGTCACCTTGATGTTGGATTTTCCAGCCACCATAATTGTGAGAAATAAATTTAAGTAATGTATGCCACACAGTCTATGGTATTTTTCTTACAGCAGCCTGAAGGAAGACATTAAGCCATCTGGTCTTTGATACTTCGTTACAGCAGCCCTAGAAAACTAATATAGATTTTAATAAGAAAAACAAACAGAAGTTAAAGTAAGAGGTGCTACTTTGGATAAGTAACTCTTCTCTCTAAGATATTTGTATTGTGACCTCAATAGTTACAAGGAGCAAACCATATGCAAATCTGGGGAAAACATTCCAGCAGGAGAAATGATAAGTGCAACGGCCCTGGAGCAGGAATGGTTTTATTGTCACAGCTTCTATCTCTTCTACATTTTTCTTGCTTTGAACATGGATGAAATATATGTGATGTCTAGAACTACAAGAGCCATTTGGGGACCATAAGAGAATAGGCACAAGATCAAACACCACCATACTAACGATGGGAGAAAAAAAAGAATCATTAAACAGCTGCACCAATACCACCAACTGCCTACTCAGGATTTCTTGTTCTTTGAGAAAAATTAATTACTTTTTGTTTAAGACACCATTAATTCGTTTTTCCATTTCTTGGAGCCAAAAATATTCTTAACAGACATAACATTGTACAATGTGGTAGGGATTACTAAACTTTGAAGGTTTTTAATCTGGGGAATGACAAAATCTGGTTTAAGTTTTTAAAAGAACATTCTGTAAAATTAAGAATTATAGATAATATGGTCATGGAACTCAGAAATAGATCTCTTAAGGCTTTGTAGGCTATGACAAGCTCAAGTTTTATTCTAAATATAGTAGGAAGCTACTATAGGAAATGTAAAAATTTAATTGTTTTTTAAAGGACCCCTTTGGTTGCAGAGTTAGGAGGTCAATTAAAAGGTAATTATAGTAGTCAGGAAAAATATGATGGTGATGGACAAGGGTGATATCAGTAAAGATAGAGAAAATTGGGGGGGAAGAAAATTACTACTAGATGGAGACAAACCTGGTAGCTGTAATAGCTGAAGGAAAATGGAGCTCAATGGATTAGGAAACATTTGGGTGTAGTCTTGAATGGGCTTGCTAATGAATTGAATGGGCAATAAAGAGAGTGAAAGACAGGAGTTGAGAATGACCCATATTTTTTTGCCTGAGCAACTAGATGGATGGAAAGGATATTGTTTAAGAGAGGTAGGTATAAATTTAAGAGTTCTGTTTTCATCACATTTTAAATTTCAGATTTTAATAGGACTTCCAAGTTAGGATATTAAGTAAGCACTGGATATATAAATGTGGAATTCAAAGATGCTTTTAGACCTACATGTGTAAGTTTGGATTCATCTGCATGCATGTATAGGACTGGATATGATCTCCTAGAGAGAGAAAAGAGGATTATCCCAAACCAAGCTCTGGCACTTGTCAGTCATTTAAACACTGATCAGGATGGGAGGAGGAGGAGAAAGCTGAGAAGAAATGGTTGTGAGAAAGGAGGAAATTTACAACTGTGTGTTATTGTGGAAGGTAAGAGAAGATGTTTCAGGTAGAAGGCAGGGTGTTATCCATCTCCAATGCTGACAGGTCAAGATAGGTAAGAAGGAAATTTGGATTTGTCAGAGTGACAAACCTTGAAAACACAGTTTCAGTGGACTGATAGGGTCAGACGCCCCCATTCAAGTGGGGTGTAGAAATCATTAGCCATAAAAAAGAAGAGACAGTGATCACAATTATAACGGGAGAGCGGGGCGAGGTGGTGGGGGGACACCTGGACTTTGCTGGAGAACTACATTCTTTACACTTGATTTTTTTTTAAGCTGTTTTTCCCTGCTGTTTCCCTTTCTGCTATGTGGTCCTCTGAGTTAGTGTCAAAGCCCAGAGAGAAGTGGTCTGGGAGCCCCAATTGTGGTGGTCCAGGACAAGGAACAGACACAGTTCTTCCTCTTGCTGCCTTTCTAATTGCATGCCAGCACTGAGAGTTATCTGATCACAGTCAAAAACCATGAATTCTGAATTTTCTGACTCTATTGTATGTCAAATCTTCAGCCTAGCCTCACCTTCATTTCGTTCTCTCGTTTAATTTACTTAGTTTCTCAAAAGCAGCAGAGAACGAGTTGTATTTGTGTCAGTTTATTTTAATGCATAATGAGTGATTCAAATGATTGCACATCACACATTCAAATTTTGTTGAATGTGTAATCATTTAAATGAACACAGGTGCCACGCTCCTGTGTGCGCCTGGAAAAACCACCCTCTGTGCTTCATGTGGAAAGAAGATGATGTACTTGGCTGTACAAAGCTCGTATCTTAATTTCTTTTTAATTTTGTTCTTCCTCAACTGCTTTGTTTTTTCCATCCAGTAAAACATCCTGAACCCTGGGTGTTGTAAGGTAGATATTTGGCCCAACAGCTAACCTGAAACCATTCTGAAACCACACGAAACAGCAAGCTTGCAAAGGTAGAGTATATTTTTAACTTGGGGGATGAAAAATTTTAAATCTGTGCTCTTTAAAATTAGCATTTTCGGGAAGGTATGAAACCCTGGAAACAAGGATGAAAGGAATTAAATGATCCTCTCTGATGATGCTCCTGTGAGGTAGGAATAATGGTGCTGCAAGTTCTTTTATGTCGCTCCTGACAGTTTAGTATCAATCCTCCCAGGCAAGCTAATGTAATCAACCCTGGCATGTTTCACCATAGTGCTGACTGGTATGGCATTATTAATATGACCATGTTATTTCATAATTAACTTACTTTTTATTTTTCAGACAGGAACTACATCTAGGAAAATGAAAGCACTTGGGTTTTCCCTGAATAGGCTGCTGAACTGTTTATACACAGATATATCACTAAATCCCAGTCAAAGCTCAGACGCAAGACACAATTCATTCTCACTACCTAACCTGTTCCAGTCACTATGGGAAAGTCAGGTGTCTTTGTACATTACTGTAACTAAGTGTCATCAAAGAAATTCTTCACCGCTAACCACTTGTTACACCTGAATGTGTGTTAATACTCAGCTGAGCAACCAGGGCTTCTTAAACTGAGGTATGTGGACCACTTTCAATGGACTCACCTGAAGAGGTTTTTAAAAAGTATTGATCCCGGGGTTGTGGAATCAAGTCCCATATTGGGCTCTGTGCTAAGTGTGGAGGCTGCTTAAGATTCTCTCTCTCTCTCTCTCTCTCTCTCTCTCTCTCTCTGTCTCTCTCTCTCTCTCTCAAATTAAAAAAATAAAAGTAAAAATGTATTGATTCCTTCTTGCTACCCCATGAAATCAAGATCTCTGGAGGGAGCTGTGTCATCTGCATTTTAATAGACTCTCCAAGGGTGAGAAGCCTAATTCATTGCTTAGAAGCCAATAACTATTTTATATTAGCCATTTTTCACATATGATACCACTTTATTGCCATTAAGCCTTTTCCAGTGTGTGTGCATATATATATATATATATATATATGCACACATTTTGGATGCTACTATATCACAATTAGGATGGGTGACTAGGTGCCCAGCCAACACTCTGTTTCTTGGCAGTGCTGCTTTCATAGACTCTGCAAAAGTAAGTAATGTATTTAGTAGTCATGGTGCCATCACATTTCTCAAAACTGATTGGGCATGGGCTGGACCCCTGACCCAAGCTCAGTCAATTAGAGCCTCTCAATTTAAACTGAGATAGCAGAACTGTAATAATTAGTGGTAGTCACCGGAACTGGAGAGTCATGTAGACCCTCAAGGCTGGGAGTTTGGGGACTGTGTGGGTGAGCACGCACAGAGAACCAGACCACGGTAAAAAACAGAGGTCTCAAAAGAAATAGAAATGAAATACACTGTGGAAAGAAAGACAAGCTAAGCATGGGTGAGAGAGAGAGGACAAAGAATGGCAGTCTTGGTTCCTGAAGACTTCCCAGTCGATAATCCCAACCTCTCATAATATTCAGCTATACTTCCAGTTCTTAGATTCCATTGACTTAACCTGGTGGTTTATTGGCTTTTGTTCTTTGCAACCAAATGGCTCCTGAATTCAACGTGGAGTTTTTGCTTTTCAGTGTTCACGATAAGCTAAAAGAGTTCCTAGTCTATTACCAGGACCTTCCTGGCTTAAATTAAATTAAAATAATAATAATTGTAAAAAAGGTAAGCTCTCCTGGTTTTTTCCCTTGCAAAATTGCTCTTTTATGCTGCTAGGCAGAGGACAATTAAACTCACAAAGCAGCATGCTGAATATGTGGGTCGCAAGGCCACCAGCCAGAGTAGCTTTTCTCGTTCCCTGCCCTGCCTTTGGAAAAGTTGAGGGACAAGCTGGCAGGAAAAAGTCCAGTTGCCTTCAAGGGTCATCTATCTGCTTCTAAGCCAACAAACACATCCATAACTTGAAACCCCGCAGCTGAGATGAACTAAAAACAAACCAAAAGAAAAAACAAACTCTGAAATCTTTGCTTAAAATACAAACAAAGGAAAAAAGCTGCCAGCACTGACAGCGGCCAACACCTGGCTGGCTTGCTAATGGGGTGCTGGGAACTCGGGCTTCTGTCCACTTACTGTGTTCATTAAGCAGAGAAGAGTCTTCACTTCCCCTCCAGATAGACTCCAGTGATTGGCGGAAAGCTCTGAGAAGAGCCAGCACTTTGCTCTTCCCCCATCCACTCTCCTTTTTCTCCCCTCTTCTACTCCTCACTGCTGGCAGCTGTTCCAGAAAGAGGAGCCTGGAGCAGGAGGGCCCCAGGCTGGTCTGTGTAACAACAGGCTGTGCCAGGTTTCAGCTGCAATTAATTTTCCAGATAAGCTCTAAACCTCTGAAACACGTTTGAAATTGGAATACTGATACAGTCATCAACCACCACAGTATACAACCATAAATCTTGAGTACAGATAGTTGTTCGTTGGTATTAACGAAGTACAATATATGTTTAATTAGTGTGAGATTTAAGAAACGTGCAGCATAATAAAAAATATTCTAATTAGGGTTGGGGAAACTTGTTTGAATACAATTTGTGCAGTACCATCAAAGGAGGTCTTATAAAATACACTGAAATCTGTTTTACTAGGCAAAAAAAAAAAAAAAAAAAAAAAAAACAAAAAAAAAACCAAACAGAAAAGACAAGCTCTTAGGCTATTGAATACTAGTCCCAGGGACAGCACCAGATTAAAACCAAATGCTTGGGGGAAGTGGAGTAATGAGCCGAGGGGGATAAAATGGAACCCCAGGGTGAAAGTCTTGGCTTGACTGTTAGTAAAAGTCCAGCTTGTCCTCACACCTTAGTTTATTTTCCTGTGAATTTATGCTCTAAATTCCCTGATTTCCTGTTCAAAACCTATCATTTGTTACCTGGGAATGTCACCTGTGCCCATGGCCAAGGATGCTGTGATTGTTAATGAAGCATTTCGCCAGAGTCCCCAAATCCTGCTTCCAAAGGAGACAGTAACCTAAACCCTCTGTGAAAGAACAGCAGCCTAATGGGAAAAAGGCATCTGGGTCAGGAAATTTAGATTCTAATCCTAGCCTTGATTGTAACACCCTGTGTGACCTTAAGCAAGTCAATTAACACCTCTGTGCTTCAATCTCCTTATCTGAAAACTGAGGATAGCTGGGTTTCATCTCGATAACATTTTATAGATCTCAGATAATTCCTCGATTCTAATGAATGTGAGTAAAAAGTGATAGGAGAAAACAAAGTTATATAGACTCTTCCTCTCTGTCACATACATATACATACACACAGACACGTAGACACATACATAGATGGACATATAAGAATTGGAAAAAGGGCGCCTGGGTGGCTCAGTTGGTTAAGCAGCCAACTCTTGATTTTGGCTCAGGCCATGATCTCATGGATGGTGAGTTGGTGCCCCGCATGGAGCTCTGAAATGCTAGTGCAGAGCCTGCTTGGGATGCTTGCTCTCTCTCTGCCCCTCTCCCACTCTTGCTCTCTCAAAATAAATAAACTTAAAAAAAAAGAATTGGAAAAAAAAACAAGGAGATTTTTAGCTTATTGAATTGGTTTTTGCTTATCTTTTATTTTTTTTTTAATTTTTTTTTCCTCCGTTTTTATTTATTCTTGGGACAGTGAGAGACAGAGCATGAACGGGGGAGGGGCAGAGAGAGAGGGAGACACAGAATCGGAAACAGGCTCCAGGCTCCGAGCCATCAGCCCAGAGCCTGACGCGGGGCTCGAACTCACGGACCGCGAGATCGTGACCTGGCTGAAGTCGGACGCTTAACCGACTGCGCCACCCAGGCGCCCCTTTGCTTATCTTTTAAAGGAAAAATGCAGAGATTCTTTAAAGTTAGGGTACTTACTATTTAGAAATAGATTATTTTAATTGTAAATCAGAAAACGTCCCTTGGATCTAACAACCCACTTTAAGAGGGTAAAAATAATTTTAATACCTGCTAAAGTAAAATCTAGATGATAGGAAACTTTTGGAAAAATAGATCTATATATTTTTTTATTTGGATTCAAAAGACCAAGTACAAAGTTTTTGTGTGATTTGGGGCAAGTGAATTAACCCTTCTGTGGCTGTTTCCTCATTTGCAAAATCACTGCCTTATTAAGAGAGTGTTGAGGAACGACTTGGCCCGACTAACCTCATTTTTTTCTCTTCATTTGGAAATATTATTATATGAATATAAATTATATCATAGAATTTCATATCTGGTATAATCCTTAAAAGCCACCTAATCTAGGGGCGACTGAGTGGCTCAGTCAGTTAAGCATCCGACTCTTGATTTTGGCTCAGGTCATGATCTCATGGTTCATGGGATTGAGCCCCATGTTGGGTCTGCACTGACAGGAGCCTTCTTGAGATTCTGTCTCGCCCACTCTCTCTGCCCCTCGCCCACTTACGCATGTGTGTGCTCAATCTCTCTCTGTCAAAATAAACTTTTTAAAAAAGCCACCTGTTCTAAATCCTTCCTTTTATAGATAAGTAAACTGAGGTTCAGAGAGATTAAATGACTTCTCCAAGGTCACATAGGTGTCCAGGTCTTGCCTGTCCGTGTGCAGTCCATTTCTGTCACATCACAGCTTCCTCATGGGGAAGGAGTTAATGCCCCTCCAAACAATAATCAGGGGAGTCTGCTCATAGCCACCTGGTACAATTTGTCTCAATTCCGCAGTACCTCATATTTATAAAGATATTGCCAATCTTTTTTTAATATTGAAAATATATCAGGTGATATTACCATTATTTTTGACAGTCAGCTAGAAATCCCAGAAAGAGAAATTAACAGCTTATCATTTTAGAACACCTCATAACACTATTAGGAAGAGTGATTTTGACATTTTTATATGATTAGGTGCGGTTTGTTGTAAACACTGCATTTGCTTAGCTAAAATCTATTTTATCCATCCTTGATTTCTGCGGAGAAGCCTCACCAATTTAAGGTGAAGTTCACAAAACAAGCAAAACGAAAACTGACGACAAAATACAGCCTTGCAGCATAGCACCTGATTAGTATGGGTTTCTCATAGGACATGCTCTGCTGTCCTATCGGCCACTGGGCAGGGCCTTCGACTACAGATTCGTTTAATCCTCAGCTAATATTCATCTTCTTCTACATTTGACTTATGTGCATTGAGTGAAGTCAATGGATTGTAAAGGTGGTTTCCTAGCGTGTGGATTCTTATGCCATGAAAATTCTGCACCTACGCCCACACTCCACCAAAATTAGGAACCTACATAAGATTTCTAACTTTCAATTTTCCAACTAAGTAAGAAATAAAAGTAGCTAACCAACTATCATGTCATTTCCAAAAAGAAACAATTGAAACAAAAAAAGGGAAAATATCACATTCTCAAAATACAGAAGTTTCCAAACTGAATACTTCGACTTTATAAACCACTAACCGTCGTGTCCTTATTTTACAATTCAACAGTGATGCCTCCACCACAGAAATCATCTGATGAAGTATATTTCAGATGTGTAATTGATTGAGAGAACTTAAATGTATTGGACACAATGCATCTACATTATCTGTTTCCCTTTCTAGTCCCCTAAGCTGGGAGGTCAGCGCATTACCTGTGTTTAATATTTAAAAATGTCTGAGCTGTACCCCAGTCTCCTGGAGGTGAGTCAGAACCCGTGCTATCCTGGGTGTGATCTTATTGTGGAATGGCAGCAGTACGAGAAGCCAAGCAAAATACTCGAGAACATTGAAAGTCTCTGCATTGTGACACCCCATTGGTCCAGCCCGACATCGATGAGAGGAGGAAATATGCTGCTCCTACTCTTGTGAAGACATTGCAACATCAGCACAGCAAACCACCTCATCTTCCACACACTTAGGCAAGATTTCTATTCTTCCAATTAATGGTTTCCTTAGGAAATCCTTTCCTGAGAAAGGTGCACAGTAGTGGGCCCGCTCTTGGGTTTCCTTCTTCCAAAGAGGTGGTCTGTCATATTTTATATCAAGAACAAGGTTTGCTTTTTGTTTTTCTTTTTAATAATTTTAATGCTAAGTCCTTACTAATATGCACTGTACCATCTTATCATTTAGATGAAAAACTTCTCAAGGACAGACCTGTCCTAGATGTGCTGTGTAGAACAGAACAGCAATTTAGGCACCTGTTTTACTTCATTGCCTAGGGCTGTAGTTCATTAAATTTGACTCTCAGAGAGTAGGTCCTGGGCACTGGTATTTTTTATTTATTTTTTTTTTAATTTTTTTTTTCAACGTTTATTTATTTTGGGGACAGAGAGAAAGGCACTGGTATTTTTTAAAAGCACCTCCAGGTGATTCAAAAGTGTAGCCATGGTTGAGAACCACTGGCTAGGGCCACTGACCCGTACACAAATAAAAACACCACAAAGAAGTTGTGCTCACGCCAAACCTCCTCGTGCAAGAAAAAGCTATAAAGCTAGTTTGCAAGAAGGTAGGTCATTTCTGAAGTTTCCTCTAGGGTCCACTCAGACCAGCAGCATCACCTGGGACCTTGTGAGAAATGTAGACTCTACGGCCTCTCCACACACCAAGTGGATCAGGAAACTTCAGTTGAAAAACGTCCCAGGTGACTCATATTTATGTTAAAGTCTGAGAAACAATGCTAAAAATCCTCAGTCCTAACTGGGCAAGACAAATCAGTT
Source organism: Lynx canadensis (assembly GCF_007474595.2). Taxonomy (NCBI): domain Eukaryota; kingdom Metazoa; phylum Chordata; class Mammalia; order Carnivora; family Felidae; genus Lynx; species Lynx canadensis. The sequence continues at coordinate 72,197,481 of NC_044309.1, forward strand.
TCTCCTTAGAAAACGTTCTTCCTATCAGCTTCCTGAGATTCAAGTCCAGGATTCATCATTGAGAATGCTGCATGTGAATTAATTACTATAGTGATATATAGATAGATATAGGTATAGATGATATAGATATAGACATACATATATGTGTATGTAATGAAATATAGTATATAATATAATAATATAATGCATCACATAATTTATCTTCCTTTCCAAATAAAGTTATTTGCAGAGGAGGAAACCTTAAGTTGTGTTAGGAATAAAAAGCAGTAGCATCAACTATCTGTAACTACCCTGCATTTCATTGCCATTTTATTTCACTGTGGTGGAGAGAAAATAAATAAGATCTAGTTCTTGCCTTCAGGCTACTTATATTCTAATAAGAGATATTGACAAGTAAATAATTAACCAGAACTTAGTGCAGCCTAAAATCCTAAACTAGAAATACAGCAATGTGCTAAGGCAAATGTTAATGTGCATTACAATCACTCAGAAGGCTTGTTCAACCACAGACTGTCCCCGCTCTACCCCAGGTTTTCAGTAAGTCTATGGTGAGACCTGAGAATTTTCCTAACAAGTTTGCTACTGGACAGGGACCATTCTTTGGGAATCACTGGGCTACAGAAACAGAGTAAAAAGAACAGAATGGGATTCTTGTGGGTAGCAAAGGATTAGCCAAACACTGACAGACAAGGGAAGAAAGAGAAGAGCTTTCCTGTCACAATAACCAGAGTGGGGAATATCTGAGCACCTGGTATGTGGGGGAAGTCTGCTATGATTGTAGGTGGGGATACATGAACTGAAAGATGACACTAGCAGAATGGGTCAGAGCCAATTCATGGATGACCTAGATCGGCAATAAAGGAATTTAAAGTTTATTCCATGGGCACTGAGGAGTGATGGATAGTATGTGAGGGTAAAAAAAAATTTTTTTAAAGACATGATCCAAATTTCACTTTAGGATAGTATTTCAAGCAGCAGTGAGAAGGATGGAGTGGAGAAGCAAGAGAACAGAAGTCAGGAGAGCACAGCAGGGAAGATTCTTTCCCAATGATCAAGGAGAATGATCCACAAATAGGGCCATTGCTAGAATATCTGGTGACCTCCACACTTCTGGGAAGCACTAGGGGAGCCCATGATTAGATGGTGGCAGAAAATGAGGGGACATTCATTTATTTAACACAGGTATATTGAATTCTTGTTATATTCCAGGCTCTGTGCTAGGCACAGAGGAACAGCGATTAAGGAGACAAAGTTCTTACTCTTATGGAGCTCTTGGGCTAGCAGGGGAAACAAAAGCAATAAATAAGTTCAGCAAAGAAGAGGAGAGGCTATGGAACAATGTGTGTGATGTCAGAGCTGGGGGAGTGGGCTGGTTGCTTCACCCAGTTTGGGAAATGAAGGAAGGCTTCCAGGAGGAAAAGGCACTTAAGCCTAAATTTCGCAATGGCTAAAATGCTTAAATGATCTGGGCCATCTCTTTATCTTCAGTCAATGTCTTTCTCACTCTTCATGTTCTGGAACTAGACCCCTTTCAATTCTTTTTAGCCTTTGGACCTTTGTACATGTTTTCTCCTTGGCTTGGAATTTTCTTATTTCCCTTACCTAAGGAGTTATTGTTTGTCCTATGAGGTTTATCTTAAATAGTACCCCCACAAAGTTTTCCCCGTGTCTCCAAGATGAGATCAATACCCCTACTTTACTCCCTTGAAATCGTCCTGCATTTCAGCTTCCTATCACTTATCACAATAGTAATTATTTGAGGATGATTTGTTTAATGCCAGTATTCCCTCCTAGATTATAAAGTTTGTTGGACAGGATTATGTCCTCTCATTCCCTATATTCTGAGCAGTTAACACAATATATGAAACCTGATAAATACTCAGCATTTCATTTTGTAAACAAAAACCAAGACCTAAAGAATAAAAAAGAATAGTTGGGAAGAGGGAGTAATAGGGTAAGGAATAGCAGATATGGAGGCCCTGAGGTAGAACAGACCACTACTCAGCAAAGGCACTGAAAGGAGACCAGTCTGGTTGGGTTCTAGGCAGATAGATGTTAAGAGATAAGCCTAAAGAGGTAGTCAATGTGAAGACAATGAAGGGTTGAAAACCAGGGAATCTCTCACCAGACCTATGTTTTTAAAAGCCTACTCTGGCTGCTTTATGGAGAGTAATTTCAGGGGAGCAAGAGTAAATAATGACATCATTGGATGGCTTTTCCTAGAGTCGAGGTGCTAATAACATTGGGTGGGGAAGTGGTGGTAGAAAGTGAAACATAAGGACACTCAGGCAAGGTATTTAGGCTAGAACTGATGGAGCTTGGTGGTGGACTGAATGTGGGGACAAAGGAGAGGAAAGGTTGTCACAGTTGACATGTAGATTTTTGGTTTGTAGATATTATCAGCACCATTAACTAAAGGTGGGAACAATGAACCCCCTGGGTCACGTAGAGCTTCTCTAGCAATGTTCGAGTCCTTCTAAGAACATAGATGCTGAGACTTCAAGGGCAAACTTAGAGCCATGGAACTTTAGAGACCACCAGAGGGACCTTAGCGACCAATCCAGAATATGTGTACTCATAATATTTTTGTATTATATATAATACCGCTGTGCCATGGTGCCAATGCCCCTATACCTCAGTAAACTGGCAGGTGATTGACAATCCCTATCTGGTTAGTGCAGTATATTAGTGTGATTATAGATTTCTTTTTTATATCCAGAGGTGGACTTTTTGCTTCTAAATCTGGGGTTGGCAAAATTTTTCTGTAAAGGGCCAGACAGTAAATATTTTAGGCTTCAGAGATGATACAGCTTCTGTTGCAGCTATCCGACTTGGCCATTGCAGCTTAAAAGCAGCTACAGAGTGTGTAAACAAATGAACATTGCTATATTTCAATAAACATGTATTTGTGGACACTCACTTTTGAATTTCATGTAATTTTCATGTCACAAAAGAAGTCCTCCTTTTGAGTTTTTTCAACCAATTAAAAACGTAAATCCCATTCTTAGTTCACAGACTACAGCTACAGTATTTGGCCCATAGGCTGGAGTTTGTGACCTTCTAAATGAGGGACTTCTGCACAAACACATGGAATCACAAAGTACAGGTAAAGAAAAGCAAGTTTTAACGTCATGTCCTGATTTCATGTAATCCAATGAGGAAAAGGGGAGAAGATTTCTAGCCAAGAAGAGGTATTAAAGTTTCTCATGATTCCAGGGAATTGTGAGCTTCTGAAGCAAAAGGAAAGGGGGAATCATTCCATGTTGTCTGGTTGAGAGCAGCAGACCTCAGTGGCCCTAAAATGGAGTGCCTCACGCTGCCAGGTACAGTTCTGATTCACATTCTTTTTTTTAATGTTTATTTAGTTTTGAGAGAGAGAGAGAGTTTTGAGCGGGGGAAGGGCAGAGAGAGGGGTACAGAAGATCTGAAATGGGTCATATTCTTATTCTTATTCAGGGCTCAGGTACATCAAGTGAACCAGACATAGAAACTCACCAGTTCTTTTTAATGCTTATTTATTTATTTTGAGAGAGAGAGAGAGAGAGAGAGAGTATGCACAAGCAGGGGAGGGGCCAAGAGAGAGGGAGAGAAATTCCACGTAGGCTCCATGCTGTCAGCAAAGAGCCCAATGCAAGGCTTGAACCCAAAACTGTGAGATCATGATCTGAACCAAAATCAAGAGTCGCATGCTTAACCCACTGAGCCACTCAGGATCCCCAGTTCTTTTTATATATAAGTTAAATGTCAATCACATTCTTAGTTTTCAAGCATAACACTGGTACCTAAATCCAAACCACTGTATTATCATCAAGTTGGCTAAACTGGCCTCATATAAAAGACCTACAGGCTTCAATGACTTCAGGGACAATATAAAGATTAAAGAAAGATAGTATCATTACAAAGTGACATTTGCTTAATGAACTTCAAGTTATCTCTAAACCAATTTCTCTGGATCTCCTAGCAAAACCTACAAACTCAAAAGATTATCTGCAGACCAAGAATATGTACATCATCAGAGCTGGATGTATATATATCACCATATATGCTCATCAATGCTTTTTTAAATAAATTATAATTGTATGTATATAATTCTTTACATCAAAGTGTTTAACTTCTGGACTATGAACTACTTGAGACTAGGGATCTTATCTCTGAATTATCAGTATCTACCATAATTACTTCACAAAGATGATGCCTAATAAATGTTATTTGAATGAATTAATGAAAAGGTCAAAATATTATTACAATTATTAATGGGGAAAAAAGTAACATATACTTTTGTTGCAAAATACAAAACCTTGTCTTAAAAAATAGACACTGAGGAATAAATTTGTATATGTACCTATCAGAATTCTACTCTGGAGACAGAGGTCTATGATGAAATAAAGGCATAGAATTCTTGCTTACTTACCAGAGAACCAAGTGGGATTGTATTCATCAAATACCCCTGGGGCTACACTGCTGGATCTGCCAATCTCACCGGTTTCTCTCTTGCCACCTTCAGCAGCACAGGCTGAAAAATGTAGACTCACTTTCTCAGTTTCCGCTGTAGCAGGGAAGGTCATATGCCCATATTATGGCCAGTGTGCTGTAACTTGAGGTCTCTCAGTGCTTTCCTGACAGAGTCTGATAACTGGAACCAACTTGCCTCTTCTTTCTGCTTTGAATATGGGGCAGCAGGAACCAATTTGCAACCATAAGGGTAAGGCCAAAAGAATGCCCACACACATTCTGGCATTACTGAGCTGCCGAACCAATGCCTGAATCTTTCTATCTCTCAACTTCCTATATGAGAAAAAGAAAATATATTAAACTGTGGATAGAATATATTCTTTGTCTTGCAAATAAACATAGTCCTAACTGATGCAAATCCTATTTTGCAAAATAAAAACTCTTAAGCACCAAGTAAGTACTTTATTTTTTTTAAGTTTGTTTATTTTGAGAGAGAGAGAGAGTGTGTGTGTGTGTGGGCGGGCATGTGTGCATGTGCGCGGGTGCCAGTAGGGGAGGGACAGAGAGGGAGAGAGAATCTCAAGCAGGCTCAATGGTCAGTGCAGACCCCAACCTGGGGCTCCATCTCATGACCATGAGATCATGAGCTGAGCCTAAATCAAGTGGGTCACTTAACCAGCTAAGCCACCCAGGCACCTCACCAAATAAGTACTTTAATCTCCATATGTTAGAAGTCAGTCACTAAATATTATTACTTTATGTTTAATTACAGATTATTTGGAGGTCCTTTTTAAACTTCTAGTCCCCTAGCTCTTTAAACCACTGCCACTCATTGCTTGCTCCTTTAGCACCTCTGCACTTTTTCTGAGCACTAATCTCTCAAGAAAATCTTCCTTCTACTCAATTCTCTGAAGCACAAATACATTAATATTCTATAATTTGTTTCTCTCTTAAATGATGTGGATTTATTTCATCCAAATTTGTTATGACATATTTCCAAAAAGATATAAGGTTACTTATATCAAAAGACTTACATAGAAGAGTGACATCAGCCAGATGGCACACTAGTAAGATCTATACCCTCACTCTCCCACAGAAACACCAAATACACAGCAACTTACAGACCAAAGTAGCTTTGTGAGAATTCTAGAAATCAGTTAAAAAGTTGTAGCAAACAAGTGAATGACTAACCAAAGAAAGTCACACTCAAAAGGGTAGGAAATTTCAGGATATCTCTGCCAATCCTTGCCCCATTTCATCTCCAGGGCACTGAGGCACTATTGGAAAATGCCCAGTTGCGAATTCCAACCTCGGGGCTGAAAGAAACAAGAGGAAATTGCTTGTGATGTTCTGTCTTGTCTGGAGGATACCTGAGGGATTGGTTTCTGTCTCACCTTACTAGGGGACAGATGGGAATGGTGGCATAGTTTGGATATCAGGTCAGAGGCCTGTGGAAGCAGTGGTGGGCACTGTGACACATGAATGCTGCAGGAAGGCTACACACCAACAGATACCTGGGTCAAGAGATTATGGACAGAGGAATACAGCAGAAATCTGAGGCCTTGAGAAGAAGAGTAGGGGTGTGACTCATAGGAAAATAAGACATCTAAATGCAAACAGGAAAACAGGGAAACTGGGGAAAAAACACACACATGGGACTAAGGAAGACACATCCTCAGAAAAGGCTTGAGAGGATCTTGAGCCTTCATACTGAACTAATTAGGGAATATTTACCCCTCCCCAGACCCAATCCACAAAAACCTAGAGAGGGGCTGTTCTTTTCAAATGTCCAATTTTCAATAAAATATCACAAGGCATATAAAGAAACAGGGAAAAACGGCCAATTAAAAAAAAATGATACACCAGAACTGAAAGTAAAGAATCATAGACTTACTTCACAAAAACTTTAAAATACATGTCTTTAAATATGCTTAACGAGCTAAAGGAAACATGATAGACAAACAACATCTGAAAAATGATAAAGGAACAAAATGAGAATATCAATAAAGAGATAGAAACTAATGAGATATGAGAGATAGAAATTATTTAAAAGAACCAAATACAAATTCTAGAGCTGAAAAACATAATAACAGAATTGAAAAATTCTCTAGAGGGGTTCAACAGAAGACTTGAAAAGATAGAAGAAAGAATCAGCAACTTTGAAGTCAACTTATTTAAAATTATCAAGTCTGAGAAGAAAAATGAATGAAGAAACATGAAGAAAAGCTAGGAGACTTATGGACACCATCAAGTGGACCAATGTATGCACTAAGACTGTCAGAAGAATGAGAGAAAAAAAGCAAAGGACTCATCTGAAGAAACAATGATTTGGAATCCCCCAAATTTGCAAAATAACATAGATATGCATATACACAAAATTCAACAAACTCCAAATAGGAAAATCCAGAGACCCACACTAAGACTCATTATAATCAAACTGCTGAAAGTCAAATAATTCTGAAAGCATCGAAAGAAAAGTGACTCATCATGTACAAAGGATCCTCAATAGCATTATTGGTGGATATCTCAGCAGAAACCTTACAGGCCAGAAGGCAGTAGGATGATATATTAAAAGTACTGAAAGAAAGAAAACTGTCAGCTGAGAATACTGTCCTTTGAAAAGGAGGGAGAAATTGAGACATTGACAGATAAACAAAACCTGAAGTAGTTCATTACCTCTAGACGTGCCCTATAAAAAAATGCTGAAGGGAGTCCTTCAAGTTGAAATGAACAGACACTATGCAGTTATTCAGATCCATACAAAAATATAAAGTTTTTTTTGATGAAATTAAATACATGGACAAATATAAATACCTGTATATTGTATTTTTGATTCACAGCTCCACTTTTATTCCATTATAGGAATTAAAGACAAAAGCATAAAATATACCATAAATCTATATTAATGGGCACATAATATACAATGATGTAATTGGTGGCCTCAGTCAAAAACAAAGCAAAGTGCAGAAATATAAAGGAGTAGAGTTTTTGCACTCAACTGAACTTGAGTTCATAAGAGTTTAAAATAAATTATTATAATTTTAGGATGTTTTGTGTAATCCCTTTGGCAGCCAGAAAGAAAATATCTATAGAATGTACCACACACACACACACACACACACACACACACACACACGAGAGAGAGAGAGAGAGAGAGAAGAGAATCAAAATGTGTCACTACAAAAAACCAACAAATACAAGGGAACATAAGACAGAGAAAGACAAATACCATATTTTTTCTCTTATATGTGCAAACTAAAAATAAAAACAAGTGAATAAACAAACAAACAAAAAGCAAAAGCAGACCCATAAACACAGAGAACTGATGGTTGCCAGAAGGGGAGTGTGTAGGAGATGGGCAAAGTGGGTGAAGGGGAGTGGGAGGTACAGGCTTCTAGTTATGGAATGAATAAGTCACAGGAATAAAAGATACAGTATAGGGAATTAACCAATGGTATTCTAAAAGCATTGTGACCGATGGTAACTATACTTGTAAGTATAACATAATGAATAAACTTGTCAAATCACTGTGCTGTACACCTAAAATGAATGTAACATTGTATGTCAAGTATACTTTAATAAAAAAAAGAAAAAGGACAATCATGATAATAAAATAATGTCACTTAGGAAAAAAAAGAAAGCAGTAATGGAAGAAACGAGAGACATAAAGCTGTAAGAAGTACAGAAAACAAATAATGCCAATAGTAAGTCTTTCCATATCAGTAATTATTTAAATGTAAATGGATTGAACCCCCCAATCAAAAGATGTAGATTAGCAAAAAGGTTTTAAAAAATAGGATCCGACTATACACTATTTACAAGAGACTTACTTTAGATTTAAGGACATGCATAGGTTGAAAGTAAAAGGATAGCAAAAGATATTCCACATAAATGGTAACAAAAATTGGGCAGGGGTGGATATACTAATATCAGACAAAGACTTTAAGTCAAAACCTGTTACAAGACACAAAGATGGACATTGTATAATGATGAAACTATTTACCAAGAAGGAATAAGCTGTACAAAAAATATGCACCAAACACCAAAGCTCCTGATAGATGAAGTAAACATTGACAAATTTGAAGCATGAAATAGAAAGCTCTACAATAACAGTAGGAGACCTCAATAACACATTATCAATAATAGGACAACCAGACAGAATATCAACAAGGAAATAGAGATCTTGAACATTATAGCCCAATTCGACCTAACAAGCACATACAGAACACTTCACTCAACAGCAGCAAGATATATATTTTTCTCAAGTGCACATGGAAATTTCTCCAGGTTAGACTATATATTGGGCCACAAAAAATGTCTTAAATATTGTTTTTAATTTTTTTAATGTTTATTTATTTTTGAGAGAGAGAGAGAGAGAGACAGGGTACAAGCAGGGGAGGGGCAGAGAGAGAGAGGGAGACACAGAATCTGAAGTAGGCTCCAGGCTCTGAGCCATCAGCAGAGAGCCTGATGCGGGGCTCAAACCTGCAGACCATGAGACCATGACCTGAGCTGAAGTTGGATGCTTAACCGGCTGAGTCACCCAGAAGCTCCAAAAAATGTCTTAAATTTTAAAAGGTTGATCATATAAATGATCTCTGCAACTAAAATGGGATGAAAATATACATTAATAGAAGAAGGAAAACTGGAAAATGCAAGAATATTTTGAAATGAAACAGTACCCTTTTAAACAACCAATGAGTCATAGTGGAAATCACAAGAGAATTTAGAATATTGAGACAAATGAAAATGAAAATATATCAAACAGAGATTCAGCAAAAGCAGTGCTAAGGGAGAAATTTGTAGTTGTAAATGCTTATTTAAAAAAAGGAGATCTCAAATTAACAGCTTAACTTTATGCTTTAAGGAGCTGAAAAAGAAGAACAAACTAACACAAAGATAGCAGAAGAAAATGAAACGATTCAAGCAGAGATAAACAAAATAAAGAATAGAAAAACTATAGAGAAATATCAGTGAAACCAATAGTTGTTTCTTTGAAAATGTGAATGAAATTGACAAGCCTTTTGCTAGACTATGAAAAAAAGAAAGACTCAACTAAAATTATAAATGAAAGAGGGATACTACAATAGATTTTACAGAAACAAAAAATATTATAATAGAGTATGAACAATTGTACACCAACAAATACCCCACATGAAACGGACAAATTCCTAGAAACACAAAACCTACCATGACTAAATCATAGAGAAACAGAAAATCTGAACAGATCTCAAACTGTTAGGAGACTGAATGAATAATCAAAAACCTTCCAACAAATAAAAACTCAGGACCAGAAAACTTCATATGTAAAGTCTACCAAATATTTAAAGAAGAATTAACACTATTTCTCCTCAAGCTCTTCCAAAACATTGAAAAGGAGGGAATACTTCAAACTCATTTTATGATGCTGGTATTACATTGATACCAAATTCCAACAAATACACTGCAAGAAAACTGTAGACCAATATCCCTGATGAATCTTACTGCTAAAATCCTCAAGAAAATACTGGCAGACAGAATTCAACAACATATTAAAAGGATAATACATCATCATTAAATAGGATTTATTCCTGGTATTCAAAGATGGCTCAACATACAAATATTAAATAATGTAATACAACTCATTAACAGAACAAAGGGGAAAAAACCAAACCAACAAACAAAAAGCCCAAAACCAAAAAACCGTGATCATCTCAACTGATGCAGAAAAAGCATTCGACAAAACTCAACACTTTTTCATGATATAAACACTCAACAAACTAGGAATAGAAGGTAACTGCTTCAACATAATAAGGCCATATTGGACAGTTACCATCAGTGGTGAAAGACTGAGAGCTTTTCCTCTAAGGTCAGGAATCAGACAAGGTGCTTACTTTCATCCTTCCATTCAACATAGTACTGAAGATCTTAGCCAGAACAATTAGGTGAGAAAAAGAAATGAAAGATATCCAAATTGGAAAGGAGGTAGTGAAATTATCTCTGTTCACAGACAACATAATTTTATATGTAGAAAGCTCTAAAAGTTACACACACACACACACACACACACAATCTAACAGAATAAACGAATTTAGCAAAGTCACAGTATACACGATCAACATGCAAAAATCAGTTGCATTTCTCAGCATTAGTGAATAATTAAAAAAGAAATTAAGAAAACAATTCCATTTATGATGACATTAAAAAGAATAAAACACTTAGGAATAAACTTATCCAAGCAGGCAAAAGACATTTCTCCAAAGAAGATTTCTAAATGGCCAAGAATATGAAAACATGCCCAACATCACTAATTGTTAGAGAAATGTAAATCAAAACAACAGGATACCACCTCACACCCATTAGATGGTTACTAGCAAACCAACAAATAAATAAGTAGTGTTGGCAAGGATGTAGATATTTTTGGAACATTTGTACACCGTTGGTGGGAACGTAATATGGTTTAGCACTCTGGAAAACAGCATGGCAATCCCTCAAAAAATTAAAAAGAGAATTTCCATATGATCCAACAATCCAGCTTCTCAGTATGTACCCAAGAGATTCAAAAGCAGGCCCTTGGAGAAATATCTGTACACTCATGTTCATAGCAGCATTATTCAGTGGCCCAAATGTTGAAGCAACCCATTTCCATCAACAGATGAATGGATAAACAAAATGTGGTGTATGCATTTAAGCCTTAAAAAGAGAGGAAATTCTGGGACGTAGTGCAACATTCATGAAACTTGAAGACACTATAAGCAATATAAGCCAGTCACACAAGTACAAATACTATATGAATCCATAGGTCTGTACCCAGAATAGTCAAAATCATAGAGACTGAAAGTAGAATGGGAGTTACAAGGGACTGAAGGAAGAGGAAATGGGGAATTGGGTTGTTTTATGGGTATACAGTTGCAGTGTTTTAAGATGAAAAGAGTTCTTTAGATTGGTTGTACAACAATGTGAATGCACTTAACATTACTATAGACTTAAAAATGGTTACAATAGTAAATTATATATATATATATATATATATACATATATATATATTGCTACAATTAAAAAAATTTTTAAGACTTATACAAAAAATCAGTAAAATAAATAAAGTAATTGACAACCAGAAACAACAGATGTAATAAAATTCAGATATTCTATCATGTTAGTTAGCATGACTCCAGTGCTTAATCATCATAGCTTCCTGTCACTCAGGGCAGAAAGAGAAATGTGATAGCTTTCATAACTCTTTTACTGAAAGGGTGGGAAAATCAGTTCTCTGGAAGAGGTATAGTTTTCCTTAGCATGAAATCCTGATTCTTACTCCTTTGTAGATATCTCAGTTATTTTGTTTGTTTTGTTCTGTTTTTACTGTTCACTGGAAACTTTTGTGATTTTTCTCTTTATCTTCAATATGCAAAATTTTGCTATGATGTGTCTGTCTAGGTCTTTTTCCATTTATCTAGCTTCTGGTGGGCACTATAATCTGATGATTTATGTCTGGGGAATTTCCTTCCATTATTCTTTTGATGATTTCCTCTCCTGGATTCTTTGTGTTCTCCTCTTCTGCCACTTCTGCCATTCTGCAACATCTACCATAATGATGGAGTTTCTGGGAACTATTTTCCATGTCTCTATTTTCCTCTCATATGTTACCTTTACCTTTTTGCTCTATAATGTGGAAGAATTCCTTAATAATTTTTGGGGGTGCCTGGGTGTCTCAGTTCGTTAAGCGTCCAACTTCGGCTCAGGTCGTGATTTCACGGTTCATGGGTTTGAGCCCCATGTCGGGCTCTGTGCTGACAGCTCAGAGCCTGGAGCCTGCTTCAGATTCTGTCTCCATCTCTCTCTCTGCCCCTCTCCTGCTCACTCTCTGTCTCTCTGTCTCTCTCTCAAAAAATAAACATTAAAAAAAATTTTTTTAATAATAATTTTCAATACTCCTACTTTGTAATTGGATATTTAGTTATCTCATTCTTCTGACAAGTTATATATTATTTATGTATCTATTTAGATTTTTATAATTATGTTTATATTTCTAGAATCCCCAGCTGGCTCTATTTTATAATAGTATTTCTCATTTTGTGGATATACTATCTTCTCTTACCCCTCTGAAAATATGACATTATAAAGATTTTTTTTTTGCCTATTAACTCTGCTCAGGTGTTGACTTTTGAATTTATCTGCTGTATCTCTTTCATGGTGTTGCTTTCCTAAGTGGTGACTTTTAGTTTGTGTTCATCTTTGTGGTTGAGACTCCCTATTCTCCTCTCTGTAGTTACTTCTTCTATTTACTGCATGTTGACAATTGCAGTCATGGGCAAAGATCTAAAAATCCATGTCCTCATGTCATGTCCCTGAAAGCATTTTCATATGCAGTTTCAAATGGTCTAGGCTGCAGTCCTCTGAATTGTGCTCAAGGCTTCAATAAAGTCTTATTAAACAGGCAGCCTGGACCTGGCTACTACAATGGGGAATTTAGGGATGGATGCCTGCACATCTGTGCCCATGCCTGAAGCAAAGTAGTGTAGGGAGAACAGCCGCAGCAGCTAGAAGAAAATCTATCTCAAGGCAGTGAGAGGGGCCTGCAGTGGAGCTAAGTAGAGGTCGAAGCCAGATGGCCAGCTAAAGTGAGCCAACCAAGATACATGGGTGGAACATGTAAGCATGAGAGAATATATTCTCAGAGACACCTGAAAGAAAGAAAGAGGATTTCTATAGGAAAAAGGAACAGGGATTCAGATTACTGCAAGTTGGACATTAAAGGGAAATGAAATGTGGAATATTTGGATTATGTAATAAATGACATAGAAATAAACTTGAAGTGTTCATATTCTTGATGATGTCAAAAAATGTTAATAAAGAAAGTAGATATTTTCACAAGGAAGTTCACACAATACCATTAGAAGAGAATAATAATCAAGATTCTGTATATCTCCTTGACAGAAAACCAAAAAAAAATCTTATTTCAGGAACAGAATGAGTAAGAGGCCCTGGTTAAGCACAGTAATGAACTACAGAGGACAGATGACTAGGTTATGTGGCAGGAAATATTTTGAAACATTTCATAAAATTTATATTAATCAATAGATACATATATCAATGAAGCAGAATAGAGAACAGAAATAACCTATACAGGAGACCCAACTGATTTTTTACAAAGGTGGAAAAGCAATTCAATGGAGGACAGTCTCTTTAACCAATGGTACTGGGACAACTGGAATTGTACAGAAGAAAATGAACTTCAACACAAGTCTCATACCTTATGCAAAAACTAACTCAAAATGAACCACAGACTTAAATTTAAAATACAAACTATAAAACTTTTAGAAAATATCATAAGAGAACCATTGGGACCTACAGCTTAGTGATGTTCTTTGAGATATGACACCAAAAGCATAAAGGAAAAAAATGATAAACTGAAATTTATCAAAATAAAAAACTTTTGCTATGTTTGCTATGTTAAAGAGCTTAAGAAGATGAAGAGACCAAGCTAGAACATGGAGAAAATATTTGCAAACCATGTACATGACAAAGGACTTGTATCTTAATGTAGAAAGAATTCTCAAAACTCCACAGTAAAACAAACAAACAAAAACACCGGATTATAAAATGGGCAAAAGACATGAAGAAACATTTCACTGTGGATATATGGATAGAAAATAAGCACATGAAAAGATGTTTGACATTACTAGCTATTTATGGAGGAAGTAAGCCTTAAGCCTGTCCTTAGATGAGTAGGGTTTTATAAATAGGAGTGGTATAAAACATAAGCTCAAGAGTCACTTTGCATCCCAACAACATTCTTTGGCAATATCTTCCTTTAAATTTTTCTGTTAAGTTATATAGCACTATGTCTAGAATAGTGCTTTTGTAAAAAGAATTATATATTATCTATCTATCTATCTATCTATAATTGGGAAAATTTGAACACTAGGTGATTTGAATTTTTCTGTTAAGTTATATAGCACTATGTCTAGAATAGTGCTTTTGTAAAAAGAATTATATATTATCTATCTATCTATCTATCTATCTATCATTGGGAAAATTTGAACACTAGGTGATTTGATGTCATTTAAGAGTCATTTATTAACTTAAAATATTTTTAAAAAGTTTAATGTTTATTTATCTTTCAGAAAGAAAATGAGCGGAGGAGGGGCAGAGAGAGAGGGAGGCACAGAATCTGAAACAGGCTCCAGGCTCTGAGCTGTCAGCACAGAGCCCAAAGGTAGGGCTCGAACTCACAAGCCATGAGATCATGACCCAAGCTGAAGTCAGCTGCTTAACAAATTGAACCACCCAGGCACCCCTACTGAAAAATTTTTGAGTGTGGTCATGTATTTTAAAAGTCCTTAATTTGGGGGCAACTGGGTGGCTCAGTCGGTTAAGTATCTGACTCTGCATCTCATCTCAGGTCTCTCACAGCCCTGAGTTGTGAGTGCAGGACCCACATTGGGCTCTATGCTGAGCATACAGCCTGAAGCCTACTTAAAAAAAAGAAAAAAAGTCATTATCTTTTAGAAATAAATACTGAAGTATTTACTAAGAAATGTTATTATGTCTTAGATTTGCTTACAAATAATCCAGCGAGGAAATGAAGACAGTGGGTGGGAGTATGGATGAAACAAGACTGACTATAAATGTGAAGTTGATAGGTTAATATTGGTTCAATATAATGTTCCATTTCTTTAAGTTTGAAATTTTTCATAATAAAGATTAAAGTAAACTAAAATATATTTACATATATGTTTCTATGTGCATAGAAAAAATCTAAAGGACATGTTTCAAACTGTTAACCCTGAGGATCTCTGGAGTAGAGAATTAGAGTGAGTGAGAGGAAGGGAAATTTATGTTTTTCACTTTATGCACTTTGAGATTTTTACAGTGAACATACAATTTTTAATTAGAAAAAATAATGAGGGGTGCCCGGGTAACTTAGTGAGTTGAGCATCCAACTCCTGATTTCAGCTCAGGTCATGAACCTGAGGTTGTGAGACTGAGCCCCATGTCAAGCTCTGTAATGAACATGGAGCCTGCTCAAGATTCTCTCCTTCTGCCCCTTTCTTCTGCTTGTGCCTACTCTCTGAAAAATAAGAAAAAAGAAAAAAAATGAAAAATTAAAATGTATGATTGCTTTTTTACATTTAATTCTTCTTTTAATTAGTTATACATTTTTCAAAAGTATAAAATTTTAAGGAGACTCAAATATTGCTAGAAATTTATGGACGGAGAAGCATGTAAAAAATGTTGTGAAGCTAAACTTGAGAATCTTCTTATATACAACTTGATACAGATCTTATGGCTTTTAAAAGCAACTAAAATAACCCAACTGCATGGACTCATCCATTAGATTTATATTTCTTGAAGGCATCAGAATAATGCTGAGCAAGTCACCTACTGGAAATTTAAACAATGATCTGGAAGGGTGACTTTACCTCAGGGTCAGTTCTTGAAATTTGAGTCTTAGAAAAATACTTATTCTATTCGTAACCACTAGGGCTCAGTGTCTTCTTTAAAATGTGAAATTAATGCATTTTAGAAAACAAAATAATCACAACACTTACTTTCAATTGATACTGAATAGAAAAGAGACTGTCTTTGTAATAGTCCCTGATCTTAAAATATTCCAGGGAAATTTTGAAAGATGGGGATGGGTCATCATTAAGACACTTCTTTTATTTTCCTTTCTCCTGAGATGAGTGAGGGGAATTTTTTTGTATATTAAAAAGAAAACTAGAGGCGCCTAGGTACCTCAGTTGGTTGAGCACCCAACTCTTGATTTCGGCTCAGGTCATAAACCGAGGGTCATGGGATCAAGCCCTGCATTGGGCTCTGCACTAGCGTGCAGCCTGCTTGAGATTCTCTCTCTCTCTCTCTCTCTCTCTCTCTCTCTCTCTCTCTCTCTCTTTGCTCCTCTCCCCCCTGCTTGCATTCTCTCTCAGAAAGAAAGAAAGAAAGAAAGAAAGAAAGAAAGAAAGAAAAGAAAAGAAAGAAGAAAAGTAAGGAAAAAGAGAAAACTATATTGCCCTAGAGATGGATTTAAGTTTTTAGTCATTATTTGAATTTCTTCTTTTAAAGTGTTTCCTATATTGTGATAGGCAAACTCACTGAGAAGAACTGAGCAGAATTGAGCCTCCCATCATAAGACTGTGGGTAAATTGAGGCAAGTAGGTAGGGGCTCTGCATTTAGATGGCTGGCACTTTCTCTTTCCTTATTTATAGGCAGCCTTTCAACATAGAACTTCATATTTTTAGATTTCCAAGGGACTTCAAGGTAAACACAACTATTCGAATACACTTTATGGGGTGTTCAAATAGTTCTGCTGCCGAGTGGAAACCTTTCGGTTCTCACAGTGAATCTCTCATGTTAGCAAGCTTAAAGGTTTGTCACATCTATCAATAGTACTGACAACCTTGTCCTGTAAATACCCTTCCCCCAAAGCAGCATTTTAGGAAGTAATTATGTTCCTCTTTTCGTATTCCTGCGCTGACATAAAGAGAAGAGAAGGTCTGCAAATACTTTCTCTGTGACAAGACAGTGTTAGAGAGGCAGCATGCACCCCCACTTGCCCTGACTCCCCTCCCAAGGGAAAGAAGTCTGGTGGATCAGACCGGGCAGTTATCGGGCCACGCTCTCTACTCAGTGGCATACTCAGAGCCACAGCACACGTGATGCGTGTCTTCTCACTAGTATGGCACAAAAGTGCTCATCTGGTCTGTGGGCACAGCTAGCAGGGCCTGCCCAGGTGTCTATTCTTTCTCGGCATGAAGAGTGGGGATGTGCTCTGCAGGTCTGCCGCCTTCCTTTGAGATGGGTGGTGAGAGGCCTCCATCCCCAGGCTGGCCCTGACCAGAACGTCTTCCTGATATTTCATTCCCTCTGTCAACCCATCTTTTGTCTGTTCATCAGCCAGGATCCTGGGGAAGAAGAGGCGGGGGGAGATGAGTAAAAGAATGCATGTACAGAATCTCATCACAAACCCTCCAATAGCAATTTATACAGGGAATCACAATATACCCTAGAAACTCATATTGCCTTCACATACAGAAATAGTTCCACAATGTAGACTATGCCCAGTTCTGGCATCATCCGTGCAGATTCACAAGTGACTCCATCAGGGCTTGCCTTTAGCACAGAAGGTGCCTTCCCTTCCCTGGGTGATGTGAGTAAACAAGTACTTCTTTGGTTTTCCCTTAGATCTCTCTAATGGTCAACTTACTGATACGTGCATATAGTTTTAAGATTTTGAGGAATAATTGCATGAGAAAAGATTTTCAGAGGAAGGTTTTTTTTTGTTTGTTTGTTTGGTTTGGTTTTTTGTTTTGTTTCTTGTTTTGTTTTTTTAGTTTACCCCCACATCTCCTGACGGAATAATCTGTTTATAATAGAGCACTGTAGTGTTCTACAATTAGGATTACCAGATTTAGTAAAAACAAAACAAGATGCTTAGCTAAATTTGAAAAATTTTTAACATTTTTTATTTATTTTTGAGAGATGGAGAGAGAGTATGAGTAAGGGAGGGGCACACAGAGAGGGGGACACAGAATCTGAAGCAGGTTCCAGGCTCCGAGCTGTCAACACAGAGCCCAATGCAGGACTTAAACTCACAAACCGTGAGATTATGACCTGAGCCAAAGTCAGATGCTTAACCAACTGAGCCAGGTGCCCCTGAATTGAATAAAAAATACTATACTTAGTATAAATATGTCCTATGCAATATTAGGTTGCATACATTTACTTTGTGGGACATACTTACACTAAAAATTATTTGTGTTTACCTGATATTCGTATTTAACTGGATACCCTGTATTTTATTTATAGGGTTCTATACAGGCAACCCTATCTATAGTAGAAAACTTTCACCATAGAAGCCAAAGACCTTTAAGGTTTTTTTAGTTTTATTTTTTATTTTTTTTTAATTTACATCCAAATTAGTTAGCATATAGTGCAACAATGATTTCAGAAGTAGATTCCTTAGTGCCCCTTACCCATTTAGCCCATCCCCCCCCACAACCCCTCCAGTAACCCTCAGTTTGTTCTCCATATTCATGAGTCTCTTCTATTTTGTCCTCCTCCCTGTTTTTATATTGTTTTTGTTTCCCTTCCCTTATGTTAATCTGTTTTGTGCTCTTTTTTTTTTTTTTTAATTTTTTTTTCAACGTTTATTTTTGGGACACAGAGAGACAGAGCATGAATGGGGGAGGGGCAGAGAGAGAGGGAGACACAGAATCGGAAACAGGCTCCAGGCTCTGAGCGGTCAGCCCAGAACCCGACGCGGGGCTCGAACTCCCGGACCGCGAGATCGTGACCTGGCTGAAGTCGGACGCTCAACCGACTGCGCCACCCAGGCGCCCCTGTTTTGTGCTCTTTAAGTCCTCATATGAGTGAAGTCATATGATTTTTGTCTTTTTCTGACTAATTTCTCTTAGCATAATGCCCTCCAGTTCCATCCACATAGTTGCAAACGGCAAGATTTCATTCTTTTTGATTGCCAAGTAATACTCCATTGTGTGTGTGTATATGTGTGTGTGTGTGTGTGTATCTATATCTATATATCTATATCTATATCTAGCCCACATCATCTTTATCCATTTATCTATTGGTGGACATTTGGGCTCTTTCCATACTTTGGCTATTGTTGATAGTTCTGCCGTAAACATTGGGGTGCATGTGTCCCTTCGAAACAGCACACCTGTATCCCTTGGATAAATGCCTAGTAGTGCAATTTCTGGGTCATAGGGTAGTTCTATTTTTACTTTTTTGAGGAACCTCCATACTGTTTTCCAGAGTGGCTGCACCAGCTTGCATTCTCATAAATTTTTTTAATGTTTATTTATTTTTGACAGAGAGAGAGACAGAGCATGAGTGGGGAGGAACAGAGAGAGAGGGAGACAGAATCTGAAGCAGGCTCCAGGCTCTCAGCTGTCAGCACAGAGCCCAACGTGGGGCTTGAACTCACAAACCATGAGATCATGACCTGAGCCGAAGTCGGACACCCAATTGACTGAGCCACCCAGGTGCCCCGAAGCCAAAGATCTTTTAAAAGCCCAGATGTTTATTAAATAACTTCTTCTTTATCTTTAGGCAATTAATATTCTCTCTTTCTTTCCTTTCTTCAGCAAATGTTTAGTAAGCATTGACTACATGCCAGATACTGTGTGTGTGTGTGTGTGTGTGTGTGTGTGTGTGCGCGCTGGAATAAGAAAACAAGGAAGTCAGAGAAAAAATTAAATATAAATAATATTTTTAAATGATGATGAAAATAAAACGGGTGGCGTGATAAAGAATGTCTGAGTGGAGCTGGCTGCCTTAGCTCCAACTATCACGGAAGTCCCCCCAAAGAGGTACATTTCACTTGAGTCCTGGGGAAAAAGAAAGATGCAGACATAAGAAGGTTTCATAAAAATCAGCTATAAGCAGAAGGAACCATAAATATAGGAACCATGGTATATTAATTTTCTATGGATGCTGTAACAAACTACTATCATCTTGATGGTTTACAACAACAGAACTAATTTTCTCAAAGTTCTAGAGGCCAGAAGTCTGAAAACAACGTGTTGGCATGGCCACACTCCCTCTGAAGTCACCAGGAGAGAATCCACTCCTTGCCTCCCTCAGTTTCTGGTAACTGCCAGAATTTCTTGGTTTTTATTGGAATCGCTCCAATCTTCAAGGCCAGCATCTTCAAAGCTTCTCCTGTGTGATTGTCTGACTAATATTCCTCTCTCTCTTTCATATAAGGATACTTGTGATCGCATTGAGGGCCCATCTTAGCCATATCTGTAATCCATCAATCAATCACATCCCTTTTTTGCCATATAAGGTTAACATCTGCAGGTTCCAGGGATTAAGATGAGGATATATTTGGTGGGTTGGTGGGGGAGGGGATAATGTTCATCCTACCACAGTGGGTAGGAGCTCGACATGTCCTAACGTTGTGTGTGGCTGGAACAGCATGAACCAAGGGAGAGGCGCAATGAAGAGGAGAGGTAGACAGGGCCTGTGGGCCCAGGTAAGGGAGACAGGTTTTACTTTAATGGCAATGGGCAGCCAGTGAGGGGTTTTAAGCAAAGAGCGACAAGATTTACATTTTAAAAGCATTTCTCTGGTCACTTTGTAGAGGCTGGACAGTAGTAGGGGCAAGAGCTAAAGGAAATGAAATTGTTAGAGCTGTGTCTCCTACCAGAGAAGGGCAGGTTGAAGCACTGGTAGCTTAGGTTTGGGGAACAGCAGGGGAGGGACATTTGGGACAGAGGGAATAGATTTTGGAGACAGAACCATGAGGATTTACTGATACATTAGATAAGGGGGTGGGGGCAGAGAATACCATTCAATTCTCCTAGGTTTGGGGCTAAATGCTAATAAAAAGCCAAATGTTGTTGTTTGATGGAACTGGGTAAGAATCGCCAGTCTCCTCTGCAAAGAGGATTTCACACAGAGTTAAGAAAAGAAGGTTTTGTTTTGTCCTAAAATCCATTTGATGAAGTAAGCATGCTTTTGGGGAAAGAAATATTCTTTTTCTTCCTTCCAAAATTGAGTCTTAACAAAGGCATCACACTTCAGAGCACGGTTAAAAAGAATGAGAGCAGCGCTGTTACAAAGATTGATGACGACTTGATGTGCACCTGTTAAAGCTGTGAACTTCTCGCCTTCTGGGTCAGGTTCACTTGGCAGGTGGCATCTTTCACGTCCAGAGTGAAGAGTGGTTCAGCAACCAGGAAATCCTGTGTACAATGATCTTTTCCACCACAAGGTGTTCATCAATAAAGAGTGGATGGCAACAAATCAATTGCTTTGTTGCAAGTTGGGCAGAGATAAGAGTGATGGGGAGAACTCCTATCAGGTGTGGGAGTTAGTTCTTGTCTGTGTTCTGTCACCAAAGACCAGTGACCCATGACCACTGCAAGTCATTCCATCCTTCCGGCCTCAGTTTCCTCAACTGTAAGGGGTAAGAGTTGTTGAGAAAGTCAAATGAAATAACGAAAGTGCCAGAAACAATGCGACCTAACTACAACTTGTCTATATGATATCGTATCATATATCATACCATGTTGTATTATATATTTTATCATATCTGATTCCTCTAAAGCTCCTTGTACTTAATTGTTGCAATACTTTTTTTAGTCAAATTTAATTAAATAGGTATAAACAACATGGCCATAAACCAGGTAGATTTGTTTGGCAAGTGCTGAGGAATTGATCATTACAGATTGGTACCATGGTTTCCTGACTCATATGCATGTGTCCTTTATCTGAAGAGAAAACGGCCAGCCCAGCTGCCCTCAGTCTAACACAAAGGATTTCAGCCTAAAACATGATACATGAGGGTCAAGTAATCTCAAATATGTTGTAGGTGACTTCATTAAAATATCAAAGTATTAATGAAGGTCACTTGCAGCCCAGTTTTAGGACTTGAAAGAGTATTCATTATTTCCAAAGGCAAGTTGTTGGGTGAATTTGTCTGACTGAAAGAATAAAAAGTTTCATATGGTTAGAAAAAAAGTTTCATATCATTCTTGATGATTTTATTTGTATAAAATAACATTGTTTCAGGTTTTTATCAAGTAGATTTGAAGAGATAACTGTGACTGACTGGATTCCGCCATATCTGTGGCTACCCTGAGATCCCACAGTTTGATGTTGGAGAAAAGATAGAATTCTATGTCCTTCATATACAACATCATTTAAGAACAATAAAACATGAAGAATAAACTAAAATGCAATTTGATTTTCTCCACAACCTGTATCATTAAGATTGTTCACATAATTAAAAAGTTAGATTTAGGGGCCCCTGCATGGCTTAGTCAGTTTAGTGACCAACTCTTGATTTTAGCTCAGGTCATGGTCTCATAATTGTGAGATCAAACCCTACATCAGGCTCCACACTGAACATGGGGACTGTTTGAGATTCTCTCTCTCTCCCTCTCTCTCTGACCCTTCCCTGCTTGCTTTCTCTCTCCTCAAAAAAAAAAAAAATAGACCTGTTTTTAAAGTTAGATTTATAAGCTAATATTCTAAAACATATGTTGTCTAAATTCACTAATTCATAAATGGGTTACCTTTTAAATATTTCCCATCTTATCTAGGAGCTATTGTCACATCTTTTTACATTTCTTTTCAAAAGTCCAAACTCTATCTTCCTTTTTGTTTTCATATGGCCATCTGTTTTGATTAAAAAGATGAAATGTCATACTTAATTTAAAATCGGTATGTTCTGAGGCCATGGTGCAGACAGATCTGGACTTGGACTTATAGTACAGTCCAATAGAGCATCCTTCCAAAAATATACCTTCAAAAATAATTTATCATAACTATGGCTTTAATAACAGGTTTGTGTGTGTGTGTGTGAATATTACATGTCAAAGTCCATCAATTTTATTAGCCAAGCCACGATAGAATGTTATTGAAGAACTGATAAAGATATTTATAATAATTGTAACTGGTAGAAATAAATGGCAAAGCTCTGATTCAGTTTGGTCTTCATGTAATTATACAAAGTAGGAACCCCTTGGGTCATCTTGTCTATTTCCATTGTATTAAAGGTAACTGGACAGTATCTGGTGTCTTTTGCATCTATTTTAAAAATAAGGTAGATTGGGAAATATAAATAGAGAATAGGAGTAACCAGCAGCTTTTTAAAAATTCTATCAAGTAGTCTAGACTCACAGAAAGGTGCCCAGCCTGGTTCAGAGACATAATCACATTCTACTTAATAAACCAATGCAGATAAAAAAAAAATCTACTCCGATCATGAGACCATTATTTATCCACATATTCCCACACCTTCAGAGAAATCACAAAGGTTTTCATGATAATCATCCACTATAAAAGAAAACGTAGCCTGACTTTCTACATATTTCATAAGATTCATGTTGGAAAGGAAGCCCTTAAGCATTTGTTACACCTGGCAAATTCTGTCTAGGGACCCTCTAGAATATTATCTGATAAGTGTGGTATCCATGAGGTCTGTGTCTAGGTCTGTGAACCCTGAACCATGCCCTTGATCCCCACATAGGTGGGCATGACTAGAGGGCATCATTATCTCTGACCTTATGAGTCAGTTTATTTTTCCAGATGTATAAGGAAAGAGGTACTTTTTCCAGAAGTTTCTCATTTTCTAGAAGCTCGGCTCCTTATTTATATCAATATCCCCTTCAGAGTGAATGGTCTTCCGGTTATAAATCCTGGAATGTCACTGTTAAACTATTTCCCCAAAGATCTCTATCTCTTCAAGCCCAGAACTAACCCACTCACACCCCTCCCATGGATGTTGCTTCCCCGCTCCTCTACGTAGTCTTTGGTCAGGTAGGGAAGACTCTCAAGCTAGTGCTTCTCAAACTTCAGTGTGTACCAAATCACCTGGAAAATTAGGACATTGCCACCAGAGATTCTGATTCATTAAGCCCAGCTTTAGTTCTGAGAATGTACATTTCCATCAAGCTCACAAATCACATTTTGAGTAACCTGCCTTAAGTCACAGTAGCATCTGAATTGCTGAGCTTCAAATTTCCATCCCCTCAGTCACCATTTACTTTGCTCCAGCAGAGGAGCCTTTCCTCTATCCATAATGATTCCCACCTCTTCTGGGTGTTAATGATCTAATTTGCCATGACAGTGCCATTATTCATCATGCCATTTGAATACTATAGCTCCATCTGCACTGGTGAATGGAAGCTTCATCCAAACTTTGATCATTGGGTACTTGAATTGCCATTTTTCCACAAGCCTTGTACAGGGCTATCTTAGTGGAGTTCTCCATCAACTCTATCACTGGAGGAGCACAGGTCCTTTAGCTGCAGCTAGACTCAGAGTGGTCACCTTGCTCAAACTTCCACCTATACTATTTGCTATGGTCTGAATATTTGTGTCCCCCCACCCTGCCAAGATTCATATGACACATAATCCCCAAGGTGATGGTATTAGGTGATGGGGCCTTTGGGAGGTGATTCAATCATAAGGCACAACCTTCATAAGTGGGATTAATGCTGGGGCACCTGGATGGCTCAGTCAGTTAAGCATCCAACTCTTGATCTTGACTCAGGTCATGATCTCACCATTCATGAGTTCAAGTCCTATGTCAGGCTCTGCCTGACAGTATGAAGTCTACTTGGGATTGTCTCCCTCCTCTCTCTCTGCCCCTCCCTGCTCATGCTCGCTCTCTCTCTCTCCCTCTCTCTCTCTCTCAAAATAAATAAACTTTAAAAAATGAGATTATTGCTTTCATAGAAGAGACCCCACAGAGCTCCCTATCCCTCCTGCCATATGAGAATACAACACAAATCTGTGACCAGGAAGAGGCCTCTCACCCAGCAACCATGCTAGCACCCTGATCTTGAACTTCTAGCCTCCACAACTGTGAGAAATACATCTTTGTTGTTTATATGCTACCAAGTTTATGGTATTTTATTTTAGCACCCCAAACAGACTAAGATATCATTATATCCTCTTTTACACATAACTCCTGCTGAATGGACAATGGGCTCCATAACTTCTCATCACAATTCATTGGGGAAGAAATGAACATTTGACTCGAAGAAAGAGAGGTCCACAGAGAAACCTGAGCTGATTAGATCCCTTTGTTCTATTTTACTGTTGTTTTTAGAAATTTTATTTTTTAGAGCAGTTTTAGGTTCACAGCAAAATTGAAAAGAAGGTACAGAGATCTGCCACATACCTGCTGCCCCCACACATGCATAGCCTCTCCATTATCAATGTACCACACCACAGTGGTATATCCATTACAACTGATAAATCTACACTGATATATCATAATCACCCAAAGTCCATAGTTTACTTTAGGGCTCATTCTTGGTGTTGTACATTCTGTGGATTTTGATAAGCACTTAATGACATGCATCAACCATTATAGTATCATATAGAGTATTTTCCTTGCCCTAAAAACCCTCTGTGTTCTGCCTATTCATACTTCTTCCTACTTTGACCCTGACAACCACTGTTCTTTTAACATCTTCATAAATTTGCATTTTCCAGGATGTCTTACAGCTGGAATCATACAGCCCTTTCATATTGCTTTATTTCACTTAGTAATATGCTTTTAAGGCTCCTCCATGTCTTTTCACAGCTTAATTGCTCATTCCTTTTTAGCATTGAATAATATCCCATTGTCTGGATGTACCACAGTTTATCCATTCACCTAATGAAGGACATCTTGGTTGCTTCCAACTTTTGGCAGTAATGAATAAAGATGCTATAAACATCCATCTACAAAGTTTTGTGTAGACAAAACTTTTCAAATACTTTGGGCAAATGGCAAGGAACTTGATTGATGGATCATATGCTAAGAGCATGTTTAGTTTTGTAAGAAACTGCCAAAATGACTTCCAAAATGGCTGTGTGATTTTGCATTCCCACCAGCAGTGAATGAGAGTTCTTGTTACTCCATATCCTCACCAGCATTTGGTGTTGTCAAGTGTTCCAATTTTAGTCATTCTAATAGGTGATTAGTGGTATCTTATTGTTTTAATTTGGATTCCCCTAGTGTAGAGGATATTTTCATATGTTTATTTGCCATCTGTGTATCTTCTTTGGTGAGGTGTCTGTTAAGGTCTTTGGTCCATTTTTTTTCTTAGGTTGTTTATCTCTTATAGTTGAGTTTTAAGAGTGTGTTATATTTTTCAAATAATAGTCCTATATAAGATGTGCCTTTTGCAAATATTTTCTACCAGGCCATCTCTTCTCTTTCATTCTCTTGATATGGTCTTTCACAAAGCAGTTTTACATTTTTAAGGAACTGAGTTTATCAATTATTTCTTTCATAGATTATACCTTTGGTGTTATATTTTACAAGTCAGGGCTATATTCAAGGTCATTAGGTTTCTTCCTGTATTATCTTTTACGATCCATTTGCAGTTACATTTTATGAAGGGTGTAAGGTCTGTGTCTAGATTTTCTTTTTTCTGTTGACTAGACATTTCTTTTTTTAATTTTAATTCCAGTATAATTAATATACAGCAGTATATTACTTTCAGGTGTACAAATTATTGATTCAACAAGTTGCTACATTACTCAGTGCTCATCATGATAAGTGTACTCTTAATTCCCTTCATCTAATTCACTCATTACCCCACTTACCTCCCCTCTGGTAGCCATCAGTTTATTCTCTATATTTAAGAATCTGTTTTTTGGTCTTTTTCCCCTTTGTTTTGTTTCTTAAATTCCACATGTGAGTGAAATAATATGGTATTCGTCTTTCTCTGATTTATTTCACTCAGCATTATACCCTGTAGATCCATCCACATTGTTGTAAATGGCAGGATTTTATCCTGATGGCTGATATTCCATTGTATATATAACACCTCTTATTTATCCATTCATCTATCGATGAACACTTGGGTTGATTCCACAATTTGTCTCCCACAAATAATGCTGCAAATAATGGTGCCCCTATTTTTAATTTTTTGAGGAACCTCCATACTGTTTTCCAGAGTGGCTGCACCAGTTTGCATTCCCACCAACAGTGTAAGAGGATTCCCCTTTCTCCACATCCTCACCAACACCAGTTATTTCCTGTGTTGTTAATTTTAGCCATTTTGACTGGCATGAGGTGATATCTCATTGTAGTTTTGATTTGTATATCTCTGATGATGAGTGATATTGAGCATCTTTTCATGTGTCTGTTGGCCGGCTTCGTCTTCTTTAGAAAAATGTTTATTCCTGGCTTCTGCCCATTTTTTAACTGGATTATTTGTTTTCTGGGCATTTGGTTTTATAAGGTCTTTATATATTTTGGATACTGACCCTTTATCAGATGTGTCATTTGCAAATATCTCCTCTTATTCCATCAGTTGCCTTTTAGTTTTGTTGATTGTTTCCTTCACTGTGCAGGAGCTTTTTATTTTGATGAAGTCCCAGTAGTTTATTTTTATTTTGTTTCCCTTGCCTGAGAAGACATATCTAGTAAGAAGTTGCTATGTCAGTCTGTTAGATTGCTAAGACTTCATTGGGGATTTTTGCATCTATCTTCATCAGAGATATTGGCCAATAATTTTTTTTGTAATGTCTATAATTGGTTTTGGTATCAAAGTAATGCTGGCTTCATATAATGAAATTGGAAGTTTTCCCTACTCTTAAATTTTTGGAACAGTTTGAGAAGAATAGATATTAATTCTTCTTTAAATATTTGGTAGTATTCACTTGTGAAGCTGTCTGGTCCTGGACTTTTGTTTTGGGGAGTTTTGTTTTGTTTTATAACTGCTTCTATTTCATTGCTGGTAATTGGTCTGTTAACATTTCCTATTTCTTCCTGATTCAGTTTTGGAAGGTTATATGTTTCTAGGAATTTATCCATTTCTTCTAGGTAGCTCAAATTTTTGGCATATAAATTTTCTTATAATATTTTCTTATAATGCTTTGTATTTCTGTGGTGTTGGTTGTTATTTCTTCCCTTTAATTTCTGAATTGTTTATTTGAGCTCTCTCTCCTTTTTTTCATGAGTCTGGCTAAAGATGTTCAATTTTGTTGATCTTTTTGGGAAAAAAAACAGCTCTTGGTTTCTCTAATCTGTTCTATTCTGTTCTTAGTTTCTATTTCATTTATTTCTGCTCTAATACTTATTTCCTTTCTTTTTCTGGTTTTGGATTTTGTTTGTTCTTCCTTTTCTAGCTCCTTTAGGTATAAGTTTAAGTTGTTTATTTGAGACTTTTCTTCTTTCTTGAGGTAGGCCTGTATTGCTATAAATTTCTCTTTAGAATAGCTTTTCTTCATCCTAAAGATTTTGGACTGTTATCATTTTCATTTGTCTCCATGCATTTTTTTATTTCCTCTTTGACCCATTCACTGTTTAGTTTTATAACCTCCACGTATTGTGTTCTTCCCAGATTTTTTCTTGTGCTTGATTTCTAGTTTCAGGGTGTTGTGGTTGGAAAAGATGCATGGTATGACTTTGATGTTTTTAATTTGTTGAGACTGGTTGTGTGGCCTGAGATGTAATCTATTCCGGAGAAAGTTCCATGTGCACTTGAAAAGAATGTGTATTCTACTGTTTTAGGATGGAATGTTCTGAATATATGTTAGATCAGTCTGGCCCAATGTGTCATTCAAAGCCATCATTTCCTTCTTGGTTTTCTGTTTGGATGAACTATCCACTGATGTAAGTGGAGTATTAAAGTCCCCTACTGGTATTGTATACTATTGATTACTTCCTTTATGTTTTAGCTGCTTTATGTGTTTGGGTCTCCCATGTTGGGCACATAAATATTTACAACTGTTGTATCTTTTATTTTTGAGAGAAAGGAAGACAGAGTGAGAGTGGGCAAGGAGCAGAGAGAGGGGGAGACACAGAATACAAAGCAGGCTCTAATCTCTAAGCTGTCAGGACAGAGCCTGATGTGGGGTTTGAATTCACAAACTGGGAGACCATGAACTGAGTCAAAGTTGGACGCTTAACTGACTGAGCCGCTCAGGTGCCCCTAAAGTCTATTTTGTCCGATATAAGTATTATTACCTCAGCTTTCTTTATTTACACTTCCATTTGCTTGATAAATTCTTTTCCATCCCTTTAATTTCAATCAGCATGTGTCTTTGGGTCTGAAATGAGTCTCTTCTAGGCAGCATATAGATGTGTATGTATATGTATATAGATTGATTTTGTATCCATTCCATCACCCCATGTCTTTAGATTGGAGCATTTAGTCCATTTACATTCAAAGTAATTATTGATAAGTATGCACTTATTGCTATTTTGTTACTTCTTTTAATGTTGTGTGTGTTCGTGTGTGTGTGTGTGTGTGTGTGTGTTTGATAGGATGTGCGTGCATGCGAGCAGGGAAGGGGCAGAGAGAAAGGGAGACAGAGGATCTGAAGCAGGTTCTGCACTGACAGCAGAGAGCCTGACATGGGGCTCGAGCTCACCAACCAAACTGTGAGATCATGACCTGAGCAGAAGTCGGATGCTCAACCAACTGAGCCATCCAGGCACCCCTTTTTATATCTTTTATGGTTATTTTTGTAATTCTTCTCTATTCCTTTTCTTCTCTTGCTCTCTTCTCTCTTGGTCTGCTAGCTTTCTTTAGTAATGTACTTGGATTCCTTTCTCTTTATTTTTGCATATCTATTACGCTTTTTTATTTGGTTACCATTAGGTTATATATAACATCTTACGCATATAACAGTGTATATTATATTGATGGTTGCTTAAGTTTGAACCTATTCTAAAAGCACTAAATTTTACATCCTTTCTTTTTGTTTGTTTTTAATTTATCGATTTTAAGAGAGAGAGAGAGCATAAGTGAAGCAGTGGCAGAGAGAGGGAGAGAGAGAAAGACTCCCTAGCAGGTTCCACACTGTCAGCCCAGAGCCCAATGCAGGGTTCAAACTCATGAATTGTGAGATCATGACCTGAGCCAAAATCGCTTAGCTGATGAGCCACCCAGGTGCCCGTTACTTTACCTCCTTTTATTTTGTAAATCCTTGACTGATTTTTATAGCTATACTTAATTTTACTGCTTTTGTGCTTCCTACTTTTCTTCTATTTACGGTCTTTCCCTTCCACTCAAAGAGTCCCCTTTAACAGTTCTTATAAGTTTAGTGGTGATGAAATTCTTTAACTTTTGTTTGGCTGGGAAAATCCTTATCTCTCCTCTATTCTAAATGATAGCCTTGCTGGATAGAGCATTCTTGGCTGCAGGTTTTTTTCTTTTAGCACTTTGAATATATTATGCTACTGCCTTCTGGCACGCAAAGTTTCTACTGAAAAATCCATTTACAGCCTTATGAGATTTCCCTTGTATGTAATTGTTTTCTCTTGCTGCTTTAAAAATTCTCTGTTTATTACTACTTTTTGCTACTTTAATTATTATGTATCTTGGTATGGACCTCCTTGGGTTGATTTTGTTGGGAACTCTTTGTACCTCCTGGATCTGGTTTTCTGTTTCCTTCCCTAAATTCAGGAAGTTTTTAGCTAATTTCTTCATATAAAACTTCTTCCCTCTTTTCTCTCTTCTTCTTGATCTCTATAATGTGAATGCTATTACACTTGATGGTATTGCTAAGTTTCCTTAATCTATTTCATTTATTATCTTTTTTCTCTCTCTCTCTTGTTCAGATTGATGTCTTTCCTTTACTCTCCTCGAGGTCACTAATCCATTCTTCTGCATCTTCTAGTCTTCTATTTATTCCCTCTAGTGTATTTTTAATTTCAGTTACTGAATTCTTCATCTCTGATCAGTTCTTTTTTATGTTTTCCATGTTTGTTGAGGATCTCACTAAAGTCCTTCACTCTTTTCTCAAGTCCGGTAAGCATCTTTATGACCACTGCAGGCATATTACTTATCTCCATTTTGTTTCACCTTCTTGCTGTGATTTTTTTCTGGTTTTCTATTTGGGACATTTTTCTCTGTCTTCTAATTTTGTCTAACTCTCTGTGTCTATTTCTATGTGTTAGGATAGTCAGCTACATCTCCTGCTCTTTAAAGTAGTGGCCTTATAATAAAGGGGTCCTATAATGCCCTGTAGTGCATGTCCCTGTTCACCCGAACCTGGTGCTTCAGGAATGTCTCCTATCTGTTTTGTATGTGCCCTACTATTGTGGCTGAGCCTCATTTGCCTTCAGTCTGATCATCTGCAATGGTTCTGTTTGTCTATCATGAACTGGATTTGGTTCTTTTGCTGTTAGAGGGCCAGCCTGGAGCCACTAATTTAGGCTTGATTTGGGACAGACCAGGCATTTTCAGAGCTGCAGCAACAATGAACTGCAAGGAAGTCTCCTTGTTTTGTCCTCTGAGAAGATTTCATAGGTGGCAGAGCTTGAAGTCAGACGAGATATCTGCCCCTAGCCCGCTGCTGGAGCCACAGTTAAACTGGTGTGTGTGGTTTTCTTCTCTTGTCCAAGAGCAGGAGTCACTTTTGGGTTGGTGCTCATCTCTGTCAGAGTTGCTAGCACACTGCCACATTATGACACTGCTTTGGGTGGACTCCTGTTGATGCTGGGTTGGAGGGGGTAGATCTGTAGGAGAACTCGGGGGCAGATTGCATGGTGTTAGCAAGGTTTGCATTGTCTGCTGTGGGAGGGGACCTGGAACCACTTTGGAAAATTCTGAGCTGAGGTTGGTGGAGACAGGTCCACAGAAGAGTGTGGGAGCAGAGTATGCTGTTACCAAGCTAGGTGGAGAGTGTTCCTACTGTGATGGTTCCTGAAGTTGTCTGTGTATTTAGGCATGGGAGCAGGAAAGAGAAATGGCTCCTGCCAGCTATTTTTTCTTGGAGAATTCTCCCAAAGACCCTACCTCTACAGCACACACTCTGAGATTAGTAAACAAATCTCCCTCCTATATAACCCAGGCATTTTTCAAACTGTTGCTTCTATGCTGTATCTCAGCATGGCTATTTGTTACACTGTCTCTTTAAGTTAGGGACTCAGTTTCCTATTGCCCTCAGTCTCTCCTAGAGCTGAGCCCACTGATTTTTAAAGTTCCAGGTGTTAAGCCCCTCTGGTTTTCAAAGCCAAATATTATAGAGATTCATCTTCCCTGTGCAGGTCTCCCATGGTTGGGGTCCCTCATGGGGGGGGTCTCCTCTTTCTTCTCCATGCCCATGGTGTCCCCCTCCCTCCTACAGATTGCCCCATAGGTCAGTGTGTCTCCTGACAGCATCTCTATCCTTTTTATACTCTTTGATATAGCCTCTTCTCCACATTTAGTGGTAGAGAATCTGTTTTGCCAGTCTTTGGGTCATTTTCTGGGTTACTTACATTGATGTGGGTGTTATCTAGGTATATCCACGGGACAAGGTATTCCTGGGGTCCTCCTACTTTGCCATCTTCCCTGGAACTCTGGGCTTCTGTCAGTTTATTTTTAGCATGTGAGTGTCCAGTTTTTCCACCACCATTTGTTGTAAAGACTATCTTTCCGGATTGTATTGCCTTGTTCCTTTGTTAAAGATCAGTTGACTACATATATGTAGGTCTAATTCTGGGATCCCTATTATGTTCCATTGATCTGTTTATCTATTCTTGTGCCAATAATACCACATTGTCTTGATGACTGTAGCTTTATAGTAATTCTTGAAATTGGGTGATGTCAATCCTCCACTTCATTTTTCTCTTTAAAAATTATGTTGGCTATTCTGGGGTTTTTTCTCTCTATGTGAACTGTAGGATGTGTTTGCTGATATCCACAAAATAACTTTCTGGTATTTTGATTATGATTACATTCATTCTATAGATCACGTTGGGAAGAACTGATATGCTGACAATATTGAGTCTTCCTATCCAGGAACATGGAATATCTCTCCATTTATTTAGTTCTGTAACTTCATTTATCAGAATTTTATATTCTTCCTTACATAGATTTTGTTCATATTTTCTTAGATTTATAACTAAGTGTTTTATTTTATTTTATTGGTGCCCATGTTAATTGTGCTGTGTTTTTAATTTCAAATTACACATGCTTATTGCTGGCATGTAGGAAAGAGATTAACTTTTGTATAGTAATCTTGTCTCTTGAGGTTTGTGTTACTCACTTACTAGTTCCAAGAGTTTTTATGTTGATTCTTTCAGATTTTATACATAGATGACCATGTCATCTGCAAACAAAGACAGTTTTACTTCCTCCTACCCAATAAGTATCACTTTTATTTCCTTTTCTTGTCATTGAATTAGTGAGGACTTCTAGTATGATATTGAAAAGGTGTAGTGAGAAAGAACATCCTTGCCTTCTACCTGATCTTAGTGATAGAGTTTCAAGCTTCTCCCTTTATATTATGTGATGTAAGTTTTTTTTTTTTTTTTATCACGCTGAGGAAGTTCCCCTCTACTCCTACTTTAGAGAGAGTTTTTAACATGAATGGCATGAATGGGTATTGGATTTTGTCAAATGCTCTTTCTGTGTCTGTTGATATGATCATGTGCTTTTTCTTTTATAATCTGTTAATGTAATGGCTTATATTTATTTATTTTCAAATGCTGAATCAGCCTTGCATATCTGGGACAAATCCCACTTGGTCATTATGTATAATTCTTTTTATACATCATTGGATTCAATTTGCTAATATTTTGTTGAAGATTTTTTGGCATCTATATTCATGAGAGATATTGGTCTGTAGGTTTTTTTCTTATGACATCTTTGCTTTTATTATTGGGGTAATGCTCACCCCATAGAATGAGTCAGAAAATATCCCTTTGCTTCTAGCCTCTGAAAGAGATTGTAGAGAACTAGAATAACGTCTTCTTTACATGTTTGGTAGAACTCACTACTGAACCCTTCTAGGCCTGGTGCTTTCTTTTTTGTAAGGTTATGAATTATTGATTCAATTTCTTTAATAGATATAGGCCTATTCAAATTGTCTATTTCTTCTTGTATGAGCTTTGACAGATTGTATCTTTCAGCAAATTGGCTCATTTTATCTAGATTAAATTTGTGGGCATAGAGTTATTCATTCTATTTGTTTATTACTCTTTTAATGTCCATGGGATCTGTAGTGATGTCCCCTTTTTCATTTCTGATGTTAGCAATTTGTGTCCTCTCTCTCAATCTCTTTATTTAGCCTGGCTAGAGGTTTATCAATTTTATTGATCTTTTCAAAAAACCAGCTTTTGCTTTCATCGATTTTCTCTACTGATTTTCTGTTTTCAATTTCATTGATTTCTCCTCTGATTCTTATTATCTCCTTTTTTCTGTTTATTTTGGATCTATTTGTCTTTTTCTAGTTCCCTAAAGTGGAAACTTAGATGATTAATTTTAGATCTTTCTTTTCTAATATATACGTCCACTGCTGTTAATTTCCTTCTAATCACACATCCTACAAATTCTGATAAGTTGTTTTTTTTTTTTTCATTTTCATTTTGCTTCATACATTTTTAAATTTCTCTTGAGATTTCTTCCTTTACTTCTGGGTTATTTAGAAGTGTTGTTCAATCTCTACATCTTTGGGATTTTCTAGTTATCTTTCCAGGTTAATTCCATTGTGCTCTGAGAGCAGACATTGCATAATTTTTATTCTTTAAAAATTTTTAAGGTGTATTTTATCTTCCATAATGTGGTCTATCTTGATGAATGTTCCAAGTAAACTTGAGAATAATATGTATAATAATGTGCTGTTGGATTAAATAGTCTATAGATGTCCAGATGATTGATGGTATCGTCGAGTTCAACTATGTCCTTACTGATTTTCTGTCTGCTGTATCTGTCCATTTCTGATAGAGAAGTGTTGAAGGTTCCAACTACAATAGTCGATTAATCTATTTCTCCTTGCATTTCTATCAGTTTTTTCCTCATGTAGTTTGACATCCTGTTATTAGGTACATACATGTTAAGGATTATTATGTCTTCTTACAGAATGAACTCCTTTATCTCTGATAACTCCATTCTCTAAAGTCTGCTCTGTTTGAAATGAATATAGCTACTCTTGCTTCCTTTTAATTAGTGTTAGCATGGTATATCTGTCTCTATTAATTTACTTTCAATCTGTGTGTCTTTATATTTAAATGTAATTTCTTATAGATAGCATATACTTAGATCTTGGTTTTTTGATGCACTCTGACAATCACTTTCTTTTAATTGAGGTATTGAGGCCACTGATGTTCAAAGTGATTACTGATATAGTTGGGTTAATATCTATCAATTACAGTTCAGGTTTTCCTACCCCAACACTGGTTCTTCTGGCAGTTTCTACTTGTGAGTCTCTACTCCAGAAAGCCATGCCACCCTATATTCATCCTATATTCACCTATATTGTCTGTCCAGACTTGGAGGCAGCAGTTTTTCTGTGTCCTCTCTTTTTACAGATTCTAGAAGAATTGTTGATTTTTCAACCTGCTAAGTCTTGTGCTGGTTATTAGAAAGGTGTGGTGACTTCCAAGCTCCTTATATGTGGGAACCAGAAAACAGAAGTCTTTTTTCTGTTCTTGAACAAAGAAACGCAGAAGAAAGTTCAAGTCTGTTGTAGATACTTGAGCAAATAAGTTACAGAAATAGACTGAGGCAGACTGGGGCAGCCAGGCTAGTCAATGTGCAAGGAAAATAACAATAGGAATAGAGAAATTTAGCCAATTAGGATGGATTGGATGGTGAAGCTCTCTGCAACCACCGAGATACTAGATTTCAAATGCTCTGGGCCAGGCAGCATTGTGCAGAACCCAACCAAATGAGCAGCCCTGCCAACATAAGTGGTTTCTTGGTGACAGTACTATAGGAATAGTCTTGGAATGGTTTGCCAATCAATAAGTACTGAGATAAAATACACTACTGAATGTGAAGCAGTGCTTTAAGATAGAAAGTAAATATGCTATGGTTTTCCATAGAATCCTGGGTCCATGGATGAAGGCAGAGAAATGCACATTTTGGGAGCCTAAGAGTTTTGGGGCACAAACCAAGCCAATTTACACTATTATTAAATTCAGAGGTTTTCTGATTTTCATTTTTAAGTATTCTGAGTTAGCTCAGTGTTGAAATATGTATAACTTTGATCTGTCCTTCACAAAAAAATGACTATAATTCACTTATATGTGTCTTTGTGTCTAAAAAGTCACTTTTAATTTATATTTCTACTCTATTGAACACCTATTATGTACTAGCTTCTATTTACTGTGCTAAAGATACAATGAAAAATAATTTCCAATTTTGTGAATTCAACTTTTCATCACCATGTAAATAAGTAAGAACATTCAGAACACAATAACACTAGAAAGGTTTTATACCATAGAACCCCTGCTGTAGATATTGTGTGTTTCTTGATTTATTTATACATTTTTTTCCTAATTCATGTTTTGGTCCCACTTCCTTGTTGTTCTAGGTTGCCTAATTATTCTAATTTTATACCAGCTATTTGAGCCTGTATCTTGAGTGAAAGGAAAGGCAAATAGTCACAAACCAGCTTCTAAGTAAGCATCATGACCATTTGTGATTTTTCCCATAATAATCTAAGGGTATTCATAAGCTAAGGTACTTAGGGTACTCAAAAGAAAGGTAATGGCCCATTGACATTTATAAATACCATTGTATATCATCTTTTGGGTCTTAGGAATCAAACAGCCCAGTAACCTTTTTTCTTGTGGCACAAAAATGAAGAGAAACACCTGATAATCTTGTAGGAAGTATTTTAAATCTCTGAGAAAATAAGTTTTAAGGGAATTATGTATTTAAAGCTTCAAAGAGAGGTAATCCACAAGATATGTTGTCACAGTCTGCTCACTGTAAATTGTGCTAGACTTCTGGATTTCCAAAAGGAGTTCTTTATGTAGACTGGACTGTAAAAAGACCCTCTTTATAGTTGGAGAAAATGGAGAATCAATATAATTGCTTGCATCTTATATTTTAAGAATATAAGTCAAATGTCTGCCGGGGCCAAGCAAATAATATAAAAATGTGACAAGGGCCATATAGGGATGCTGGTACACTGGAGAGCATGTGCCCTGTTTAAGGGCTCTAAGGCTCAGCAAGAGCAATAGGGCCATGGAGGTATGTAGGCACAGGACTCCGAGGGTGTGGATGTCCCATTTTCCAATTAAAGGTAAGGATATTAATGTACAGTCTTTTAATTTTAAGTGTTACAAACTACTCATAAAGCTTTAAACTGTTTGCAAGACAAACAAAAGTATTCTGCTGATGGAATATATACCACAGCCACCATGACCATCCGGTTGCAACATCTGATCTAGTTTATTGCATCAATTCTCTACATCAACTGATCAAATTTTTGTATTGCTTCCTCTGTGCAAAGAGAAGGTAAGCCCTCAGAGGAAGAAGTGGAGAAGTGGGGAAGTAGAGAGTTGTACTATAAAAATGATTTTAAAAATCCACTATACCTTCAGAAATTATATAAAGAAAAGAGCTTTGACATCTCCTGTTGGGAGAGCCTTCTTGACAGGGAATTGTCTGCTGTGTTCTGGGGCACTTTTGTTATATTAGGTTACTCATTTGACATCCCCTACCTTTTTAAAAATTTGAAGTCTGATCACTCTTTCCTGAGCACTCAGAGCTTAGGCCTAATTTTAACAAATAGATGCTTGCTTTTTTAGGATTATTTTCTCATATCAAACATCTGGGGAATGTTTAATATCGTGTCATGTTTTCACAATTAATTTTTTTAAAGAGTGTTTAAGAGGAAAGCAAGCCAGTTTCCCTTTTTGGATACAATCTAAAAAGATTTTCCTAAAGACCACCTTTTTTATCTTCTCTGAAAAGACAGTCATAAAACTGCCATTGGCCACCAAGAGCAATTTTCAGATGATCCTCATGAGAAGGGAAAAAACTTCCGTATATTTATGACTTTTCACAATCTATTTTCTTCATGTTTCAAATCATGTCAGATGTCTTATTGCCATGACACACAATGCCCAGTAGAGACAGTTCGGTATGGCTCCCATCACTTCTGATAACACATCACTCAGAGTAATTACGCATCAGCTCCAAGTGATTTTTTTCCAAAGGCTGTCTCAGGAAAACCATTTCTGTTTTTCCAACTCAGTCTGTAAGTTGAAAATATTCTATATCCTAAACTGAGACTGGCATTTATTTACTTATTCAACACATAGTTATTAAAGGCTTCCATGTTTATTGAGGCACTCTTCTAGGAATTAAAAATGTAGTGTAAGTCCAAAGGATACAGTCCTGCCTTTATGGACCACAGGCAGCAGAAACTAATCACACAAACACACATAATCATAAATTCTGATAAATAAGTATACTAGAAAATCATGAAATGTTAAAATGAGTTAAAATGAGTTTTCCCCATGACCTGGTCTGGCGAAAGGGGGGAAAGCTTCCCTGAGGAAGTGATGCTTACACTGACAGCTCCAGAGCAGTTAGGTACCAACACAGGGAAGAAGTAATGGGGAAGAATATTCCACTCAGAGAGAACCATACAAGCAAAGGTCCAGGGAGGGAACATGACAATTTAAAAAGCTGAAAGCAAGCTAATGTAGCTGAGGTTCATAAAGGGAAGAGGGTGCAAAATGAGGTAGGTTCAACGGGTAGGTAAGGACCAGATCACTCAGGGCCTTCTAGGAAGAGCAAGGGCGAGCTAGTGACAGATTTGGACTGAGAAATTCTCATGTTTGTCTTTTTAAAGGTTCTTTCACTTTGGTGATGGGTAAAGTGGATACAAAGAGACTGGTTACAAGTGTATTAACCATGTGTTCTGATATTTTGACATTTGGAGCCTGGCTGACTCTGGAGAGACTACCCCTCCCAGAAGTAACCAATGTGTAGAGATGTATAGGGATCACTTGTAAATGCTCTTCTCATATACAAACCACCAATCCAAAGGCCAAGCCCCCAACCACTTCCTTTATTGATCTCCTATACTCCAGGCTACTATCCATCTGGCCTAATCACCTCACAACCAGGTACCAGACAATAAAGACAGCTCCTTGCCCTGGAGCCCACAGAAATTATTCAGACTAGCCAATCCTAAATCTCCTTACACTGCTTCACCCATTACCTCCCACAAAAACCACAATAAAGTCTCCTGCCTCCATTGTATTCTTGCTCCCTCTCTCTCCTGATCAATCCTAAGGTTTCCCCATGTGGGCCTTTTGAGTGGCATGCCAGACCTCCAATTTCTAGAGTTCTCTGACTATAAACTTCTTCATACATGACAGTCATTTCTGTGTCTGCAGGTCTTACCATACCCGATTAAAACAAATCCTAGGTATATTTTAAAATGCAAGGCCATGGTGGTGACATGTGACTTCTGATGGTAGTTTGGACTAGGATGGTCTCAGT
Organism: Lynx canadensis; assembly: GCF_007474595.2. Lineage (NCBI taxonomy): Eukaryota > Metazoa > Chordata > Mammalia > Carnivora > Felidae > Lynx > Lynx canadensis. The sequence goes on from NC_044309.1 coordinate 72,236,583, forward strand.
GGAGAGAAGAAAAAATAGTTAGAGAAGTAAAATGGATTGAATAAGGGGGTGAGGAAGAAGGAGGTATCTAGGATGATTTCTGGGTTTATGCTTTTTTGAATTAAATGGATGATGGCGCCATGTACAAAGGGAGGAAATCCAGGAAGCGGACCAGGTTTGAGAGGAAGAATGATGAGTAAAATGTGCCTTCAAGACAACCAACTGTAAATGTTGCATGGACAGTTGGATTTAAGCTCACACTCAAGGAAAGGAATTCCTACCACCCTTGTCCTTCTACCCACAGATGAAGACTCCAAGGCAGTGCTGTTTATAGACTGAATTTTTTCCCTAATATATCACATTTCTGGTTGATGTAAATGACACTTTAAAATGAGAAACATTACTATATTTATATCTTTCTCGTCGTGAAAAATTAATTTTCATATGCTGCAAATGCTATTTGATACACATCTGTCTGCCTGCTGTCCATGTCAAACTAAAATCCATACTCATAGTGAAATATTTTCTGAACTTCAGCCAAATTGCTTTAAAGTACTCTTCATTCTATGAGCCATAAGGATAGTACCTCTAATGTGACAAGAAATCACACCATCAGGTTCTCCTGATTCACCCTATTAATTGCACTTACTTGATTCACACTGCAACACTAGTTGTTTGCAGACTGATCTTTAATTTTATGGGATGAAGAAGATAACAGTTATGGGGGAAATTCCAAGTTTGCTCTGTTATTCTTATAATTGGCTAGTCTTTTCCTAGTCTCAGGATAAAAATGGGGAGACCAACAGGGTGACACAAATATTTCCCCCTCCCTTGAAATGCAAACTGCAGAGGTGCTAAAATAAGGACTCTGTTACTTGTTATTACCAAGGAGGTTTGAAGATTGTTTTCTCTCTTTATCTGTGTTTTGAGAAGTTTTAACAAAAGTGACTTCTGAGGTTGTTATCTAGTTCAATTTTGCATAAGGGGCTAAACTGAATGAAAGAAAGAAGTTTACACCCTTTCAGAAGGAAGCAAAACTATTTCAAGGTAACTAATCATAGTCATAGGATCCTGATCTTGGATTATGTGAGAAGACTAAATTGCCTGCAAGCAGCAGCTGTTACTTGGGAAAGATAGCTGCCTGAGTATGGCAAGATAAGGAAGGACCTAACCAGTTTTTATACTGTCTTAATGGGATACAAGCCGAAGGATGCAACTGGTGGTCACATCCATGAAGCCTTATTGACCCCAGGGAAATCTGACAGCTTGGAGGAAGGTCACATAGTCAAAACAAGCCAGGCACCTAGTCCACAACTGGAGAAAGGAGAAAAGAATTCCAAACCCATTTTCTCTTGTTTCTTACTTACTATGGAGCAAGAAGGGGACATCTACAACATACTGTCACGTTGCTTAATAATAATGGTAACAATAATAATAAAAACAACAACAAAACAATAATAATTATATAATTACTATTAACCTTTTAGAGACCTTACAGTGTACTGGCACTGTACCAAATGGATTTCCTTAAGTTATCTCATTAGTCTTCTTTACAATCCAATGAGGCAATTACTGCCATTATCTTCATTATAGAAAAATAAAAGCAATATATGTTTATGTATATTTTTTCCCAAAATTATCCATCAGAAAAAAAAGTTGCTTCCTGTTCAAGTCTAAAGAAAGTCCTCTCATATTAAAAGGCATTGTTTTAGTTACCAAATTTTGAACATCAGAATAGTATGAGAAAAACATATTAATGTGAAGACATATTTACCTGATCACAATTGTGCTAGTTTTGAATGCTCATGAAGGTAGTCTTGTAGAAATAGTTACTTCCAGGGGGCAACTAATAAAGCTCATGATTCAAGTCCTTTTAAATCACTCCATAAATGTGTTGTAAGCATGACTGTTCACCCAAAGAATTTAAAAATCCATTTTCCTAATGTTAGGCAAATATATATACTTACAGAGTGGGATAAAATTTCTAGTGACATTATGAAACCAATTCAAAACTTTTGGATTCTTGTGTAATTTGGATGGATGTGATGGTAAAACCACAAAAACTGTGGGCAGCCACTCAGAAAGCAGGTGAAAAGCAACACAGAGACTGATGTCAAAGGGCTTGGGAAGAGTTTGAAATCTAAGTATTTCATGAAGTATGAGACTGAAAAAAGCAAAACTTCTAAACAAATAAGTTATTTCATATATTATAGAATTTTAAATATGTGCATATAACTAAATGTGCAAATATTGCAAATTATGTCTTACAATTGAATCTTTTTTTCTTAGGTTTATATATTTAAGTTGACCGAAAACATATTTTTAACGTCCTTTCACTGTAAAGCTAAAACTTCACCTTATTTTCAGGTTTGTTTAATTTGAGCATCTGTGGTATTTTCCCCAAGGTCCCCACCCAGTTATGAAGGGGTAGAGGCAGAATTTGAACTCAAGTCTTCTGAATCTAAAACCTGCCCTTATTCATTCTTCTTTATTGCGTTGTGTATGACCCTTAGATTTTTCTTCATATTTTTAAAAATAGTGTGATGGTTAATTTTATGTGTAACTTGGCTGGACCATAGTGCCCAGATAGCAGTCAAATATCATTCTGGATGCTTCTATAAGTGTGTTTTTGGATGAGAGTAACATTTAAATCCATGAACTCTGAGTAAAGCCAATTGTCCTACATAATTGGGCCTCATCCAATCAGTTGAAGGCCTGAATAGAATAAAAGATTGATTCCCCTGAGTAAAAGAGTATTGAACTTGAACTATAACACTGACTCCTTCCTGGGTCTTCAGCCTGATGGCCTTTGGACTTAAGCCATAACGCTGGTCCTTTTCTGCCCTGCAAATTTTGGACTTGCCAGGCTCCATAATCACAAGAATGGATTCCTTAAAATAAGACTCTCTATATTTGTCCTATTATAAACAGATCCTATTGGTTCTGTTTCTCTGGAAATTCCTGACTCATACAAATAGAAACCATGTTCTGAATTACTTTGAGATTCTCTGCTTTAGTCCTTTATTTCCATAGCAATTTTTGACACAAGTATTCACAATGCTTGTTTGTAGACTTATATTTAGTAAATACTACAAATACATTTTCTCTTAGACTACTTAAGACTTTCATGATGCAACTGTTGCTAATAAATACTTTTATTCCCCTCCCACTTCATGGGTGTTAAAAAAAAAAAACAGCTTTGCTAATGCATAGACATGGACTTCCCTAGTTTTTCTCCTCCTCTCCTAGAATGCACCAGCTTGGTTCCCAAACTTTCTGGTTTCTTCCAGAGGCAATGAAGTTCCCTAAAGAGTGTGAGCTATTCAGGAAAGTGGAATCAGAGGACAGGAATAGATTTTCAGAACTTCAGCAGAGATTCAGTTGTATCACACTCAATTTCTCTGATAGGCAAGGCACTGGGGTAGGCCTAAATAGAATTCAAAGATGAACATTCATGGCATTGTTATTATTACTCAACCTCCCATGTTAAGAACCTTGGAGGTTTAATAATAATAAAAATAACTGCAACTATATAATTGACACCAGCTACCATTCTATGTGTTTTTTATGTTAAAATTTTCTTTAATGTTTAAAAGAACCCTATGGTATATAAAGGATTACTATTATAATTCCAGTTTTACAAAATCTCAAGTGAAGTAACTTGTCAAAGATTATATGGTCAGTAAATGGCCAAGTCAGTGTTCAAAATCCAGGGAAGCTAGTACCCAAGTCCATGCTCTTCATCACTAGGCTAGCTGCCTCTGTTTATTGCTTTCCTCTCCTTTCTCTACTCCCAGAGCTAATCTGTCCCCACATTTTATATAGAAGAGACATGCCTCCAGGAGCTTTAGCTAATACATTTGTGAATTAGAAAATAGGGGTGGAAATAATTAGAGTATTAACTCTTATCTTTTCACAAAATACAAATTCCTTTCAATATCTGATGAAAGCTACAAATCCTCTTAACATAGTCACAAATTTTACCTACAACTTTAGGAGATTCACAGCCTATCCAGACAGCAGGACAAAACCCTTGAACCAGGCAAATGTGAATACAATTGATGAATGCTCCCTTAAATTAAGGACTAGATTTTGAGCAACAGTGGCTACAGAGATTAATAGTGCTCACTACGAAAGTAAGTGATCAGCCTCGTGTAGACTAGCATGGGATGCCAAACAGCTGGCACAACACTGGGGGAAGAAAATGAGGCAGAACCAGAACAAAGTAGGAGGAAGAGAACGTGGGTGGCGTCAATATAGACACACCCACAGTATTTCTGGCCTACACCATGCTTATAAATGTAGACTGTTTATGATTGGCTGCCAGTGAAGCAAGATGGCAAAAAAAGCAGTGATTCCCTCTCTGACCCCCAACTCTGAATATGCCACAAAAGCAAGAGACTGGCTAATGAGTCTCCGGATAGTGAGGAGTATTTAGGGAGGCTGACATACTGGAGTCCCAGTTTGGTGAGGAAATGATAGCCTAGCACAAAGGAGAGCCAGGTATCAGGGATAGAAAGAGTTTAGAAGTAGCATTTTTTATTTGCTTTTTCTGTATGGTCAGCATTTTCCTAGGCCTGTCCTATGGCCACTGTGGGAGAAACAAATAGCAACACCTAGCCTGAGGATGGAGTAAGGTCAGGACAGTCGCAGATCCTTGGTTGGAATGAGGGGTAGATGTTTACTGGTGCAGTTAGGCTAGCTGGCCCCTGGGCTGCTTCTCTCCCCACTCCGCTATGGGCCAGACAATTACAACATAGGGAGGTAGCCTTGAGGGAGCACAGACAGGACTTTACTGGGAGGTTGCCTGAGGGGCAAGGCCCCAGGTGTGTGTGTGTGTGTGTGTGTGTGTGTGTGTGTGTGTCTGTAGGGAAAGATACAAGGGACTTTATACCCTTGCCTCGTTCATTGAGGTGGACACCAGCTAAGGCCTGTACTTCCTGTAGATCCATCCCCTCGTGTACACAGTACCAGGAGAGCCATCTGCTAGACCACAGTGAACATGAACTCCCAGAGGATAAAATAAGACACCTGAAGAGCACAACTACTGTAAAAGAAAAACAACAAATTAAAGAACCTATATAAGAGAAAGGAGAATTAATATTGGTCAGATTGAACAAGAATTTAAAATATACAGAATAAAAATCCTTAGAGATATAAAGAAGAACGTTAGAAAACATGAAACAGGAAAAGCAATTGGAATAAAAACCAATCAGAGACACTGGATATAAAAAACATTGTTAAAATAAACAATTCAGTTAATTAACTGAATGGCAGAATAAATAGATCCAAAGAACAAATTGATGAGTGGAAAAACCAGGCTGAAAAATATCAGAAAGGCCTAAAGAGAGAAAGAATAAAAAAAGAATTTAAAAGATATGGAGGAAAGTAGTTTAAATGTCAAGTTCTATATAATAGAAGCTCTAGAAAGAGATAAAAGTGGGGATAGGAGGGCAGGGCAGGAAATACTGGAAGAAATACTGACCAAGAATGAAAGAAAGATGTAAGACCCCAAATATAAAGGACTCACAGAGAATAGGACTCACAGAAAAACAGAAGAAAAAACCTACAATTAAATTCATTATGGTGAAATTTGAGGACATCAAAGACAAAGAGAACATTTGAAAGGCCTCCCAGTGAGAGGAGCAAATCACTTGCAAACAGACAGAACCAGACTGATAATCAGACTTCTCAAAAACAACACAACATAAGAAGACAAGGGAGTAATGCTGGAAAACATTTATTGAAGCTAGGATTTCATATCTAGCTAAATTTTGTTTGAATGTGAGAGCACAGTAAAGATATTCTCAAGTATAATCAAGAAGCTCACCACAGGAAGACCCTCTTTGAGAGCACCCTCAGGAGAAATGATCCAATGAGAAACAAATTCAAGCATCAAGAGAGGGCAAGAAATAGCATTGATAACAGTAAACATTATTGTTTGTTAAACCAGGGGACTCCAAAGTGGGACAAGTGAAAGCTAGGCCAACATAAGAGGTGGTGGTGTTTGATGGTTATATGTCAACTTGGGTAGGCCACAGCACTCAGATATTTAGTCAACTGTGTCTGGACGTTGCTGTGAAGGTATTTTTCTAGGTGATCTTAACACTTAAATGAGGAGATCGTTGAGTAAAGCGGATCATCTTCCATAATGTGGGTGGACTTCATCCAATCAGTTGAAGGCCTTAAGAAAAAGATTGACTTCCTCCAAGGAAGAAGAAATTGTGCCCGAAGGCTGCCTTTGGACTGGAACTTCGACATCAACTCTTCCCTGAGTCTCCAGCCTACCAGGCTCCCTGCAGATTTTGGACTTGTCAGCCTCCACAATTGTGTAAACCAATTCCTTAAAAATCTCTCTCTCTCTCTCTCTCTCTCTCTCTCTCTCTCTCTCTCTCGGTCTGTTTTTCTGGAAAACCTTGAGTAATGTAGGTGATGTGCTATAGGAAAATAGGAAAACGCTTACTTATATTTATTTTTAAAGCTCGTTTCTAAAAAAAAATAATCTCTTATAGTGAAACTTTTATAATGTGCACAGCCTATTAATATAGTATACGTTATATAATTTAAAATCAAGTATATGTATGTGTACATGCTTCAGTTTTGTTTTTTTTTTTTGTTTCTTACTAATACAGGCACATGATCAAAAAAGTTTGTAGATCGCTAGTCTAAACAATGACTAAGTAACATTTCCATAAAAGTGCGTAATGGAAACTAGAGTACGCCAAAATGTAGGGGAGGTGGGAGAGAGAAGTAGAGCCCAACAGGAAGGAATGCAAACTAAGGTGCTTATTTTATTTTGAGAAAAACCAGAGACACTGATAAGTTCAAGATATTGATAGAGGAAGATAAACATTTTTATAGTGATTGTAAACATCATAATTTATATAAAAATATAAACATATACAACTTTTTCTAAAGTATATGAATTTAAGATTTCAATAAAAGCAACCTGAAGTGTTGATAAATGAATATATGCATGGATGCCCATAAATGAGGCCTAATGTTAGATGGCAACAACTGAAGTGGTTGCAAATATGGAGTGTGTAAAACACTGGAGAGAAGAAAACGTAAGAGAGAGCTTTTATTTATATTTAATTTTATCTCATACATGTTAATCACTATCTTTGTGGATGTGGCTGTATAATGTAAAATATTAGTAAAACAGAATGAAGGTGAAATTTATTCATAAAAAATAGGTATACATTTGGATGGAAGTTTTTGTTTTTTTAATGCAGACTACTACCACCTTGGAGAATAATGCCTATGCAGAGTCTATTCCTACCTGAGTGTGCTGCTCATCACACTTTCTTTTCCCGGCAAACTCCTATTCATTATGTCCAGAGCCACCCTCTGTCACAGAGGGTCCCTTCTAAGGACTCTGGCCAGCAAGTACCTTCAATCTCCCCTCCATTTACAGGAACCGGCCCCACAACACATCTGTGCTAACTTAAAAGTTCCAGACACCTTGGTTACCTATGATTAATCCAGAACTAGACTGAACTGGAACCAAAGTTAGACTAGCTTCTGTCTCTCTGAAATTTGAATTAAGAGACACTAATGAAATTCTCTTTATCAATAGAAACAAAGAAGCAAACTTGGGATCTATGGGATAGGCAGCTTAGCTTTGCTTAGCTTTGCTACTGGAGGCATTATATGAAGAGAGACAGAGAGAGATTTATTTTAAAGGTTTCTTTTCTTAATGTTTGCTTATTTGTTTATTTATTTATTTTTGAGAGAGAGAGAGCAAGCAGGAAGGGGCAGAGAGAGACGGAGATAGAATCTCTGCACTGGTAGGGCGGAGCCCAATTTGGGGCTCGAACCCAGAAATTGTGATATCGTGACCCAAGATGAAACCGAGAGTTGGAGGCTTAACTGACTGAGCCACCCAGGCACCCCAAGCTTTATTTAGACTGTAAAGAACTTCAGTGTTTGTATTTTTTTTTCTCAACTTTTAAATGTGGAAAATTTTAAACACACAAAAAGTTGAAAAAAGAATACACTAAACACCTACATACCCTTCCCCTAGATTAGTAATGTTTTACCACATTTGTTTGCTTAATCCTCCTCCTTTCTCTCTCTCCATACATACATAAATATATGTGTATATGTATTTTATATATTATATATATACATATATACGTATGTATACATACACACACATTTTGAGCTGAAACATTTGAAATTAAATTGCAGATATCACAACCCATGAATCATTACCCCTAAATACTTCAGCATGTTTATCTGAAGAATATTCTCCTTCATAATCTTGGTACAAATTATCAAAACCAAGAAATTTAACTCATTATCGTCTAATATACAATCCATATTCTGATTTTACGATTTGATGTGAAAATGTCTTTTAATACTGTTTTTTAAATTTCTGATCCAGAATCCAATCAAAGCTTTAGCATTGTATTTGGTGGTTATGTTTCTTTAGTTTGTTTAAACACGGAATAGCCTGCCTTTTTATTTTTGTTTTTCATGACATTATTTTTTTCAGAGCCCAGGTCAACTCTCTTACAGGATATCTATTCTATATTCTCAGTTTCTCTGGTTGTTTGCTCATGAGTAGAATATTGTAAGAGTATTACCAACAATGCTCTATATTCTTTTTTTTTTTAATGTTCTATATTCGTTATAGCATTGCATAAGGTGACCTTATCTTATTACTGGGGAATCTAAATTTGACCAATAGTAAAGGTATCTTTTCCTTTTATAACTAGAAAGTAATATGTGGGGTGATACTTTGAAACAGTGTGAATAACCAGATCCCCAATAAGGTTTTACCCAGTGGTTTTAGGATATATTAGAATCTATTTAACTATAGGATCTTGCTTTAATTAATTATTAAATTAGGAGCTGCAAAATGGAGATTTTTTCTAATTCCATCTACGTAGTAGTTGGCATTCTTCTTTAAAAAAAAAACCTTTCTTTTTCTTCCATACCACCCCCCCCTTTATGACTCATGGATTTTTTTTTTTAATTCAATGTGTTGCAACCCATTACAAATATTACGCTTGATGGTACTCATAATGTCCCAAATTTGGCTTTTATTACTGAATCTCAAAGACTCTAGGTGTTACAACAAGGGAAAAAGCAAAATATAGTGAGCAGAACACAGGCTTTCAAGTTAACCAGCTCTTCAGGAAGTTGCCACTTACTAACAGTGTAGCAATAAGCAAGTTGTTTAAATCCACAGAGCATCCATTTCTTCACCTACAAAATAATTCGAATAATACCTACCAAATAGGACAGGAACCACATCTGTTTAGTTCACTGCTGCATCCCCACTATCTTAGTCATTCAGGAGATACTTAAACACCTGTTGACTGTGTTAAGGATCTAGAACAGTGCCGGCTACCTAATAGTAGCACAATAAATGAGTTGATTTGTTTAGTATTATTGTTGTTGCTCATATTTATATGCTAGGATATGGATTTATTAATTATTATTGAAATCTCTATATGTGTAAACCACTGTACAGGCCGTTAAGAAACAACTAGAGGGTAAAACTATATCCACTTCAACTTAGCAATGAAAACTACTAATACTAACGATTATTAGTATTGTTACAATGATGACTAACATTTGTAGAGTGCTTACTATGTGACAGACATTGTTCTAAGCTCTAAACTCATTTATTCCTCTCAACAACCAGATGGGTTAAGTGCTATTGTCCCAATTCTAAGATTGGGCAGCTGAGGCCAAAAAAGCCTAACATGCCACATAGCCAGTTAGTGGAACCCAGATTCCCATACTGACAATGTGGTAGCAAAAGTGTTCTTGTACCCACTATGCTACACTAAAGCAAGGAGAGCTTTTAAAAATACGTTAAATAAAAGCAGAAGGCGTTCTTTATACCAGACATGGTATAGAGGAGCACATGACAATTATTTGAAGGACACACTGTGCTAGCCCAGAACTGACAATAACAATATAAAACTCTTGTCCTAAAATCTAGTAGCATCATAATTTGTTTAAAACGCTTACATTCTGGAAGATGCTGAGACCATTGCAAATGAGGTCCTCATTTCCAGAACTTAAGGAACTAAAGGCAATTTCAGCCTTAGAAAATTAGAAGTAGATGCCAGTTCTTATCTTCATCTGGTGTTTTATGGCAGCCATTCAGTGATATACACGGTTATGTCTGAATAACCCACCAGATGGTCCAGCTGTGAGAATGTTATTGTTTTCTACCAATTTATATTTTTCCCATGGTTTCACAAGTTCTAGTTCTTGAACCATCAAAAGACACCCCGGCTTTTCCCTTAAGCTATGACAAAATAATAGGTTTCCCAAATCCATCACAAAAGTTTCATTAGATCTATAGGTGAATTCACAGGCAAATGTCAGTGTTTTCTATAATCTCTTTTAAAGTCTGCATGTTTAGTTTATAGGACCTTTGTCTTACAAGAGGGACTAAAGGGTTGAGAGAAAGTTTTCATACGAGCAGGCTGTGTGACATTGCTACCACTGTCAATTAGTTAATGCACTTTGTGAAGAACAATCCCTACGTCTCAAAGGCCTTTTTGTTATTTCTCTTTACACTCTTACCTTCTTCAGTGTTATGTGGAATTGCTTGCCTAATGTTATTTGAGTGAGCATACTGGTCATTCATAGGCACTATATGTTCATAGCTATCTGTATCCTACAAGAAAGATAAGCATTAAGAACTCACACAGTGTGAATTATAGTCTAATAATTAGTATCTTGTGCATTAGGAGATGCAGGACTCAGGGCTATGCAGCCATTCAAACAGTTAAGCATGAATTACCACACTACAATTCAGGGCCTGAAGCCTATTCTATACATAGAAGCAGATGTCTCTTTTGCTAGAAGAGGGAAGCCAGTAGTAATCTGAACAGAAAAAAGTCAGTTTTTTTTAAGTTAGAGTGACCCTATTATTGCCAATGCACCCAGAACTAAGGCATATAATATAATCTAAATCCCCCTGAAGCAGCCCTTACATTGACCCAAATTTCATCAGAGCCTCCCTGTGGTATCTGCAGGGCCAGCAATGGATTCCTGCATCCATCCAGCTCATGTAATTTCCCCTGTACCAGAGCAAAGGAGTCCTTTTAACAATTATAAAACACACCACAAAACAATGTCCACCCAAAGATTCTACTGGAAGCTACATGTAAGTGTATGTATGCGTGTGTGTGTGTCCGCCCAAAAATAATTCCTTTATGGCATTTCAGGGAAAACAGGCATTCTAGAAACTTCTTAACATAGCCTACAAGGTCCTACACCACCTGGCCCCAGCCTCTGTTTCAGACCCAGTTAGTCTGCATTCTCTCCACTCTCACACTGTTCCAGCGACATTGTCACATTGTTCCTTACACAAGCCAAGCATACACTTCTACCAGGGTATTTGTCCTTCCTTCTGCCTGGAAGACTCTTCAATCAGACGTCTTCATGGCTTGATTATGTCACTTCATTTAGGTCTCAGCTCAAATGTCAAACCCCTTAGAGATGAAGGAAAATGTAGAATAAGGACAGAAAAAGAAATTTCAGAGAGTCCTTTCTAAACCAAAATTCATCATAGCATCCCATGCCATTCTTTTGTTTGTTTCTTTACCTGAATTATATTCCATCCAAGCACTTATCACTACTGATATTAAATTATATATTTATGTGTTTGGGTCTGTTTCTTTCATGATAAGCTCCATGAAGCCAGCTTTTTTTTTTTTTTAAATCATTTTGTTCATTGTTTTCTGGCTTATACCTCAGCCCTTAGAAAAGTGCATAACACATAGTAGGCCATAAAATATTTGCTGAATGGAAGAATGAATTAATGTGCTCCCAGTTTCATGGAATAGAAAAACTAGTATTTTCTTTTTTCCTTCTAAAGAAATGGAAACATGAAACCTTCAACTCAGTCGTTTGAGTGCTTTCGTCTATATCCCCTTTCCACTTGAATGATTAACTAGTTTGTGATATAATGGTGGAGGCATACCTCCAAGGATTTGCCCTGGAAATGGACAAAAAGTCTGATGCCCCTTTCCATTTACAGAAACCATAGGCTGGGTTGAGAAGCAAAGTTTCTCTGACCTGAGCCCTTTCTAAAATGTAATCTTGAATTCTGAAGTATTAAAGAAAAGCTGTCATTTCAAAGCTTCTGTTGGTTCTTTGTAGAGCTTAAAAAAGAAACCCAGGGAAACACATTAATGGGATTTTGACTATGAATGACAACACAATGAGTTTATCCTGGAAGGAGACTGTTGAGGCTAAGGAAACTAAACTGCTAAGCATAAAAACTAACAAAAACTTTCTGTTGGCACCAAAATTTCAAAAAGGAAGACTTCTACACTTGAGGAAGAAGGAAGTTGGGGAAGTACCTCTGTTAAGAGAAAGAAGATGGGGAAGTACCTCACACACACACAAAAATGGTGACAGCCAAAGAGTGAGACAGTGAGAATACAAAAAGGAAATGATAGTCCCACTTTACCTATGCATTTAGATTCAAAAATCCTAAGTAAAATATTAGTAAACCAATTCTATAATGTTAAATATATTTAATACATGAAATGAATTGTTATTTAATTGGTTAAGCATATTAAATAAAATAAATTTAAAATAATATGTCATAATCATTAATGCAGGTAACATCATCAGAAAGTCAATATCAGAAAATTATTGAGGATATAATGTACAGCATGGTAATATAGTTAACAATACTGTACTGTATATTTGAATGTTGCTAAGAGAGTAGATCTTAAAAGTCCTCCCCAGGAAAAAACATTGGTAACTATGGGTAGTGATGGATGTTAAATAGACTTACTGGGATGGCCATTTTGTAACCTATACAAATATCGAATCCTTATGTTGTACACCTGAAACTAATATAGTGTTATATATCAATTACACCTCAATAAAAAAGCATATCTAAAACTATATATCATTGTAATTTGTGACATTAATAGACTAAAGGAGAAAAACCATGTAATTATCTGAATTGACACAGAAAAACATCTGATGAGGGTTAGTCTAGTAAGATTTTTAAAAATGGGAAAAAACTAGAAACAGTAAAGAATATTCTTGGTAAAATTTATATAACAAAACCCCTAATACTATACTTAATGAAGAAACTTAGATGCATACCTTTTAGAATTAGGAACAACATAAAGATATCACTATTACTTATACTGTTGAATACAGTATTACAGGTCATGAACAATATGATAATGAAAGAAAAATAAGGAAAATATGTTTGCTGATTATTACATGATATTTCCCTTTTCATACTGCTTTAGTTGCAACCCACAGATTTTTATACACTTCATTTTCATTTTCATTTTCATTGAATTAGCAACATTTTCTAATTTTCCTCACGACTTCCTCTTTGACCCAGGCATGCGTTCTTTAGAGGTATGTTTGTTCACTTTCAAATATTTGGGTGATACTCCAGATATTTTTTGTTGTTGATTTCTCATTTAATTCTATTGTGATTAGAGAACTTACTTTGTATGATTTTAATTATTTTAAAATTGCTGAGGTTTGTTTTATGGCCCAGAATATGGTCTATCTTGGTGAACATTCCATATGAGATTGAAAAGAATGTGTATTCTGCTATTGTTGAGTTTAGTGTACTATAGATATCAATTAGGTCAAGTTAGTTGATAGAGTTCTTCAGTTCTTCTATATCCTTATTGATTTTTCTGCCAACTTGTTCTATTAATTATTAAAAGAGAAGTGCCAAAGCCTCCAAGCATAATTGTGGGTTTGTCTAATTCTCCTTCCATTTCTATCAGTTTTCGAAGCTCAGTTGTGAGGTGCATCCATATTTAGGATTGTTGTATCTTCTTTGTGAACTGACCCCTTATCATTATGTAATATCCTTCTTTATTGCTGATAATAATCCTTGCTCTGAATTTTATTGAATCTGATATTAATATTACTCTTCTAGTTTTCTTTTGATTAGTGTTTTCATGATAAATCTTTTTCCATTCCTTTGCTTTCAAACTATCTATCATTATTATTGAAATGAATTTCTTGTAGACAGTTGGGTCATTTTAAAAATTCATTCTGTCCAAGACTTCTAGGAAAAGAGCAGAGCAGGAAAGTCCTGAGCTCACCTTGTCCCATAGACACACCCCGGTAACAGCAACATCTGTGCAACTAACTCCAGCAGAACAGACTTTCCACGGTTAATAGTAGAATGGAGGGCACATTGAAAAGGGCAGGAGTGGGAGAGACATGGTTGAAACCAAACCTCTAGTGAAACTATGAACAAATGGAAGGGACACCACAGATAGTAAGAGGATCAGACCCCACATCAAGTACCTCATGCACGAGGGACCCCTACTGGAGAGATGAGTCCCCACAAATTTGGCTTTGAAAACCAGTGGGGCTTAACTTCATGAATTTTTACAATCAGCGGGGCTTAACTCTGGTTACTTTATAATCAGCAGGAGGAGAAACAGGAAACTGAATCCCTGCCCATAACATCCCTGCCAGCATAACAAACAAACCAGCCAAGACACAGCATATATAAGCAGCAGTTTGAAAAGTGCCCAGGGTACATTTTAAGATTTATTCACTAATATCAAAACAGATGCTGGAGGAGCAGGGATCTATAGGAGACTTCTCCAGCAACAAACATGCTGATGGGCACCATTTCTCCTCACATCTCCAGGTTAGATAACTGGATGTTTGTGGGAACCAGTGTGAACACTCTTGACCTGCCTTACCAGCAACATATGCACCAACCCCACATTCCCCTTCGGATCCACTTGATCTGACTTGCGGCACTTACTCCTGCCCAACACACCCAACAAGCAACCCCAGCAGGGACCAGCACCACTCCAAAGTGACTCCTGCCCTGAGGAAAGGAAAAGATAACCACACAAACCAGTGTGCCCACAGTCCCAAAAGCTGGGCTTTATAGTTAGCAGTGCAGAAAGAGCACCCTGCTGATCAGTGCAACTACTGTCCCAGCAGATGGACTGAGGACAGGCATCTGGTCTGACTGCCAGCTTCCCCACCAAAAAAAGTCTCTCAGGAGACAACACAGGGAGAGCATCCAGAAGTTTGATATGACTGCAGCATCAGCAAGTGGGCTAAGAGCAGGCATCTGTTCTGATTGCTGACCCTGCCCGACTACAAGGCCACAGCAGCCCCAGACAGGTCCCTTGCCTGTGGTGTATCCACAACAGGCAAAGTGGGCCACTGCAGCCAGTTGGACTGATGGCAAATATATCTCATCCACAACAGGAGAGCACACACAGCCCATATAGGGAACACCCCTGGAGTGTCTGGGTTGATAAACAAGGAATATTGCACTACAGGCCACCATAAGACCTCTTCTTCAAAAGGTTGCTACTTTCAAGATCAGGAGATGTATCTGACCTTCCTAAAACATAGACACAAACACAGAGGCTTAGACAAAATAAGGAGGCAAAGGAATATGTCCCAAATGAATGAGCAAGACAAAACCACAGCAAAAGAGCTAAACAGAGATAAGCAATATGCCTGATAAAGAATTCAAAGTAATGGTCATAAAGATACTTGCTGAACTTGAGAAAAGAGTAGAGGACCCCAGTGAGATCTTCAACAAAGAGATAGAAAAATTTTTTTAAAAGCCAGTCAGAGATGAAGAATTCAATAACTGAATTTTTTTAAAAACTAGAGGGGATCAATAGCAGATTAGAGGAAGCAGAGACCGATCAGTAATTTGGAAGACAGAGTGATGGAAAGCTACCAAACTGAAAAGCAAAAAAGCAAAAAGAATAAAAAATAAGAACTGGTTAAGGGAAATCAACATCATCATCACATGTAATAACATTTACATCATAGGGATCTCAGAAAGAGGAGAGAGAAGGAAGCAGAAAATTTATTTGAGGAAATAATAGCTGAAAACTTCCTTAATCTGAGGAGGAAAACAAACATCTAAAACAGAAATCACAGAGAGCCCCCAACAAAATCAATCCAAGGAAGTCTGCATCAAGATACATAATAATTAAAATGGCAAATATATATATATATATATATATATATATATATATATATATATACAGAGAATTTTAAAAGCAGCAAGAGAAGAGAAAACAGTTACATACAAAGGAAATCCCATAAGGCCATCAGCTGATTTTTCAGCAGAAACTTTGCAAGCTAGAAGGAAGGAACATGGTATATTCAAAGTACTGAAAGAAAAAATCTGCAACCATGAAATTCTACCTGGCAAAGTTATCATTCAGAATAGAAGGAAAGATGAGGCGCCTGGGTGGCTCAGTCGGTTGAGCGACCGACTTCGGCTCAGGTCATGATCTCATGGTTTGTGAGCTTGGGCTCCGCATCAGGGTCTGTGCTGACATCTCAGAGCCTGGAGCCTGCTTCTGATTCTGTGTCTCCCTCTCTCTCTCTGCCCCTCCCCCACACACGCTCTGTCTCTCTGTCTCAGAAATAAACATTAAAAAAAAACAAAAGAATAGAAGGAAAGATAAAGTGTTTCCCACACAAAATTAAAGGAGTTCATCACCACTAAAGTAGCCTCATAAGAAATGTTAAAAGAATTCTTTTTGTGGAAAAAAAAAGCCATTATAAGGAGTAAGAAAATTATGAAAAGAAAAAAATTACATAGGTAAATGCAAACATATATTAAAAGTAGTAGATTAATCAATCACTAATAAAACTAGTATAGAGGCTGAAGCACAAAAGCAGTAAAATCAATTAAACCAGCCAAGTATGACATCATATACAGAAAAAGAGGGGTGGGCCTAAAGATTTAGTGTTTTTAGAACGGATTCAAACTTAAGTGATCATCAACTTAATACAGATTGCTATATGTATAAGATGTTATATATGAGCCTAACGGTAACCAAAATGAAAAACACATACACAGGGGTGCCTGGGTGGCTCAGTCAGTTAAGTGTCCAACTCTTGATTTTGGCTCAGGTCATGATCTCACAGTTCATGAGATCAAGCCCTGCATTGGGCTGTGCACTGACAGCATGAAGCATGCTTGGAATTCTCTCTTCTCTCTCTCTGCTCCTCCCCTGCTCATGCTCTCTTTCTCTCTCTCTCTCAAAAAAATAAACATTTTTTAAAAAGACACCAAAAACATAAAGAGAAAGAGATCCACGCATAGCCCTAAAAACAGCCATCAAACCACAGGGAAGAGAGCAAGAGAAAAAGAAAGGAGCAGAGAGAAAACAGCATACAAAAACAACCATTAAACAATTAAAAAAATGGCAATAAGTACATAACTATCAATAATTTCTTTAAATCTAAATGGACTAAATGCTCCAATCAAAAGACATAGGGTGACAGAGTAGATTAAAAACAACAACAACAACAACAACAACAACAACAAGACCAATCTATCTGCTGCCTACAAGAGACTCATTTCAGACCTAAAGACACATGGAGACTGAAAGTGAAGAAATAGAAAACATTTACCATGCAAATGAAAGTGAATAGAAAACCAGGGTAGCAACACTTATACTGGCCAAAATAGACTTAAAAAAAAGACATTTAATAAGAGACAATGAAGGACATTACATAATCTTAAAGGGAGTAATCCAACAAGAGATTATAACAATTTAAATATCCATGCACCAAATGTGGAAGCACCTAAATACATAAAGCAACTATTAACAGACATAAAGGAAGAAATTGACAGTAATATAATAATAGAAGATTTTAACACCCCACTTACATCAATGGATAGATCATCCAGACAAAAAAATCAACAAAGGAATAGTAGCTTTAAATGACAAATTAGACCAGATAGACCTAACAGATATATACAGAACATTCCATAACAAAACAGCAGAATACACTTTTTCAAGTGCACATGGAACATTATTCAGAATAGATCACATATGAGGCCACAAAATAATTCTCAATGAATTAAAAAAAATTGAAATTATATCATGCATCTTTTCTGATCACAGCAGTGTGGAACTACAAATCAATCACACAAAAATCTGGAAAGATCAAAATTATATGGAGGTTAAATAACATGCTACTAATTAATCAATGGACCAACGAATAAATCAAAGAGACCATGAAAAAATACATGCAGAAAAATTAAAATGAAAACACAACAATCCAAAATCTTTGGGATGCAGCAAATCTGTTTTAAGAGGGAAATTTATAGCAATAAGGCCTAACTCACGAAACAAGAGAAATCTCAAATATACAAATTAACCTTACACTTAAAAGAGCTATAAAAAGAAGAAACAAAGCCCAAAGCCAGCAGAAGAAAGTAAATAATACAGATTGGAGCAGAAATAAATGAAATAGAAGCTAAGAGATCTCAGAAATAAACCCATATTCATATGGTCAATTAATCTATGACAAAGGATGCAGAAATATACATGGAGAAAAACAGTCTCTTCAACAAATGGTGTTGGGCAAACTCGACAGCTACATGCAAAAGAATAAAATGGGACCACTTTCTTATACCATACACAATAATAAGCTCAAAATGGGTTAAAGATCTAAATGTGAGACCTGAGTCCATAAAACTCCTAAAAGAAAACACATGGCAGTAGTTAATTTGACATCAGCCATAGAAACATCTTTCTAGACATGTCTCCTCAAGCAACAAAAATAAAAGCAAGAATAACCTATTGGGACTACACCAAACTGAAAAGCTTTTGTGCAGCAAAGGAATCTATCAACAAGGCAAACTACTTAATGGGAGAAGATATTTGCAAATGATATATCCAATAAGGGATTAATATCCAAAATATAAAAGGAACTTCTACAACTCAATACAAAAAAAGGTCCTATTAAAAATGGGTAGAGGACTTGAATAGACACTTTTCCAAAGACATACCAATGGCCAAGAGACACATGTAAAGATGTTTAACAACACTAATCATCAGGGAAATATAAATTGAAACCAAAATGATATGTCACCTTACACTTGTCAGAATGGCTACAATAAAAAATATATAACAAGTGTTGGTGAGTATGTGGAGAAAGAGGAACACTCATTTACTGTTGGTGGGAATGCAAATTGGTGCAGTCATTGAAAACATGGATGCTTTTCAAAATATTAAAAATAGAATTACCATATGATCCAATAAGGGTATTTAC
This sequence comes from Lynx canadensis, assembly GCF_007474595.2. NCBI lineage: Eukaryota > Metazoa > Chordata > Mammalia > Carnivora > Felidae > Lynx > Lynx canadensis. The sequence continues at coordinate 72,255,612 of NC_044309.1, forward strand.
CCAAAGAAAATTAAAAGAATAATTAAAAAGATATATGCACTCCTATGTTTACTGCAGCATTATTTGCTATAGCCAAGATCTGGAAGCAGTACAAGTGTCCATCAACAGATGAATGGATAAAAAAAGAGGTGGTATATATATATATACAATGGAATATTACTCAGCCATAAAAAAGGATGAGTTCTTGCCATTTGCAACAATATGGATGGACCCAGAGGATATAATACTAAATGAAACATATCAGAGAAAGACAAATGCTATATGATTTCACTCACATGTGGAATATAAGAAACAAAACAAATCAACAAAGAAAAAAAAGATACCAAAACAAAACAAAAAAAAAAAAAACCAGACTCTAAAATACAGAGAAAAAACTAGTGGTTTCCAGAGGGAAATCGGATTTGGAGTTGAGTGAAACAGATAAAGGGGATTAAGAGTACACTATGGTGTTGAGCACTGAGTAATGTATAGAATTGTTGAATTATATTATACATCTGAAACTAATACTATGTTAATTACACTCCAAAGTAAATATTTTAAAATAAATAATTTAAAGAAAAAAATAAAATAATTCTACCAATCTCTCTTTTTTAATTGGTATACTTAAACCATTTACATTTAATCTAATTAATTATATGATTGGGCAACAGTCAGCAATCTTGCTGCTGTTTGCTATTTGTTCCATCTGTTCTTTGTTCCTTTTTTTGCCTGATTTATTTTTGCTTTGTAACTCCACAATTGGCTTTTTAAATCTCTTTTTAAATAATGCTAGTGCTTACCTTAGGGTTTATAATACACAACCTCAAATGATATGCTACAAGTTCAGTATAAGAACCTAACCTTATAATAGTATACTCAAAATTTCTTCCTCTCATCTTTTGTGCCACTATTTTCATATATCTTACTTTTACACATGCTTTTTAAGCCAAAATACATTGCTACCTGTTTATAGTCAATTAAAAAAGAAAAAAAGTCTTTCTTATTTACTTTTATTTTAACCATTTCCAGAGATCTTCATTTCTCTGCAAATTTGGGCTTCTATATGCTCCTTCAACTTGAAGAACTTCTTTTAACATTTCTTGTAATGTAGGTTTGCTGATAATTAATTATCTCATTACTTGTTTTTGTTTGTTTGTTTTCATTTTTGGTAGCTATTTCCATTGAATTTTAGGTTCACATTTTTGTCTTTTGGCACTTTAAAGACCACATTGTCTTCTGGATTACATACTTTCTGATGAGAAATCTACCGTTAAGGGCTAAATTGCATTGCTCCAAAAATTCATATATTGAAGCCAAACCCCCAGTACCTCAGAATGTGATTGTATTTGGAGACAGAGCCCTTAAAAAGATGATGAAGTTAAAATGAGGCCATTGGGGTAGGCCCTAATTCCGTCTGACTGGTGTTCTTTTAAGAATAGGAAAAGTGGACACACAGAGAAACACCAGGGATGCACACATACAGAGGAAAGGCCATGTGAGGGGAAAGCAAGAAAGCAACCACTGCAAGCCAAGAAGATAGATTGCAGAGGAAACAAACTCTGCCAGCACCTTGATCTTGGACTTCTAGTCTCTAAAACTGTGAGAAAATAAATTTCTGGTTTTTTTGAGCCACCCAGTTTGTGGCATTTTGATATGGCAGCTCTAGCAAACTAAAACAACTATGAATTCTTACTTTTAATCTTGTGTATGTAGGTGTGTTTTATTTATCTGGGTACCTTTAAGGTTTTTCTCTTCATCGTTGATTTTTAGTAGTTTGAATATTATTGTCTAGATGTGGTTTCATCCTTCTTGGTATCTTTTGAGCCTCTTGGTGTGATGTCTTTCATTATGATTTTTTTAAGTCTCAACCATTATCTCTTTAAATATCTCTTCTGTCTCATCCTCACTCTTTTCTTCTTCTGAGACTCCAAAAATCACATATGTTAGGTTGATATTGTCCTACAGTTCTTAGATGCTCAGTTCTTGTTGTTTCTCCCTCACCTCCTTTTACTTTGTATTTCAGTTTAGGTAATTTCTATTGACCTGTCTTCAAGGTCACCACTCCTTTCTTCAGATGTGTTAAGTCTACTGATGAGACTGTCAAAGGCATTCTTTATCTCTAGAACCATGTTTTCCCCCTAGTATTTTCATTCAACTATCTCTTATGATTTCCATGTCCATGATATCCACCTTCTGATGGTGCATATTACACATTTTTCCAAGAGAACCTTATGTGGAGGGTGGCTTGCCAGGAGAATTTTCTCAATATTCCTTCTCCATCTTATGTGCAACTCTGAAAGGACTTGCCTTCTCCCCCAAAGACTATTGCTGCTTGTTAGTGCTTTCCAGTCTGTGGTTAGGGTGGGGTTAGGGGGAGAGGGATTATTTATTGTTTTAGTCCAGTCCCAGTCTTAGGAACTCAGAGGTAAGACTTTCTTTTTCTTTTTTTTTTAAATGTTTATTTTTGAGAGAGAAAGAATATGCATTTGAGCAGGGGAGGGGCAGAAAGAAAGAGCCAGAGGTTTGGACACAGGCTCTGCACTGACAGTAGAGAGCCTAAAGAGAGCCTAAAGAGCCAGAAACTGTGAGATCATGACCTGAGCTGAAGTCAGACACTTAACTGACCAAGCCACCCAGGCGCCCCCAGAGGTAAGACTTTCTTTTCTTTTTTCTCTTCTTTCTTTTTTCTTTTCTTTTTTCTTTTCTTTTCTCTTTTCTTTTCTTTTCTTTTCTCTTCTTTCTTTTCTCTTCTCTTCTTTCTTTTCTTTCTTTCTTTCTTTCTTTCTTTCTTTCTTTCTTTCTTTCTTTTTCTTTCTTTCTTCCTTTCTTTAAATCCAAGTTAGTTAACATATAGTATAATAACGATTTCAGGAATAGAATTTAGTGATTCATCACTTACATACACCACCCAGTGCTCATCCCAACAAGTGCCTTCCTTAATGTCCCTTGCCCATTTAGCCCATCCCCCCTACCCAACACCCTACTAGCAGCCCTCAGTTTGTTCCCTGTATTTGAGAATCTCTTATAGTTTGTCTCCCTCTCTGTTATCTGATTTTTGCTTCCCTTCCCTTATGTTCATCTGTTTTGTTTCTTAAATTCCACATATGAGTGTAATCATATATTTGTCTTTCTCTGATTTATTTTGCTTAGCATAATACATTCGAGTTCCATCCATGTTGTTGCAATTGGCAAGATTTCATTCTTTTTGATCACTGAGTAATATTCCCTTGTGTATATATACCACATCTTCTTTATCCAATTCATCCACCGATGGACATTTGGGCTCTTTCCATACTTTGGCTATTATTAATAGTGCTCTTATAAACATTGGGGTGCATGTGCCCTTTCAAAACAGCACACCTGTATCCTTTGGATAAATACCTAGTAGTGCTGCAATTGCTGGGTCATAGGGTAGTTCTATTTTTAATTTTTTGAGGAACCTCCATGCTGTTTTCCAGAGTGGCTGCACCAGTTTACATTCCCACCAGCTGTGCACAAGGGTTCCTCTTTCTCTACATTTTCACCAACATCTATTGTTTTTTGTAGCCATTCTGAGTTGTTAATTTTTGCCATTCTGGCAGGTGTGAGGTCATATCTCATTGTGGTTTTGATTTGTATTCCCTCATGATGAGCGATGTTGAGTATTTTGTCATGTGTCTGTTAGCCATCTGGATGTCTTTTTTGGAAAAATGTCTGTTTATGTCTTTTGCCCATTTCTTCACCAGATTATTTGTTTTGGGGATGTTGAGTTTGATGACTTCTTTACAGATTTTGGATACTAACTCTTATCTGATATGTCATTTGCAAATATCTTCATTCTGTCAGTTGCCTTTTAGTTTTGCCAATTGTTGCCTTTGCTGTGCAGAAGCTTTTTATCTTGATGAGGTCCCAGTAGTTCATTTTTGCTTTTGTTTCCCTTGCCTCGAGAGACATATCAAGTAAGAAGTTGCTGCAGCTGAGGTCAAAGAGGTTGTTGCCTGTTTTCTCCTCCAGGATTTTGATGGCTTCCTACCTTACATTTAGGTCTTTCATCCATTTTGAGTTTATTTTCATGTATGGGGTAAGAAAGTGGTCCAGTTCATTTTTATGCATGTCATTTCCCAGTTTTCCCAACACATTTGCTGAAGAGACTTTTTTCCTTGGGATATTCTTTCCTGCTTTGTCAAAGATTAGTTGGCCATACACTAGTGGGTCCTTTTCTGGGTTCTCTGTTCTGTTCCATTGATCTGAGTGTCTGTTTTTGTGTCAGTACCGTACTGTCTTGATGGTTACAGCTTTGTAATATATCTTGACATCCGGGAATGTGATGCTTCCAGCTTTGGTTTTGTTTTTCAGGATTGCTTTGGCTATTTGGGGTCTTTTCTGGTTCTATGCAACCAGAAAAGGATTTTTAGGATTTTTTGTTCTTTAGGATTGTTTGTTCTAGCTCTGTGAAGAATGCTGGTGTTATTTTGATAAGAATTGTATTGAATATGTAAATTGTTTGGGGTAGCATTGACATTTTTTTTTTTTTATAGTTTTTTTCTTTTTTTTTTCAACGTTTATTTATTTTTGGGACAGAGAGAGGCAGAGCATGAACGGGGGAGGGGCAGAGAGAGAGGGAGACACAGAATCGGAAACAGGCTGATGGCCCAGAGCCCGACGCAGGGCTCGAACTCCCGGACCGCGAGATCGTGACCTGGCTGAAGTCGGACGCTTAACCGACTGCGCCACCCAGGCGCCCCAGCATTGACATTTTAACAATATTTGTTCTTCCAATCTCTGAGCATGGAATGTTTTTCCATTTTTTTGTATCTTCTTCAATTTCTTTCATAAGCTTTCTATAGTTTTCAGCATATAGATTTTTCACCTCTTTGGTTACGTTTATTCCTAGGTACTTTATGGTTTTTGGTGCAATTGTAAATGGGATCAATTCCTTGATTTCTCTTTCTGCTGCTTCATTATTGGTGTACAGGAATGCAACCGACTTCTGTGCATTGATTTTATATCCAGAGACTTTGCTGAATTCATGGATCAATTCTAGCAGTTTTTTGATAGAGTTATTTGAGTTTTCCACATAGAGTATCATGTTGTCTGCAAACAGTGAAAGTTTGACTTCCTCCTTGTTGATTTGGATGCCTTTTATTTCTTTGTGTTGTCTGATTGCCGAGGCTAGGACTTCCAACCCTATGTTGAATAACAGACGTGAGAGTGGACATCCTTGTTGTGTTCCTGACCTTAGGGGGAAAGCTCTCAGTTTTTCTCCATTGAGGATATGATGTTAGTGGTGAGTTTTTCATATATGGCCTTTAGGATCTTGAGGTATGATCCTTCTATACCTACTTTCTTGAGGGTTTGTATCAAAAAAGATGCTGTATTTTGTCAAATGCTTTTTCTGCATCTATTGAAAGGATCGTGTTGTTCTTAACCTTTCTTTTATTAATGTGATTAATTGATTGATTTGTGGATAATGAACCAACTCTGCATCCCAGAAATAAATCCCACTTGATCATGGTGAATAATTCTTTTAATGTATTTTTGGATCTGGTCTGGTAGTATCTTGTTGAGACCATTTGCACCCATGTTCTATACTTCTCATTTTTAGTGGGGTCTTTGTCTGGTTTTGGGATCAAGGTAATGCTGGCCTCCTAGAATGAGTTTGGAAGTTTTCCTTCCATTTCTATTTTTCAGAACAGCTTCAATAGAATAGGTGTTAACTATCTTTAAATGCTTGGTAGAATTCCCCTGGAAAGCCATCTGGCCCTGGACTCTTGTTTGTTGGGAGATTTTTTGTTACTGGTTCGATTTCTTTACTGGTTATGGGTCTGTTCAAATTTTCTGTTTCTTCCTGTTTCAGTTTTGGTAGTTTATATGTTTCTAGGAATTTGTCCATTTGTCCCAGATTGCCCAATTTGTTGGCATATAATAGTCTCCTACTATTGTTTGTATTTCTGCAGTGTTGGTTGTGATCTCTCCTCTTTCATTTGTGATTTTACTTATTTGGGCCCTTTGTTTTTTCTTTCTGGCTAGGGGTTTATCAATTTTGTTAATTCTTTCAAAGAACCACCTCCTGGTTTCATTAATCAGTTCTACCGGTTTTTGGGTTTTTTTTTTTTGTATTTCGCTATCATTGATTTCTGCTCTAATCTTAATTAATTTCGTTCTTCTGCTGGTTTTGGGCTTTATTTGTTTTTTCCAGCTCTTTTAGGTTTAAGGTTAGGTTGTGTATTTAAGACCTCTCTTCCATGTTTGGGAAGGCCTGGATTGCTATATACTTCCCTCTTATGACCACCTTTGCTGCATCCCAGAGGTTTTGGGCTGTCGTATTTTCATTTTCATTGGCTTTGATGTATTTTTAATTTCTTCTTTAATTTCTCGGTTAACCCATTCATTCTTTAGTAGGATGTTCTTTAACCTCCAAATTTTTTCTTGTAGTTGCTTTCAAGTTTCATAGCATTGTGTTCTGAAAATATGCAAGGTATAATCTTGATCTTTTTTGTACTTGTTGAGGACTGATTTGTGACCCAATATGTGATCTTTTCTGGAGAATGTTCCATGTGTGCTCAATAAGAATGTGTATTTTGCTGTGTTAGGATGAAATGTTCTGAATATAACTGTTAAATTCATCTGGTCCAGTGTGTCATTCAAAGCCATTGTTTCTTTGTTGATTTTCTGCTTAGATGATCTGTCCATTGTTGTAAGTGGTGTGTTGAACACCTCTACACTATTATGGTATTATCATCAATGCGTTTCTTTATGTTTTTGATTAATTGATTTACATATTTGGGTGAATCCACGTTGGGAGCATAAATATTCAAACTGTTAGACCTTCCTTTGGATAGACCCCTTAATTACAATATAATACCCTTCTTCATCTCTTGTTACAGTTTTTATTTTAAAACCTATTTTGTCTAATATAAATATGGCTACTTCAGCTTTCTTTTGATGAACATTAGCATGATAGATGGCTCTCCATCCCTTTACTTTGAATTGCAGGTCTTTAGGTCTAAAATGAGTCTCATGTAAACAACAGATGGATCTTATTTTTTTATCTGATACCATACGTCTTTTGAATGAAGCATTAAGTCCATTGACATTTAGACTGAGTACTGAAAGATATGAACTTCGTGTCATTGTGTTGCCTATAGAATTGGTGTTTCTGGTGATGGTCTCTGGTCCTTTCTAGTCTTTGTTGCTTTTGGTCTTTTTTGTTTTGTCTTTTCTCCCCTCAGAGAGTCCTCCTTCAAGTTTCTTTCAGGACTGGTTTAGTGGTCACACTCCTTTACTTTTTGTTTATCTGAGAAACTCTCTATTTCTCCTATTTTGAATGACAGTCTCGCTGGATAAAGAATTCTTGGCTGCATATTTTTTCCAATTCAATACATTGAATATGTTCTGACACTCCTTTCTGGCCTGCCAAGTTTCTGTTGATAGGTCTGCTGTGAACCTGATCTGTCTTCCCTTATAGGTTAAGGACTTTTTTTTTTACTTTGCTGCTTTCATTATTCTTTCCTTGTCTGTGTATTTTGTGAAATTGACTATGATATGCCTTGGTGATGGTCAGTTTTTGTTGAATCTAACAGGAATTCTCTGTGATTCTTGGATTTTGATATCTGTGCCCTTCCCTAGATTTGTAAAGTTTTTCACTATAATTTGTTCACATAAACCTTCTGCCCCTTTTTCTCTCTCTTCATCTTCTGAGACTCCTATGATTTGGATGTTACTCTTTTTTAATAAGTCACTGAATTCCCTAAGTCTTGTATAGTGATTTTTTGCCTTTGTTTCCCTCTTTTTTTCTGCTTCATTATTCTCCATAATTTTATCTTCTATATCACAAGATGAGTCGCTGCTCAGCTTTGTCCACCCTTGACATTGTGGCATCCATTTGAGATTACATCTCAGTTATAGCATTTTTATTTTACCTTGACTTTCAGGGAATAAGCTTAGGAAGTCCCTGAGCTTGCATTGATGGATTAACAAGGCATGAAGAATTAGAAAGCCATAGGATATACACACCCAAGTTTGGGTAAACAGGATTAGGTAAATAATATTAGGTAAGTGGGGCAAAAGCCCCCAGTATAGGTAAAGCAGGGCAAAGGTCCCAGTATAAGACAAAGGTATAGGAATAGGGAATTTCAGGATGAAAACATCCAAGATAAGGTAAACAAGATTAGGTATTCAGGGTGGAATCGTCCCCCAAATTAGTACAATAGCAGAAAGCTGCTTTCACAGGAAGGAAGGACCAAATTAGGTAAACAGGTAAATAGGGTGATAGACTGCTGCAGGGGGAAGTTTCCCAGAGTGGGGCTAATTAGCAAAAGAAAGGTGTCTTGCTGACCCTGAGGTAGCATGCTCTGTCTTTCTTATCCCCTAGACCAGTTTAGGTAAACAGAGGTGAGGCCTCACATCTGCTGTAAATAACCTGCCACCCCGGTGCCAGGATTTTGTTTTGTATTGCCCCAAACCCCTAACAGTGCATATCCTCAAAACTCCCTCTCCCTCACATCCATGAGTGAATGTTCACGATTTCATTGTCTCTTTATGCACACCCATCGCCACGTTTGTAAGCCTTCTGATCCAAATAAAAATGGAGCAAGGACTTTACTTGGGGCTCTTGCCTCCTCCCAGACATTAGCCTCTCTCATATTTTTCATCCTGCATCCCACTTTCTTGCTGGACAAGAGAGAACTCCAGAACCATATTCTACAACACTAACTAGGTTTTGCTTCTTTTATCTCTGTAGAAAGGGATTCTCTGGTGACTTCTATGCTTTTTTCAACCCCAGCTAGTATTCTTATTATCATGGGTCTAAATTTTAGTTCAGACATCTTGCTTACATCTGTGTTGATTAAGTCCCCGGCTGTCATTTCTTCCTGTTTTTTCTTTTGGGGTGAATTCCTGACAAGTTCTGTGTCTCAAGTTATGCATATTGTTGTGCTAATCCTCAGATCAATTTCCTAGGTGTTCAAAATGGTTTGGTGCTGATCTAGCTGCATTGCAGGGACAAGACAAGCTCAGCATTTTTATGCTGCTCTGTCATCTTAACTCCTGAGGTAAAACTTTCTTAATGATCATTCCTCTCACCAGGTATAAGTAGCATAAATGACTTTAATGTCCTGGGTGCCAGATGGTTTCTTGACCCTTCTCTTCAAATGGAAGGATTTTCCCCCCTTTTACCCACCCCTCAGCTACATGGGCCCTCACAATGCTATAGGGGTTTCAGGGTTTGCTGCTCCTTCTCCCCCCACTCCCCAGTGTCTTAAGGCCTTTATTCTTCAAAGAGAAAGGATCCAGGCAAAGCTTCAGGGCTTTTCCACAGAAGTAGCTGCTTCCCTTCTCTAATCCTACCTCACTGATGTAGGCTTTCCCATAGGCTCCCACCCTGCCCCTAATCTCTCTTTGTACATTGGTAAAAGGCCTAGAAGTACATATGGATTTTCCTTGCTTGGGTGTCATCCAGGTGTTCTATATTCTCACATAGCCCACACCTAGCCTTTAGCAATTTATTAAAATATTTAACTAAACTCTTCTTATCTGATGCCCTTCCTTGGAGACCCTCTTCTTTACTTAGACTTCAGACTAGTTGTTTGCTCTGTGAACTCAATATTCTAATAAAGAAAATGTATGATTTTGTCTAGTTGGTAGGGTGAGAGAAACACTCTTCCCAACTTTTTCCATCCTATTTGGAAACTAGAAATTCTAAAATTTGGGATAAAAATGGGATAGAGAAAGTTAACACTAAACTCATTAGTTTGTTTGGGCTCCAAATTTTTAACAGACTCCTCAATAGAGTTATCTGAATCTCACCACAACAGAAAAAAAAAAATGCTCAGAACATTGGGGTGACAACTTTCACTAAAAGAAATGATATAGGGGTACCTGGGTAGCTCAATCAGTTGAGCATCTGACTTCAGCTTAGGTCATGATCTCACAGTTTGTGAGTTTGAGCCCCACACTGAGTTTGCCCATGTAAGCACAGAGCCTGCTTTGGATCTCTCTGCCCCTGCTCTGCTTGTGTTCTCTCTCTCTCTCTCTCTCTCAAAAATAAATAAACATTAAAAAAATAATAATAATAAAGAAATGATATAATTTGGCTTTCTGTGCTACCCTTTTCATTAGATATTCTGAGGGGAAAACTGAGGTTTAATTTTTATCATATTGTTGGGGGTGGGGGGGAAGGGATTGAATTTTAGAGGCCATCTTAGCACCTGAGTAATTTTTTCCAATCCAGCAAGATCAGATGGCCTGATTTCCTTGCTCAGTGTTTCTGGTAGAAAAGGCAATTTTCAAGACTGAAATAGCAATTTCTTAGCCATCACGGAGGCTCTTAAAATCCATTTTTTAAACTCCCATAGACTTCCATGTGTAAATGAAAGACGACTCCTGGAAATACACATTTTTCTATTTTGAGAGATAACTCACTCAAGCATAAAGTTAATACAATTTATTACACCAAAAGTAAAGTTGCATTAGAGTGAGCTCATAACAGATGAGTAAACACACTTCACAAGAATGGGGTTGGCATGTCTGCTATCTTGAGTTTGTCTCCTTCAGCTTCAATGCCTCCTTAAATATCTCATTCCTACATCAGCCCTGCTGACATAGGACAGGCCTGTCTTCCTTAGAAAGGTTTTGAAATACCTTGAGACCCTTGAAACTTCAGAGCTAACCCTTAGACAGGTAACCAGCCTTTGATTATTCTGAGGAAGACAAAATATTCAATCAGTACTTTGAAATGGAAGTGCCAAAATCAAGTTTAAGGGCTCCTGAGCCAGGCTGCTCAGGTTCACACACTGGGTTTAATGAAAACTTACTAGCTGTGTGACCTCAGGCAAGGTGGGTAATTTCTCTGAGTTTCAACTGCTTCATATTAGAATGAAAATGATAATGGGGCGCCTGGGTAACTCAGTCGGTTAAGTGTCCAACTTCAGCTCAGGTCATGATCTCACAGTCTGTGACTTCAAGCCCCACATCGGGCTCTGTGCTGACAGCTCGGAGCCTGGAGCCTGCTTTGGATTCTGTGTCTCCCTCTCTCTCTGCCCCTTGCCCACTCACGCTCTGTCTCTTTCTGCCTCTCAAAAATAAATAAATGTTAAAAAAAAAAAAAAAACAACTTTAGAATGAAAATGATAATAATAGTGCCTAACTCATAGAGTTGTTGTGAGGAGGACTATATGCAAAGCACTTAACACAGTGTTTAGCCCACAGTATACATATGGCAAAGGCTGGATATTTACCACCAGCACCACCATCGTCATCGTCATCATCATCATCATCATCATTGTCGTCCTCATCACATCTCCTACATCAAGTATCAGGCCAACTTGCTACCCATCCTACCAACTCAGTTCCTTCATTTGACAAAGTCTTACATACTCTCTGTGTACCTGGCTTTACTCTAATAGCTTGTGGATAGTAAAGTAAGAATATGGGCTTTATTCCCTCTGTTTTTTACCAGCAAGACACTTTTTCTCCCTCAGTCTGGGTTTCCTCTTCAATAAAATGGTACAAATCCTAGAATGAGGATAAGGTACATTAAGGCACTTGCATAGACTTGAGAGTGAGTGCCTCCTTAAACTCTGTACCCTAAGGGGGCGCCTGGGTGGCTCAGTTGGTTAAGCGTCCTACTGTTGATTTTGGCTCAGGTCATGATCTCACAGTGTGTGAGTTCAAGCCCCACATTGGGCTCTGTGTTGACAGCATGAAACCTGCTTGGGATTCTCTGTCTCCCTCTCTCTCTGCCCTTCCCCTACTCATTCTCTATCTTTCTCTCAAAATAAATAAAAATAAACTTTAAAAAAGGCTAAAAAATTTTTTTGTACCCTATGTCTCTTGCTTGCTTCATCCCTATCCCTGGCTCTGGGAATAATCATACCTACTTCACACAGTTATTGCATGGATCATGGAGGTGAGGAAGCAGGGAGATGGTAATTACATTTGTCTTGCATGAGAATAGGATTTGAGACAGCTTGTCCAAGGAGGAGCTACAGACCAGACCTTAAAGGATAAAAAGAAATCTACTAGGCAGGGGGGTTCTTCCCTGAAGGAATATCAAATAGTGCATGATGGGTTGTCCTTGGAAATAACCTATGGCTCAGAAGGAAATGGTGACAAGGGCTAAGGAACTATTATTTATTCAGCACCTACTATGTGTGAAGTATGGCCGGGCATTATGCAAATATTATTTTTAATCCTCCCAGTAGCCTTAGAAGGTTAGTATCACTTATCCCCATTTTACAGCACAGACTCAAAGAGCTAAGTCCAAGGAGGCAAAAAAAATTATAGTGTATTAGTTTTCTGTTGCTGCTATAACAAACTGCCCCAAATTATCTTAAGACAATACAAATTATCTTACAGTTCTAGAGGTCAGAAATCTGATACAGATCTTCCCCAGCTAAAATCAAAGTGTCAGTAGGGCAATGTTCCCTTCTAGAGGCAAATCCATTTCCTTGACTTTCAGCTTCTAAAAGCCACCTGTACCACTGGCCTGCAGCCTCCTTCCTCTATCTTCAAAGCCAGCTGGCCAAGTCCTTCTCACATGTCACCACTCTGACCTCCTTCTGTAGTCATGTTTCCCTCTGACTCTAACTCTCTGCTTCACTTTTTAAGAACCTTGTGATTATATTAGGCACACCCAGATAACCCAGGATTATCTCCTTATTTTAAGGTCAATTATCAACCTTAATTCCATCTGTAACCCTATACCCCTTTGCAATGTAAACTGGAATATTTACAGGTCCTTGGGATGATGATAAGGAGATCTTTTGTGGGAAGGGGTGGTAGGGGGTAATTATTCTGTTTATCTCACAGGGTTTGTTAGTGGCAGAGCTATTAGATTAGGGCCAATTTGGATCTCATACTGAATTGATAAGGAGACATTAAAGGTTTTTCAATACTCAAGTGACCTAAATAGATCTGTATTTTAGATTAAAAAAAAAAAATCTTGACTCAGAATGCAGTGAGGAACTGGAGAAGAAAAAATATTGGCATTAGAGAATTCAGTAAGAATTAATGATATGACAGTTATAGAAATGGAGAAAATGGAATAGATTGAAAGATATTTCAGAGGCAGAATCCTCAGAGCCATGACCAGTTGGATATTGAGAGGGAAGGAGAGAAGGATCCAAAGGTAAATCCTAGATTCTCTAGCTTAGGCGATTGCAAGGATTGTGATTTTTCTTGACATTTCTACTTCCAATTGCTTTGTAATACATTCATTTGTTGTAACCATTCATTTATTCACCAAACATTTGCTCAGTGCCTATTATATGTCCAACTATTGTTGTACCATGTGAGTCATATCAATGAACCCAAAATACAAAAATCCTTGCCCTCTAGGGGCTTATTTCCCAGTTAAGCGACAAATACATAGATGATAATCATAAATAATAAATACAGAGTACGTTAAAAGGTGGTGAGAGCTATTGGAAAAAGGAAAAAAGCAGGGTAAGTGGTATCAGGAATACTGAGGGTGGGAAGGTGGGGTGCAACTCTTACAGGATGGTCATAGTGAATCTCAATTAGAAGGTGACATTTGTGGGGCACCTGGGTGACTCAGTCGGTTGAGCATCTGACTCTTGATTTCAGCTTGATTTGGACTCATGAATCCAGGGTCATGGAATTGAGCCCTGTGTTTGGGTCTGCTTAAGATTCTCGTTCTCTCTCTCTCTCTCTCTCTCTCTGTCCCTCTCCTCCCCAGTTTGCATGCTGTCTCTCTCTCAATAAAAACAAAAAAGGTGACATTTGTGCAAAAACCTGAAGGAGGTAGAGGAATCATCCCTGGAGACACCTGGGGACATGCATTCCTGGCAGAGGAAATAGCAAGTACAGAGGCCCGACCATGGGAGCACGCTGGTGTACTTGAAGGTTATCAAGGAGGCAGCATGACCCAAATAGAGAGGGCAACAGGACAAGAGGTGTAATGATTCTTCTCCTATCCAACAGGGAGAAACTGAGTTCTCACAAGAAGGAGAGGAGAGAGTGAGTGGGAAAGATGGAGCAGTGTAAGCCCTGTGCCTTACACTGGAAGGATGGAAGATGCTCCATCCACGCCTAGCTGCCCACTCTCTTTGGAACCTTAGTCATCCATCACTCCTCTCGGCAAACAATGTCACCTCAGAGGAGCTAGTGTTTGTTGTACTCTAGCTATATGAATTATCTCATATGACCCTCTACACAAATAGAGGTAAATAGGATGGCTAGTCCCATTTCACAGGTGAGGAAGATGCTCAAGATGACACAGCTAGAAAGTGACAGACTGGGATTCAATCTGAGACCGACCAGCTCCAGAGTCTGCTCACTCCATCACTCCTCTCCACACCCTGGGCTGCACAAAAAGCTGAAGAGTACCCAAAAGAAGTCTTTTCTGTCTAAAGCCATCTCCTCACTAATCCCTAAAACCCCATCATTAACACTGCATTCCTGTCATAAGCACTCTCAGAAACTTAAATGAGTGATGTGAAAAGTTCCTTATGCCTCTCGGTGAATGAGTCCATCCATCCATTCAATAGGAGTTATTGATCACCTACTAGGTGCTGGGCTCTGGGCCAGGACTTTTCTCCATGGTAGGAAGGACTTGGCAGCAGGAAAGCATATGCCAAAGAAGAAAAGTGGGGCCATAAGGACAAATTTCATTTATTTGAAGTTTTGCCTCAGGAGATGTCCACATTTATCACTTAGTAACCATTAAGTCACCACACAGTATGATGATGCTCATCCTTTCTGCTGGATAACTCCCTCCACAGCTAATTGCCTTACATCTATAGTCTAGTTCTTGTCAGTTTTGTCACACTGTTATTACATACAGTAATGGTGTGTAAGATATTAGCCTGTCATTATATATAAATGTGTCTAAGGAAAACTCATTTCCAAGAATCATTTTTGAAAATGAATCCAGACGAGAGGTAAAAGCTTATTTTCTATCTCCAAGGACAACATAAAGTAACTCTGAAGCTTGTGTGAGAATCATTTAAGGTGGACTCTATGCCCCGAGGAATACAAAGCCGCAAACACATTTTTGGGTGTTACGGAAAGTCCAGGAAAGAGTTAAGCTGGAAAGAAGCAGCAGCTTTCTTCCCTGTGTCTTTCCTTGAGGGGATGAACAACCCAGCCCTTTCCCCACTTACCGTTCCTCTATTTATTTTATTATGGTTAATAACACGTGACCAGAAAATCATTTTTATCATTTTCCCTCTGGTGCCATTAAGTTTAATTTCCTTGTTTTAATAATACAGCACCAGTGACTTGTCTGATATAAGAACTTTTCTCTTCCAGTTATCTATTAAAGTAACACTTTAATTTATTACCAAATGTACATTTCATATAACTTTCAAAACCCCTGGGGTTGTGATATCCCTAAGGGTTGGGTTGTATCTATGTTCCTGGTGTCTTCCCAATTTGTTTCTGACAACTTTCACCACTGAGATGTAAACACTAGGAAAGCCATGATGTGTGTCTTGTGTCCCTGGAACATTGCCTGCATGTGGGAGGTGCTCAAGAATGCATGGTGAATGATGAACAAAATGCATACCTTCTCAAACCTCATACCCTTGCACCTCTGACCAGGCACAAAACAATCAAATCCTTTTTCCACGTGAAGAGTTTTTCTATGAAACAGCATGGAAATGGGTTCTAATCACACTCAGAAAAAGGACTAATCTTAGGGTAACTAAAAACTTTAAATGCAACAAGCATGTGTCAAATATCTGCTGTCTATAAAGGGAAAACCCTATTCTGGGTACTAAGGACAAAATAAAGGTATCCTAGATACTTTGTCTGCCCTGTAGGGGCTTATAGTGTGGTGGGAAGCTGGTGATGACCTACAGAGAGAACCCAGAGTGACCTCAAGTCCTTTTCCCTCCAAAGTTTTCTAGAATCCTTACTGGTGCCATTCACCTGGCAGTTCCAGGTAAAGAGTCAACTTACGGGCTCTAAAGCTAGATTGCCTGAGTTCAGGTCCTGACTCAACCAAGTAATAGCTCTGTGACTTTTGGCAACTTATGTACCTTTTCTACACCTCTGTTTCCTCATTTGTAAAACAGGAATAAAACTGGATTAATCTCAAGGAAGTGTTGTGATGATTAAATGAGTGCATGTATATAAAATGCTTATAACCATACCAGATACAGAGAAAGCATCCAGTTAATATTAGCTATTATTTGGTTCATTATTGCCACTTTGTGATAGATTATGTTTTGTATGGCTATCTTGAGCTATAAGTTTTTATTATTGTATCTTTTAAATAGAAATATTTTTATCACTTTTTAGAATGATACATGATCATTATAAAAGATTTACATTATGTAGAGAAAGAAAATGTTTCTCTGTAATCTTACCCCCAAAGATAACCGTAATTCACAATTTGGCAAAACTCCTTCCATATAACAATTTGTGTATTTAAGAATGGGTAGATATATTTGCAACATAACTTCATTATAATATATATGCTGTTCCACAGAGAGCCTACTTGTTAAACTCAACGTATTGAGATAATCTGTGTAAATACATTAAGATCTATTCCAAGATTTATATAGCTATTATTGTATTGGCAGACATTTAGACCATTTACTGGTTATATAGTGTTCACAAAGATTTGGGCTGTACGGCTTAAGCTAAAGCTCATGTTTCTTGAAGGAAATGTCATTGAATTCCCAAAGAGTTCTGCATATAGGAACTTCTGAGTATGTATATTGATTGATTGATTGATTGATTGATTGATTATTTTAGGAGAACTGAACAAGAAGCAACCTTTAACAGCAGAAAGTTCTATTTCTTTTTTTTTTTTTTTTGATGTTTATTTATTTTTGAGAGAGAGAGACAGAGCTCTAGCGGGGGAGAGGCAGAAAGAGAGGGAGACACAGAATCTGAAGCAGGCTCCAGGCTCTGAGCTATCAGCACAGAGCCTGACATGGGGTTCGAACTCACTGACCCTGAGATCATGACCTAAGCCGAAGTCCGACTTTTAACCGACTAAGCCACCCAGGCTCCCCAGAAAACTTTTTTTTAAAGTTCTAAAAACAATCTTGACTAGCACGACAGAACTATTTTTCAGGATTGTTGTGAAAACAGAATAAGGTAATACATATAAAGGGCCTGAATCCATATAAATGCTCAAGAGTTGCTGCCTATCATGGTTATTAGGATGGCAATTAACAGGGAAAGAATCGAGACACCATTTGTCTTGGATGACTTAGTCACTGACCTAAGTCACGTCTCCGATAACCACCTTAGGTTCTAGAATTCTATTCCTTAATGACTAGGTATTGTACTACTAAAGATAAACTAGAGCATGGACATAAAAACATAGAAGAACTACTCATCCTGATCCTTCCAGCAACTAAAAATTATCTACGTGATGTTTGTCAACTAATAAGAAAGGTTAAAAATAGTGTCTATCAAATTTTCTTCCCCTGTCTAATGACCTGTAGAAGGAGTGGCACTTTCAATTAGCATTTCATTACCTCATTCCACTTGCCCACAATAGAGAAAGACTAGTTAGGAAAATAGACGTGGGAGAGGAGCAGGAGAGAGGATGATTATTGAATGAGGTTCAAGTTCTGCTTTTTATATCACAGTCTTTTTATCCAGGGCTTCTCAACCTTGGCATTATTGACATTTAGGGTCAGATCATTCTTGGTTGTGGGGGCTGTTCTGTGTATTATGTTTAGCAGCATGTCTGGCCTCTACACCCTTGACGCCAGTAGCATCTTCCCCCACCAAGTTTTGACACCCAAACTACCTCCAGACATTGCTAATGTCCCCTGGGGGAGCAAAAGAGAACCAGTGATAAATGTATATGTACATATTTTTTGTATAGCATGTTACACTTTCCAAATGCATTGGATATTTACAATAGCTATATGAGTATACTGGGAAGACAGTCTCCACTTTATAGATGGGGCAAACATGATCTTATAAGACCAAATGTTGTGACATCAGATTTTAAAACCACAGCAATGGCATCATGAGTCAGACCAGAAGAAAATAGTCCGTGGCTTTTTTGCATCTTGTTTTAGTGTATTTTAGTAAAAAGCCAAAGCTTTACCCCCATACTTGAAGACCACAGAAGGGATGTTCAGTCAGCTAGGCTCAAAGAGGACCCCTAAACAAAAGACAAGTGTAAGATGCAACCATGTAGTTCAGAGTTAATTTTGGGTTCAATTCAATTAGCTGTAGAGATAATGGTTTGAAGAAAAATTTGCCTGTTCTCGCAAAGATGGAAAATGGGATAGCATGTGAATAAATGATTCTAATCGCTGCAATGATATATCTTTAAGAGGTATGAGCATTCCATCTATCAGGAAAGTCTGCCCATTAATTAAAATTGTTATGGAGAGGCTCAAAGAGAATTAAAATAGATAAAAGTCACGGCAACAACAGGCCTAAAAACCAATGTCTTGGAAAATAAAGAAACTGCCTGAAGACAGGGACTCGTAATCGGCAGACATTAAAAGAGGAGACGTTTCTAGATGACAGAAAGAGCTGGAATCCCAAGGAGATGGGGAATAAGATGAAAAACTATAGGAAATTCACCAAGGTCATCGACTCTGAGACTGAACCCCTAAGTAGCACGGGCAGACATTTATTAATTTGCACATGCCATTCCACTGGTTGTGTGGATATCAACGCAGCTGCTTATTTCTGCTTATAGCTGCAGAGGCTTTTTTACTACATCAGAACTCAGGTTTGTAGACAGTGAAAATGTCATCACATTAAAAACAATCTGTTTCACATGTGTGAGATAATAGGATTTGGGGTTAATGAGCTCATGTCTGGGATATCGATCCAAATGTGAATAACTTGTAATTGGCCATCACTCAATACCAGCTTATAACCAGTCTGGGCTATATGAATGGGATGCTTTATTCACTGAAATAACTACAGAACCACAAAAACCAAAACTTGCTCACAGAACTGGCCAATTGCCAAACAGCATTTCCCCTCTTCCCCTTCCCCTCACTCCCCTACTTCCAGTTAAGTACGAAATTGTGAGGAGAGTATAAGATAATACATAGGGCCATTAGAAATTACTGGCCTGGCAGGCCCCACATGTAGAATGAAGAAGCCGGGATTTAAGACATAGCGAGAGCCCTTCTTTTTCACCAGGAAACGTCACTTTTATTCTTTTGCCACCACAAACCCAGGTTTTGAAAGATTTGATCTCCAAACAGTAAGCTTATTTAGAACAAAGATGTTTTTCAATAATGCCATGCCCAGCTCTAATTTCCTACAACTCTACTTATGGTACCACCCTCTTGGGTCAAGATACTCTTTAAGATTATTATCCGTGAACCAAAATATTATCCATGAATAGTAACACTGACAATTTATCAGAGCCCCCAAATTGACAATTGAGTACAGAGCCCCCAAAAGCTATGGATACTAGCACTGGTATCCACCAAGGAAAGAATTCAGAGAAACAGGAAGTGTCAGCCTCTATTCAGTGGGAACTGGAACTGTTGAGACACCCCCATGAGCTCCCATAGGTTTGAAGACCACATGTATCACGTATTCAAGGTGTAAATATTGAACAAGCTCCTAAAGCTCTCTGAGCCTCAGTCCTCGTATCTATGGGTAGACTAACAGCTGCCTTAAAAGTTACTGTGTAAATTGAAAAGATGGAGGTTGTTAAGGAACTTGTCACTTAGTAGATACCCAATGAAAACTGGTTTCTTTACTTACTCCCAAGTAGCTCATCAATCCTGTACTGGATCCTGGAGTAATTATTATTAATCTTGAACTAATAAGGGGTCAAGCATCTTAAAACAAAATGATTAAAAGAAAACTGGGTGGCCCATTTATGAATATATAGGATTTGACCCTGAGTGGCTACATTCACCCATACTTCATATAAAACACTTAATATGCTAGATAAGTCCCCATTTCTGCTGCCGTAGAATTGAAACTTCTAGTTTCAAAAATCATTCTCCGATCATAAGAATTAGAATAAACCAAAAGCCCTCAGAAAAAGCCTAAAGCAAGGTTCAAATCCTTCTGCACAAAGACTAACACTAGGGGGAGACTCTCTCCCTTCTCACCTGAGAAAGATTTGTAAATCCCCTTGCTCAGTCCCCATCCTAATACTCCATGAACATTTCATAATTAGTATCAAGTTCAGTAATTGATGAGTAGATTTGGGCAAGCAGCAAATACCACTTATGGTATGGGGAAATGAAACCCAACAAGATCACAAGAAATTATTTTCCTAAAGTCATTCAGAAAGTCTAAAGGAAATGTTAAGAGTAAGAAACCACAGCTTTTAAACCTCTAATATTAGCACATACCCAGCAATATGTTCTTGTAATTATAATATTTTCTTTCCCTTGACATAAAAGTGATAGTTAATGGTGAACAAGATTAGTGATTACATATTAACGACATTAATGATAACAATAAAAATTAATGCTAATGTGTACATAGCTTCATGTGTACTTTTGTTATTTTAATTCTTCCAACAGTCCAGTGAGTAGATACTTCAATCTACTTTTCTGTTAGAAAAATTTGAGATATAGAGAGGTTAAATGACTTAAAAAGCAACATGGAACAGTGGTTAAGAGCACAGACTGCAGAATCAGACTGACAGGGTTCAAGTCTCAACTTTACTACTCACCGGCTGTGTGACCTGGCAAGCTAATCAACCTCACTTTCTTTATTGTCCTAATAAGGGTAACAGAAGCACCTACCTATGTGGTTCATTTGGAGAATTAAATGAGTCAGTACACGTAAAACACTTAGAATAGTGCTTGGCGCATTGTAAGCACTTAATATGTGTTGACCATTATGTGACCTAAAGTCATGTATTTATTTTTTATTTAAAAAAATTTTTTTTAATGTTTATTTATTTTTGACAGAGAGAGAGACAGAGCATGAGTGGGGAAGGGGCAGAGAGAGCAGGAGACACAGAATCCGAAGCAGGCTCCAGGCTCTAAGCTGACAGCCCAGAGCCCGATGCAGGGCTCAAACACACAATCCATGAGATCATGACCTGAGCCAAAGTCAGACGCTCAACCGACTGAGCCACCCAGGCACCCCACGTATTTATTTATTAATTTATACATTCCTTAATTGCCATTGTGTCAGGTACTGTCTTAGGCATTAGGGGAAATCAATGGAAAAAGATCTTATAGTTTACTGGGAAAGATAGACATTATGTGATTCTCGTGAGTACATGGTGAGTCCTACGGCAGAGGAAGCAGGTGTCAGGAAGCACTTAGAGCCAGGTAAGTGATGGGTAGTGCCAGAGCATGAACTGGACACCAGCTGCACTGAAACATTAGCAGCAACAAAGAGGGATTCTCATCAACAGCTCTAAAGCTATTTGCACGGTTTATGGATTAAGAAGACTAAGAATTTTCATGTCTAATCCTAATTCTGAAACTTTCTGGACAAATCATTTGATTGCTGGGCTTCCATTTGTATACACATTGAAGGTCAATCTCTTACAGTTGCTCTGGGGAAGGAATTAAAATTACTGTGTGGGCTTCCATGATTTGTGAAGAATCTATGAGGGCATGAAAACCTGGCAGTGAGATCAATGGGTAAGGTCAACCACATACCTTTTCTTAGAAGAGATCATGACAAAGGGGTGGACATAGAAGAACACCAGGGGCTTTCTCCATGGCATCCCAGAGCCAGAACATGAGTTCTTGTGTGGTGGTTTCCAAACTTTTTGCTACTAAGGATACCTCTCACTAGTTGTCTATCACGGACACCATGCTTTTAAATATTTGAGTTACCATGTTGACCATATAAGTAAAAATTGATAAATTCTTCATTTGGAATCATTAGAGAGCATTTCATACATGTAAGATAGGAATATTACCATCGTGACCTGATATAATTCAACCAAATCGTGATGAAAATTTCCTATTAAACACTCATTGAAAAAAAATTAGGAAAAAACAGAAAAGAGTACATGAGTGGAATAACTGCCAAGATTTTGATATATTTCTCTTAGATCTTTATTTTAGGCACTGTTTTTCTTAAGACAGTTGAGATCATATTGCATATCACTAAGGTAAAGAAAATGGACATTTCTTTAGGTGGGGGTAGAGAGCTGTTGAGTATCATTTATCCTTCCCAATCTCTGCCCCTTTACCACTTGATACCATAGCACTTCCCACATGGTACTAAGTTAATCTGATTTTACATGTGATTCTCTGCTGGGGACTGAATGTTTGCATCTACCCAAAATTCTTATGTTGAAATCTAATCCCGAATGTGGTGATATTTGGAGGTGGGGCCTTTGGGAGGCCATTAGGTCATGAGGGTGGAGCCCTCATAAATAGGGTTAGTGTCTTTATGATACAGACCCCAGAGAGATACCTTGCCATTTTCACTATGTGAAGTTAAAGAAAAGACAGCTGTCTATGAACAGGAAGTGGGTCTGCACTTGACACTGAATCTGCCACGATCTCAGACCTCACAGCCTCCATAACTGTAAAAAATAAAGATATGCTGTTGATAAGCTACCTCACTTATGGTATTTTTGTTATAACAGCATGAGTGGACTAAGAATACCTTCTATGCTATAAAACAGTGTCTTACTCATCTCCATACTCTAGCACTCGGCAACTTACCTGGCATACAGTACACATTCAGTACTTTTTTTTCTGCACTGAATTAAACTGTTCAAATTAAACTGAAATATTGAAATGCTATTATTACTGCCTTTGCGCATCACAGAAGCCCTGGCTTAGTTCTCTTATTTCACAGATGAAAACACTGAAAACCAGAGTGGTTAAGGGACAGAGGTTTCCATATATAAGATTGAGTGATTGCCAAAAAGCAACAGATGATGATAGAAGCTGGTATATTCTGGAATTCCCTCACTTTAAGATAACTACTCTTCATGTTTTAGTGGCTATCTTTCATGAAACTTGTACAAAAAGGATAAGATCACAATATTCTTTTTCATCATGAATTGTTTCTAAAAATACAGCCTTTTTTCTTTTTTTCTAAAAAAAAAAAAAAAAAACCCTCCTCCTTTCTCTGCCCTCCCCCTCTCTACCAAATATCTCTCTGCTCCATCCCAACTCCTAGGTAACCAGGATTAATGACCTGGTATGTATCATTTCATAACATTTCCATGCTGCTAGAATCATAAACAAACATAAATAGATACATAAGGTCGGGTTGTTATTGTCTGTTTTTCAAAACTGGGATCACACTATGTATATTCTTTTTGCACTTAACAATACATTGCAGAAATATGTTCAAGTCAACTGTTTTGGACTTGCCTCCTGTGAAATGGGGTCAGGTGCTATGCTGTCCGTACAGGTTTCCACACCTGTGGATTAGGCATTCCGTAAACTCTTGAATGAGTTTTTGCTGCAGCTTTGCAGATGGAAAGGCAAACCCACACAGAAAAATAGGTATCTATCCTTGTGAGGACAAAACACTGGCCCGTCCAGGATGGGAGGGACCCAATGTGGTTGGCTTGCCACCAAGTCACTGGTGGCTTCCTTGGGGAAGAGTGCCCACCTTTTTCCTTCCAGGCCCCTGACCAGCCAGCTGGGTTGGTCATAGCCCAGGTTTTTAAGAGCCTCCCTAAGCAGTAAGCTCACTCCATCCCCTGGGGTATTACTCAGTGTTAAATCCCATGTCCTGAGAAAGTTCCCTGAAGTCTGTGAATTCTTATCCAGTGTTATGTTCTCCCTCCTTGGTTAAGTCCAGGTATACTGCCCTTGCTCTTGCCAGTATGCGCTGGTCAGTCTTTGCAGTCCCTTTGAGGTGGAATGTCTTTCCTCTCTTATCAAGCCTCACACACACCCTGCTGGATTCTTCCGGGAGTTAACCCTAGTTCTGGTACTGGCATTCAAGACAGGGAGCAGGGGCAACTCCTTAGAGGAGTACCTGTTGCCTTGTGGAGGGGAGTCTCTGCCATGTCTTCCCACATGAAGGAAGTGTTCGCTTCATACAGAGGGGTGGGCTGAAAGTCTGTGGGTTCAGAGAAGTTGACAGAGCCATCATCCTTGTGGGCATCCACCTAGATGCCCACATCTCAAATACCCAGGTCCCAAGCTTTCTCAACTGGGACCCTAATCTTAGCACTACAGACCTGGTTTAAAGAATTTAAATTCTTTAAACTAAGTCTCACACTTGCTCCTTAGCTACATCTAAGCTTCCGCTAAGGAGATAGGGCCTCTTTGTAAACTCCCACAGAGAGTCCTGCCAGCTCTCACATTTAGCCTTTAGTGGTGTATTAACAGCTCTCAGCTTCTCATTATCTCTCTGCAGGGCATGAATACAACCTCTAAACACCAACCAGCACCACTGCCCTTATATGCATTTGTTCCTCTCTGCCCCCCTGCCCCCACTGCATTTCAAATATCTGAATCATCAAGGGTATTCTGATCTACCCAGGTCACCAAGAGTGAAATGTTTAGCTGTCGGGCTGCCACCTTATGCCAGAGACTGTCTGTGCCCTGCATACTACATGATATTAAGCAGAAAAGAATATGCTCCCCACCCTGATCAAAAAAAAAAAAAAGTCTGCATCCTAATCATCAGAACCTGTAAATATGTTCTCTTGCGTGATAAAAAGGGTCTTTGCAGATGTGGTTAAATTAAGGATCTTGGGATGGTGAGACTATCCTGAATTGCATATTGATGGGTCCAGTGTAATCGCAAGAGTCCTTAAATGAAAGAGGGAGCCAGAAGTGTCAGAGAGACTGGAGGGTATTATGCTACCAGCTTTGAAGACAGGGGAAGGGACTAAAACCAGGGAATACTGGCAGCCCCTAAGGATGGCAAAGACCAGGAAACAGACTCTCCCCTAGAGCCTTCAGAAGGAACAGAGCCCTGATGAACTTTGATTTCAACCCACTGAAACCCATTTTGGATCTCTAGCTTCTAAAACTTTGAGATAATAAATCTGTGTTGTTTTAAGCAACAAAGCTTGCGGTAATTTTTTTTTTACAGCAGCAATAGAAAACAGATACACATAGGGTAAGGTCTTCCTTGTCAGCAGCAAGTGATCCAGCCCAACCACATCTTACTGCTTTCTCAGTCCACTCCTAGTGCCAACTCTGTGTTTAGGTCCTCTGAGAAGCAGCTACCAAGTCAGAATTAGACTTGCAAGTAATTTATCGGAGGAAATGCTCATGATTGTGATGCAGGTTATAGATTATAATGCAGGTCTGGCACCTGTGCAAGGAAAGAGGGAAGGAAGGATTGGACAGAAAAAGGCTCAAGCTGCACTGTAGCTCAGAGAAGTCTCATCCAGATAACTGGAGGGCCCCCACAATAAAGGCTGTCCAACCCAGGGACAGTGTGGCCTTGGCACGAGTGTTGCGGTAGAGTTGAAGGTGCAGCAGCTGATGTAACCTTCTCACAGCAAGTTATCTCGAAGGGAGATCTAAAGAGCTCCTCTCCATAGACACCACACTCCCCTACCACCAACCAGTCCAGGCAATGCTCATTAACCAGGGGTCCCCTACTGGGGCAGAGCCTTTCCCACTGGGCTTCCCATATGGCCAAGAGAATTTCAGAGCACA
Organism: Lynx canadensis; assembly: GCF_007474595.2. Classification (NCBI taxonomy): domain Eukaryota; kingdom Metazoa; phylum Chordata; class Mammalia; order Carnivora; family Felidae; genus Lynx; species Lynx canadensis. Next base: position 72,281,066 of record NC_044309.1, read on the forward strand.
TGTTCTCTGCAGTAGGCAGATCCAAAAGCCAGAAGGAGTGGGGGCTGAGCTACAGATGCCTGAGTGCTAGATCCTCAGATTTCCCTATCAGATGACTCCTTTCTCCTCCACTGTTGAAGAGAGTTTGGAGGAGGGAGAGAAGCCAGGACTGCTTCCCAGTAGAACTCTTTCCACATGGAAAAAATGTTAGAAAAAGGAAATTGTGTGCCCTCCTGTTAGATTGCTGGAACAAATGACTTTCAATTTTATTACCAGATTGCTTTCAAATAAAGTTAAAACCATTTACACATCCACCAGCAATGGTTAGAAGATCGTCTTTTCCTACTTCAATACAGCACTGGGTATTATCACTGTCTTCAATTTCTGCCATTCTGATGGATGTCAGATATTTCATTTTTATTACATTTGCATTTGCCTGACTACTAGGAAGATGGGACATCTTTTTATATGTTGTTTGCCTTATGGTTGTGCTTTGTCCATTTTACTATTGGGCTGTTTGTGTTTCTTTTGTTAATGTGTTCGTAGAGGTTGTGTGTGTGGTATAACTATTAACCCCTTATCTGCTGTACGCTTTACAAATATTTTTCAGCCTATAGATTTTTTTTGGCCTATTTGCTTAAATGTAGCTTACATGCAATATTATATTAGTTTCAGGTATACACCATAGTTATTCAACATTCATATGCATTACAAAGTGATTTGGGACTATTTTTATGGTATCTTTTATCAGAGGAAGTATTTTAGGCTTTATAAAGTCAAATATACTTTTATAGTTTCTGGGTCACTTCTCTTTGTTTGTTTGATCTCCTTGTTCCCATATTTAAAATAGAGTCTCCTAAAATTTTTTCTAAGAGTTTTACTATTTTATTTTAACTTTACCATTTTACCTATCTGAAATTTATTTTTGTATTATTGTTTCTCTTCTTATCAGGAAATAATACACATTCCTTGTAGACCATTTTAGGAAACTTCAGATAATAAACAAGAAAAAATTCTAAATTCTCTTTATCCCCACCTGCCAATGCACAGCCCTGTAAATGTGTCTAGATCCTTTCAGCCTTTTTTTCTATGCATCGTACATGCTCTAAAAATTACATTTTAAAGATTATATGGTAAACTCTGTTATTTAACTTGCTTTAGTTATTTAACAATACAATTGGAGCAACTTTTCAAATAATTTTCTACAACATATTTTTAATAGCACAGGAATAATTCAATGCATAAATGTACCATCTTTCGTTTAATCAAATCCCTGTTTTTGGACATTTATATTGTTCTCAGTTTTTTGCTGTGAAGACAACATGCCATGATGCTGCCTCTCATTTGTTAGATTACATCTTGTACTCTGTCGAAGAGCTCACTCATTTTCAAATATGTTTGTTCAACTTTAATAGCATCTAAAATTACCTGCTTAAAAATCAGATAAAGGAGAGGAAAAGAAGATCCATTTGTTTTTCCTGGGTTGCTGTGTTGAGATACACCTGAACTGAATAGAGGACTTAAAGCTACCTTTTTAAAAAGTACTGCAGTTAATGGGTTTAGAAATTATATTTCTAAAGAGCATCAACTAGAAAGAGTTCAGAATTGACGAGTTCAGAGGTTAAAAAATAAACAGTAAAGAGAGCATGGGGAAAACCACCAGGTGGAAGGATGGAATGATCAGAAAATCCTAAATCACCAGAAGCCGGGTGAAGGATCAATAGGGTAACAATGCCAGTTCTATTAATACCAACACCACCTACACACCAACAAGCCTTGCCTTCAAGCTCTTTCGGAAAGAGACCAACATAAATCAATAATCATTCCATGTCAGGATTTTACTAGAATCTCAAGACTAAGAAATGAGTAGTAGAAAGTCTAAGGAGGAGTAGAAACACACATACACACACACACACACACACACACACGCACACACACACACAAACCCCCATGAGCACAGAAAATTTTTTTTCAAAGTTTTATTTATTTATTCTGAGAGAGAGGGAAGGAGGGAGGGAGGGAGAGTGGGAGGGAGAGAGAGAATCCCAGGCAGGCTCCTAGTTGTCTGCACAGAGACTGACACAGGGCTCGATCTTATGATCACAAGATCATGACCTAAGCCAAAGTCAGCCAAAGAGTTGGATGCTTAATCCACTGAGCAACCCAGGAATCCCCCACCCCTGCTTTTTTTCCCAAAGCACAGAACATATTTTAATTAAAATATAATTTTTAAATCTGAATATTTGAAAAAATAATCTAAATGGTAGGCAAGTATATACATTTTCTGCTATCAAACATATTTCTATTTGGCTTTGAATTCATTATAATTTGGTGATTTCTCTGCCATTGCTGTCTTCCATAATTAACTCAAGAAAATGTAAAGAAATATATTATGGAACTGTACCCAGTAAGCCACAGAATGTGAAGTTAGAAGAGAGTTCACAACTAAGTTAGTCTGACTCCAATATGTACTACTGGGGAAGCTGAGGCCAGGAAAAGAGAAGTAACTTGCTGAAGATCAGACAGTCAGTGACCAGCTGAGCTGGGAAACACAGATCTCCTGCCTCTTAGCACAGAGTGACCACCACAAACATCACAAATCAAGAGCACGGTCATACTTGTTCATGTGCCTTGTGATCATGAGTTACACATCAAGTTAGGGAGGCAGCAAGATGAAATATACATAGAGATGTGTGACCACAATCATTTGAGTACTAGTCAAACAGCTACCAGTCCTCTAGCTGTCCTGTGCCATCGCTGTCCACATGGGAAGCTCTCTGAAAAGGAGGTAACAGGTGAAGTCAGGAGAGGAGCCCATCCCACAGGACAGGTTTCCTGGGAGAGCACTACAGCCTGCCATTTCCCCGGTGCCAACACTGAACAGGAGTGGCCTGATCTGATTGGCCATGATTGATCTTTCATCAGTGCATGGTCCCCAGGGTAGAAGACCCTTCAACGCTATTCTTCTGAGGGCATTTTATAGTTAACAGTGAAGTGGAAAATGTTCAACACAATCAGATCTAACACACTTCCTACTAGCAAATTAAAAATACATGACATTAAAAAGGACATTTTTTGGCTTTAAGGTTCAAAAAAAGTTAGAAAAGAGGAAAGTAGGTTTAGCCTAGAGCAAAAATTCTTGACGTTTCCCCAACAAAACACACGTTCCATCTGTAACAGTCACAACAGGCTATGAGTTTCTGCACAGAATATGGCTTGCTGGATATACTTCACCCTGTCTTCCTTACTACTACTGGTAAAACATGATAATTGGGATAATATTTGGATATTTTAGTATAAAATCTGACCTAGGAGTCTGGGTCCTCTTTAATTCAGAAGCTGAAACTGTTTTGACTCTGTACATAATATGCATTTATTGTTCCTAATAATGATAATAAGGATAAACGTGCCAAAATTATTCTAATTGGGAATTAGCTGCATGCAACTGTAGTTATTTTAATAATAATAACCATAACGATGGTAGTCACCTGGAGGAAATCTTTTTTGAAATGCTTACAACAGAGCCTGGCATAAAGAACACTCGATAAAGTTTAGATGATGTCATGGTGGTTGGTGTTGTTGAAGATGACTATTAACTACCAATTACATGTAAATATTTCAAAATCAGGATAATCTCTACCCGCAAAAGCAGCACCTCATGTAGCAGGTGCCTCTAGTATCCTTATCACATGCTCTCTGCTCATCTCTAATGTCAGCTATAGCTGCAATGAACAGTTAAATGCAAGCTCTCCCACCTTACACTACCAGGATCTAAACTCAGATGGGATATTGCCTTCAGTATTCTGCACCACACCTTGGAGTTCACTCACTCGGACCTGTGGAGCAAGCCCAGACATACAGGAGAAGAAGAGCTTATGAAGAAACCCTCATTTTGTGGGGAGCAGGAGCCACTGTCTTTTGGGACGACTCCTGGAGGCATTCCACGAGCCACTCAGGTGATCTCAACAGAAGTGCCCTCCTGATAGTGCTCCCAGCAGATTACTCCCTCCCTGCCCTACTCCCCTAACTTCTTCACTACTTCTTTCTTCCTGGAACCACCTCCCAAATTAACCACCTGCACCCAAATCCTTATCTCGGGCTCTGCTTTTAAGAGAACCAAAATTAAAGCATTTCATTTCCTAAGTCTGGGTGATTTCCAGAAATATAAACTAAAAATACTTTTTACATGGGTGCTCCTCCACACAAGGCAACATCAGATTATTTGTTTCAGAGAAAAACAAATGGAAGGTAGAACCTTATTAGACAGGACCTTTTGTAAAATAAAGTTCATAATGTTTTATTGTGTGAAACCATTAAAAAGTTGTGGAAAAATAATTTTTCAAAGAATTAGAGGAGACAAAAAGAAGAAAAAAACCAATGTTTTCAGTAACTTTGATCAATATTCCCATGCCCTGCATGGATGAGCCAGGTGATCATTGGCCCTTGTTAAGTTCTTTCTAATGCAAGACCTCAAGAACATTTACTGTGTAACTACTTGGATGTCTGATTAATTCAAGCCTGAGCTCTTTGGCTGAATGAGGTCCTGGCAAAGTTCCAGAGGCTAATGGATAATTTGTAGCGACCATATCGTGGGCATTTGGCTGCATGTCCAACAATGTGGGGGTAATAGCCAGCATTTGTTGGATATTTAAGGCCCTTAACGATTGTTGTGAGTGACACAACCAGGTTAGAATGTCATAAAACCCTAAAGAGATCAAGCGACCAAGAAAAAAACACTCAAGTCTTTTCATGTAATTGCCTTAAGAGTATTGACCATATAAAATTAAATTCAACAGGTACATTTAGAGCACTTACTATGACACACCAATTAACAGTTATAGAAAAGTTTCACATCTATTATCTCATTTGAGCCCAGCATAACCTGTAAGATGGGTATTATTTACTCGCTCCACTTCACAGATCATGCAACTGAGACCCATGGAAGTGATCACAGCAGGAGGGTGCTCCATGAATGCTGGTGAGCTGAATGACCTACCTGAGGTTAGACCTCAAACATGATCCAGATCTTCTAATTCCCCCTTCTTTGCTCTTTGCCCTACTTGGACAGTACTAAGTACCACTTCTAACAGGAAATGCAAATGATTAGTCCTTGCTCTCTATCTTAAGGACTCTTACCTTTGAGGATTGAGCACAGTGTTGTATTGGATTATGTGAACTGACCCTGCAACGTATGAATTTACAAGACAGATGAGACCTAGCTGGTGTGGTCAGGGAAGGCTCTCTAAAGGGGAATGGGACTGGAGCTGGGCTCTGAGGGATGGTCAGGATTTTCATGGGGCAAAAGGAGAAATTGAAAGCCTTGCCACCAGCTAGGAGGATACTGAGGTGACAGCTTTAGATTTCAAAATCTCATAGGTCTTGGTGACTTATTATTTGCATTCTTTAAATTCCTCAAAGTTTTTATGGACCAAAATTTTCTTCAGTTCTGTACTTAAGTCACCTCTCAGTGTTAAGAAGCAATTAGTTTGTTCTGTGGTTTTCCAACGTTTTGTGCCTGTGGATCCAGAATCTTACACATAATCCAAATAGATTTAAAAAAAAGGAGCAGTTTTGGTGAAGCAACGATTAGAGACTGATGAAAAGGAGGTTGTTCACACAAGGCAATTCCGTATCAGTCATCATCTGCGACATGAGATGTGGTACATGTATCGCTCAAGGTCCAGGCAGGAAAACAGAAACCATCTCAGTTATTTTAACAGAAAAAAAGAAGATATGTGGAACTGGTCGAACAGCACTGGGGGACTAAAAGGCAAAAAGGGAGCACACCAATAGATTGCAAAGAGAAGGCAGCTTTGCCCCTCAGAGCTGGCAAAACAAAGGGGAAGAGGTTGAAGTTTTTAAAGCCAATGAAGTTGCAGGTGCCGTACTGGGCTAGTTCTCAGACCTCGGGCCAGGGGAGACTGCCTAGCTGGTTTTAGTGCCTCTGATGGCAAATGAGAAGACACATTCTGGGCAAGATGACAGAAAAGCTAGGAACTGGGATAAACTGCCCCTGAGAAATGAAGGCCTGCCGCTGGGGTGACGTTGATGGTAGCAACAAATAAACAGAAAGGACCAAGTCCCCCTTCCCTGCTCCTGACTTCCAGCCTCCTGCTAGTGTCTCCTGTCAGTGGGACTCAACAGCAGCAGGCTGGCAGAGGAGAAAAGGGCTGTGCGGAGTCCCAACCCCAGCACCACAGAGCAGATTGTCAAATGCAAAGCTGAGAAACAATGACTTCATAGCCAATATGGTGCCTCAGACCACAAGAAGGAGCTCGTTAGAGAATAAGGGTGGCTCTGCTCTGAATTTTCATGATTTGGGGGAAAATAGCTGAGAGTTCATATCTTCCAGGTAGCAGATCATTCTATATTTATCTTTGAAGGACAAGGTGATGGTATGGTAAATTGAGGACAAACCACAAGTTAGTCTGTACAATTTACTGTCAGGAAAAGACCAGGGCAATGTGATAAGGAAACAAAGCAGATTCTCACGTCTGAAGCCTCGTTTTGCCATACTTCTTAGGTCAGAATTTATGATTTATTACAATAATAACTTATGTTTTTTCTCTTCAGAGATCCATTTTCTCTTCCACAACTTACCTAGATAAAGTCCATACATCAGAACGGATAAGCCAAGTGAGATAGCTATTAACCACAAGCACGTTAAATATATGTATCATTTTCCTCATCTGTGAGATGGCAAGATTAAAGAATTATACGCAGAAATGAAGAAACTCTTGTTAGCGATTACTCACTCATTCAACAAATATATTTAATGTCTACTACATGACAGACATTATTTTAGGGGTAGGGGTTAAAGTAATAAAATAGACCAAGCACCCACATCAGTTAGAAACCAACACAGCTCGAAGTAAAGGAAAATCCCACTCCAGTGGCTTTACTGAAGAGGGTTTCACGATTTCCACTTAACAAGAAATCATGAGGGTGACAACCAGGGCTGGTAGGATGTGCTGTGATGCAATCAGGGACCCAGTTTCTGTCTGCTTTTCCTCTCAGCCTCCTTAAAGGGCTAGTTTTTATACTCATACATGTCATTTCATGACCACAAGACACCTATTCCACTGCCAGGAATCATCCCTGCATTCCAAACATGCATAAGGAGAAAGAGGAAAGAAGGAAGAAGCGATGCCTATGTTAGGAAAGTAAGGACTTCCCAGAAGTCCCCAACAGACTTCTGCTCACATGTTACAGACCAGAGCCATAGTACCCGGCTACCCCTCGCTGCAAATCAAAATGTGAGGGTAAGCACTTTTAGCTGGACATATTTCCACCCCAGATAAAACCTGGAATCTGTAAGGAAGAAAGGTCACTGTGGTTTTCTAGCAGTCTCTGCCATAGCCCCTGCATCATGGAGCTCATATTCTTGTCTAGTAGATTATATCACTAGGGCTCTGTCATGGCAGCAGCTGGAGCCAGGAGAACAGGAATTTGTTGGAAGGATACAAACCAGATCATGGAATCAAAGGGAAGTCGGAGGGTCAGGTTATAGAAGGATGAGAACCAGGGTGGCCTCTGAGTGGTCTCGTTGGGCAGCAGTGTTCTGACAAGGGAACCCCAACACAGAAGAAGTGGTACGAAGACTTAGGAGAAGAGTCCAAGTGCTGACTTGGGCCCTAGAGATCCTACCAAGCCTGCTCACAATGCGAAAAGTGACTCCCCAAAAGGAAGTAAGGGAGTGATTACCAAGCATACAGGCCAGCGTGCTGAGCGGCAACAGGTTCAGGCACTGGCCAAGGGGCTGCTTTTTGTGAAAAGATTTAAGTTTTCCAGTTGACAAGTTCTTTTTTTTTTTTTTAATTTTTTTTTCAACGTTTATTTATTTTTGGGACAGAGAGAGACAGAGCATGAACAGGGGAGGGGCAGAGAGAGAGGGAGACACAGAATCAGAAGCAGGCTCCAGGCTCTGAGCCATCAGCCCAGAGTCTGACGCGGGGCTCGAACTCACGGACCGCAAGATCGTGACCTGGCTGAAGTCGGACGCTTAACCCACTGCGCCACCCAGGCGCCCTTCCAGTTGACAAGTTCTTAAGTGCTATTAAGCACTGTAAAATTCTTCATATTGTATCTTGATCTTAAAAACACATCTTTGCTCCAATTTTTTAATGCTTCAGAAAAATCCAATTTTCACTTTTCTAGACTGAATCAGAACTGCAAAAAAAAAAAAAAAAAAAAAAGTTTACACTAAAAAAAACCAGACAGCAGAAGATTAGATGGTTTTGTTACTAAGACTGTCTTCTGGTTACATTTTATATATAGATTTTTCTGAATGCAGGTTAGGGAGCTATTAAAAAATTAAATAAGAGAAAAGCATTGCTTCTGCTATTTGACTTGAAGATGTTCACAGCGGGGCAACATAAAATCAGATTTTTACAGTGCTGTCTGAAAAAAACAATACCATATACTGAATTCAAAGCCCATAGGCAGATCAGGCCATTAAGAACTATTACCCATATTATTACTGCTAAAATATTTATATATTATAATTTTGTAATAAGGTATTTCCAAAGAAAACAATGTTGGCTTAAAATGCTCATGTTATTAAAGTCATTCCAGCATAGCATTGTTTGAAAAATCTCTGCAGAAGCAAAAGCCAAAAACACCAAACAATTTATTTTAAGTTTGGATTTGCACCTCTCTAAATACCATTTTCCTGACCCTTCAAAACAGATACAGCAAACGAAGACCAAATAAATTACGCACAAGCACGAACCTTGTTAAAAATAACAAGAGGGGCACCTGGGTGAGCTTCTGACTTCGGCTCAGATCGTGATCTCACAGTTTACGAGTTCGAGCCCCACACTGGACTCTGTGCTGACAGCTCAGAGCCTGGAGCCTGCTTCAGATTCTGTGTCTCCCTCTCTCTCTGCCCCTCCCCTGCTCATTCTCTCCCTCCCTCCCTCTCTCTCCCTCTCTCTCCCTCTCTCTCACTCTCTCTCAAAAATAAATAAACATTAAAAAATTAAAAGAAAATTAGGTGCCTGGGTGGCTCAGTTGGTGAAGCCATGGACTCTTGATTTTGGCTCAGGTCATGATTTCACGGTCGTGAAACCAAGGCCCTCATCAGGCTCCACGCTCTACTCAGAGCCTGCTTCAGATTCTCCCTCTCCCTCCGCCCCTCCTGTGCTCACTCTCACTCTCTTAAAAATGTAACAAGAAAATGAATATAGATCCAGGTGCCATTGTTATTCACATTCTTTTTATGCAGTTGAATTATTCCAACTTCAAATCACTTTTGAGAGTTTCATTTGGTTATTCAAAAAATATTTATTGAACCTGCCTAGTAGGATAGACACCAGTACTTGTCTATTCAATAGTCATGTTCCTTTTACTCCTAACATAATCCCATCTTTTTCAAGATATCACTGTGTAACTTCTCAGATACACATGCAGCTAGGGGTTGCCATGTGACCGGGTCTAGACAAAAAGATGTATAGGAAAGAGTTGTGGGGGTTCTTTTAAGCAGAGAAACTCCTTTGGTAGTATTTTTGACTTTTCTGTCTGAAATGCAGATGCAATTCCTGAAGCCATGGCAGCCATTTTGCAATCATGAAGATATAAAGCAGAAAAAGAGACAGATCACAGAGTTCGATGATAGCATGGAGATACTGTACCAGTCCTGGACTGGCCATCTTCAGCCTTTTCACTATAAAATAAAAACACCTGTGTTTGGTTCAGCTATTGCAGTCAGGTTCTATTATATGTGGCCTGATGCATCACTGACCTATGTGCTATGTATCTGACACTGTGTTAGACTTTGGAAGTATAGCAGTAAGCAAGATGTAGACCTTAGCCTCAGGGAACTTACTATTTAATGAGAGAAACATTCAACAAATAATTACAAAATTAACTAATTACAACTGCTATGAAGGGTAAGTGCTGAGGCATCTATGCTAGTCTAGGTGAAGGTGGTGGTCAGAAAAGACTTTTTAAAGTAAATGACATAAACTGGGACTTGAATATGTAAGAATTAACTGGACAGCAACAGTTGGAGAGAGCATTCCAGGAGGAAGAATGGTCCCTATGAGTGAAATATGAAGACTGAGGGAAATAATAATACCTCATGAGGCCAGGGCCATAGGCAGATCAGAAATTGCAGGACCTTTTGGCCATGATAAGAAATTTAGACCCTAGAGCAATAGAAAGTCATTGGTAGATGTGAAGTGGTCAGATTTCCGTTGTAAAGGAAGAATTCTGGTCACAGTATGAAGGAGTGGAAGCAAAACTAGATGCAGGGGGTAAGAAGCTTATTGAAGTAGTTGAATTCAGGAGTCAGCAAACTGCTTCCAAGTGTCTGCTTTCATAAATGAAATTATAATGGAAATGAGCTACACCCATTTGTTTAAGTACTGTCTACAGCTGCTTTTATGCTACAATGGCAGGGTTGACCTGTTGCCATAGACACTACACGGCCCACAGAAGCAAACATATTTACAGTCTGACCCTTTACAAAACAAGTTTGCCAACCTCTGCTGTCCCTGAGGGAAGATGATGGCTTAGACTAGTTCCCTAGGGATGTAGAAAAGTGGGTGATTTAAGACATTTTTGAGATTTGCTGATGGGTTAAATTTGGGAGAAGGAGAGACAGATGAACAATGACTTTTAAATATAAGCACCTAAGAAGATGGAAAGGTTAGTGTTAGAAAGTAAAGTTCAAGTGTTCTGTCGAGGCCATCTTGACTATATTTTAGAGACAGAGGTTATCAATTGTTCTCTTGTTACAATACGGAAATCCTACCATATGGGGCTTTCCTTGTGTTCCATGTTGCGATCAGTTCTGCTCGCTAAGAATCTTCATATTTTGGCGTATTGGTTCTTACAGAAAGTTCTCCCAAATATAATTCAATTGAGTCCACTTTAATAAAAAGTTAAGCAAAATTTAAAAGAAATAGAGGCAAACAGAAGATAAATAAAGGTTTTCTGACAGTTTGAGAAAAGACATCCCCTCCTTCAGTTGAGCAGTTAAGACTGTCTAGTTATAATTATTATTTATACATTTTTAAGACTTCTTTTTCATGCAACCACATTCTCCCCAGCAATTTCATGCCATTTAATATTATCATATTGATTTCACAAAAATAACAAAATAATGAACCTGTTGTGGGTAAGGTACAATTTGTTGGGAACTGATACAGATCTTTTGAGTTAGATCTGTAAGTCCCTCTGCTGTTCCTTTCCAAACTTTATCAAAATCTGGGACACAAGCCTTGACAACTCATAAAAAAAGTTTTCAATTGTGGAAGTCCAAGAAAAGATCAGAAATATGGCTATTATGTATCTCTCTGCCAGATCCTCAGGCATGGGAAACTCACCCAAATCTCCACTCATTCCTTTGTAAAAGGTCAAGCCCCAAGCACAGAAGGGAAAATAATCAACTGTCATGGAAAATGGCATGGCCCAACATTTGAAATCAAACACCTTGGTGCTGTTCTTTGAATTTGTAAAAGTGTTCGGCAATATGGATATGCAACATGTTTGATGAGACCTCCTATTGAGACCATTAGAGGGGAAGAAGCAAGTTTTCCCAAATGTCACATTGAGGATAGTATTTGACCTGCACTCTTCTCCTTAGAGCCCTTCACAGCTGTTCCGCTGGTTTGGATGGCTGCAGGAATCTCTTGCATGCTACTTCACAATCTTTCATTGTTGTGCAATCGCTCCCTATGAAAATAAATGTGTTTTTTTTGTTTTTGGGTTTTTTTTTTTTGAGTTTGGTTTTGTTTTGTTGGCAAAAGATGCTGGAAATATGCCTCGTACCTTAAGGATAAGACGATTTCTTCTGAAATGCATACGTTGAGATGTGGGGAAGAAAATATCTGAGACAGAGAATGTAGAATTTATGGGTTTAATGAAATGTGAAAATTGGAAAAGACAAACATCCCCTCTGAATATGGCATTAACTCCTTAGCAGACTGGGTTAATTAAAAAGTATAAGGTCAGACAGGTCCCTATAAATCTGATAGATGATTTTTTTTAATTACTTTTTTCAAGCAGAGGAGGGCTTTTTTGTTTGTGTTTTGGTGCTGTCTTCCCTGGGTGAAACAAGGTATTCCCAGCCAAAGAGTATTGAGCTGGTGCTCAGAAAGTGGATTTTCCTCCTTCCCTCCTGAACCCACCTGCTCATGACCATAAGCCCAGCTGCAGGTGGGGTAGCCTTTGGAGCAACAGCTGGAGCAGAAGAGACATTGGAACAGCAACACTGAGCTGGTTTCCATTCTCTCATAATTTCATTCATGTTCACTTCTTTAGGAAGCCTGTAAAATGTTCTTTTTAATTGAACTATCATTGACAAACAGTAAAATTCATTTTTTAAAATGTACAGTTCTAATAAAAGAAAAGGTACAATTCTACATACTTTGAGAAGTTTCTACAGTCATGTAACCATACCCACAGTCGAGTCGGAGAGTATTTTCATTATCGTAAAAATATTCTTGTGTTCTTTTGTAGTCAATCCCCTACCCCATCCCCAGCCCAGAGCACCTGGCAACCACAGATCTGATTTCTATTTCTGTTTTTCCAAGAATGTTATATTAAAAGGAATCATACAGGGTGCCTAGGTGGCTCAGTCATTAAGCATCTGACTTCAGCTCAGGTCATAATCTCACAGTTCGTGAGTTCGAGTCCCACATCAGGTGAGCTCGAGCCCCGCTTAGAGTGAACACGAGTCCCGCTTCGAATGAGCCACGCTTCTCTCTCTCTCTCTCTCTCTCTGTCTCTCTCTCTCCCTCTCTCCCTCCCTCTCTCTCTCTCTGCCCCTCACTCACTTGCACCCTCTGTCTCTCTCAAAAAAGAATAAAAAAGAAATCACACAGTGTGTAGCCTTTTGAATCTGACTTCTTTTACTTTGCAAAATGCCTTTAAATTCAGCAATGTTGTATATTAGTTCATTCCTTTTCATTGCTGAATAGTGTTCTATTATGATTATATGGATGTCCCATAATTTATTTATCCATTCAGTATTTGGTTGGTTGTTTCTAGTTTTGGATAATTATGAATAAAGGTGCTATAAACAGTCATACATAGGTTTTTGGGTGGACTCATAAGAAACTGTCAAACTCTCCCTCAGTGGCTGTACCACTTTCTATTCCTACCAGTAAATGTCTGAGAAGTCCCGTTACTCAATGGCCTCCCCCTGCATTTTGTATTGTCAGTGTGTTGTTATTTGGGCCATTATAACTGATGTTTAGTGGTATCATATTGTGCTTTTAATTTACATTTCTCTACAGACTAATGATACTGGGCATCTTTTCATGTGCTTATTGGCCACAAATATGTCTTCTTTGATGGAGTGTCCATTGAAATCTTTTGCTCACTTTGATGGTTTGTTGGTTTTCTTATACTGAATTTTGAGAATTCTGTATATTCTAGTTAACCAGTCCTTTATCAGATAGGTGTTTTGCGAGTATTTAATCCCTGTCTGTGACTGTCCTTTTGTTCTCTTCATGTCATTTAAAGAGAAGTTTTGGGGTGCCTGGGTGGCTTAGTCGGTTAAGTGGCTGACTCTTGATCTCAGGTCAGGTCATGAGCCTACATTCATGGATTCGAGCCCCGCGTCAGGCTCTGCGCTGGCAGCACGGAGCCTGCTTAGGATTCTGTCTCTCCTCTCTGCCTCTCCCCCACTTGTGTTCTCAATCTATCTCTCTCAAAATAAATAAATAAATAAACATAAAATTTTTTTTAAAAAGAGAAGTTTTGATGAAATCTAATTTATCAACTTGTTTTTTTATGGATTATACTTTTTTTAACGTTTATTTATTTTTGAGACAGAGAGAGGCAGAGCATGAACAGGGGACGGTTAGAGAGAGAGGGAGACACAGAATCTGAAACAGGCTCCAGGCTCTGAGCTGTCAGCACAGAGCCCGACGCGGGGCTTGAACTCACAGACCACAAGATCATGACCTGAGCCAAAGCCGGATGCCTAACTGACTGAGCCACCCAGGCGCCCCTGGATTATACTTTTTATGCCCTTCCTAAGAAGTCTTTGCCTAACCCAATGTCACAAAGATTCTTTGCGTGTGTTTTATGCTAGAGATTTTAGGGTTTTATATTTAAATTTAGGTCTTTGATCCATTTCTAGATAACTTTTGAATACAGTGTAAGGCATGGTCCATATGGATATCACTTTTTTTAAAAATTTTTTTTAATGTTTATTTATTTTTGAGAGACAGAGAGAGACAGAGCACAAGCAGGGGAGGGGCAGAGAGAGGGAGACACAGAATCCGAAGCAGGCTCCAGGCTCTGAGCTGTCAGCACAGAGCCCGACGCCGGGCTGGAACTCACAAACTGTGAGATCCTGACCTGAGTGAAGTCAGACGCTCAACCCACTGAGTCACCCAGGCACCCCTGGATATCACTTTTTATAAGTGGATGTCCAAATACTCTAGCACCATTCATTGAAGAGGCTATCTGCTCTGTATTGTATTGGCTTCACTCTTTTGCTGAAAAACTGTTAATATTTGCGTGGCCTATTTTTGTGTTCTCCACTCTGTTCAATCGATCCATATGTCTATCTCTTTGCCAATACCGTGCTATCTTGATTACTGTAACTTCATAGTAAGTCTTAAAACCAGGTGAGGTTAGTCTTCCAACTTTCTTTTTCAGAATTATTTGGCCTTTGTTTTTCCATATAATTTTTAGAATCAGCTTGTCAATTTCTATAAAAAGGCTCTTGGGATTTGGTTGGAATTACACTTAATTTATGTAGGAATTTGAGGGAAATTGATGTCTTGACAATATTGAGTCTTGTGATCCATAAAGACACTATGCACTCCATTTATTTAGGTCTTCTCTTATTTCTGTTATCAATGCTTTTTAACTTTTAGCGTACAGATTTTACACATACTTCATTAGGTTTATCTCTAAGTATTCCATGCCTTGGGTGCTATTTTTTTTTTTCAACGTTTATTTATTTTTGGGACAGAGAGAGACAGAGCATGAACGGGGGAGGGGCAGAGAGAGAGGGAGACACAGAATCGGAAACAGGCTCCAGGCTCCGAGCCATCAGCCCAGAGCCCGACGCGGGGCTCGAACTCACGGACCGCGAGATCGTGACCTGGCTGAAGTCGGACGCTTAACCGACTGCGCCACCCAGGCGCCCCTTGGGTGCTATTTTAAATGGTACTTTAGGGGTGCCTGCGTGGCTCAGTCGGTTAAGGATCCAATTCTTAATCTCAGCTCAGGTCATGATCTCATGGTTTTGTGATTTCAAGCCCCACATCGGGCTCTGTGCTGACAGTGTGGAGCCCGCCAGGATTCTCTCTCTCCTCCCTCTCTGCACCACCCCCCTAACTCTCACTGTGTGTCTCTCTCTCTCTTTCAAAATAAATAAACACTTTTTTAAAAAATTTAAATAAATTAAAAAAATTAATGGGACTTAAAAAAATTTGTTTCTAATTGTCCCTTTCTAGTAAACAGACATACAATTGATTTTTTATGTGTATTGCTCTTGTGTCCTGGAACTTAGCTGAACTTATTTATGAAATTTAGCAGTTTTTTGGTAGATTCTAAGTGATCTCCTATGTAGACAATCATGTAATCTGAGAATAGATATATATATCTAGTTAATTCTGATTACACTGTGGAAAATGAATTACACGGGTGCATAATTCCAGAGGTCACTGAAGAGGGGACTGTAGTACCAAGTAGAGAGAAAGGGTGACAACGGTCAGCCTTGAGAGCTGGCTTGGATTGAATGTAGGAGCTGAGAGAGAGAGAAACCAAGGACAAGTTCCAGATGACTTATATTTGTAACCAGGTAGCTGGTGGTGTACCATCTACTCAGCTGAGGAAAAGGCAGAAAGAGCAGGAGTAGCATTGGGGAGGGGGGCAGGCAGATGACAAAGTCGGCTTTGGAAACTTGAATAGGAGGTGTCCAGTGCAGTGGCCAAGAGCATGGCCTATGAAGACAGACTGCCAACATCCAAATCCCAGCCCTACCACGTAACTGCATATGACCACAAAAAGTTACTTATCCTCTCCCTGTATTGCAGTTTCTGCATCTCTAAAATGGAGATGATAATAATATCTATCTCATAAGATTATTATTAAAACTTAAATTAGTTATGCACATAAGGCTGTATCTTAGGACAATATCTGGGCTTAGTGAGCATCAGTAGATTTGAACTATTATCATGTGGCTGCAAGATATTCAGTATACAGCTAAAACAAGAATAAAGGAAGACAGTGCATATATATTCCTTTATATATCTCAAAATCTCAACAAAAGGATAGGGTCATTATAGGATTGAACTTCCCACTCCTATGTTTGAGTGAGAGACATATACCACCGAGTTGGAAGCACTTAGTGAGCAGTGTGAGGGCTCTCTTTGGAGCTCTCTAGCCCTGGGGCATAGAGGTTAGTAATGTTTGAGAAGAAAACTATCACATCCTAAGTCCCTGAATAATTACAACGAGCAGAGCCTTCATGCCAACCTTAGGCAGAAATATAGTGTAAGTGAGAAATAAATCTTTGTTATTGTTATTTTAAAATTTGAGGACTGTTTGTTACTGCAGCATAACCTAGTCTGTACTGACTGAAATATCAGTGAGCCATTTAATTATGCAAATGACATGGGAAGTTTGAGAAGCTGTGGGTCTTAAGGTAAAAGATTGTATATGTTTAAGCAGGCTTGCATTTTATAAATTATTTCCTTTGGAAATGGGTTTCCTTTTAAATATGGGTCTAGACTGTACCTTTTACTCTAAAGCAGTAACTGCTTGTCTTATAGAGAAATGTGAACTCCAGATTGAGTAGTTGGACATTAGAAACTGAGACCACAAGAAGAACACACAGGCACAGTTTTTACTTCATATTGGAAAAAGCATAAAGAGAAACTGAACTGGCCAAATTCAACTCACTTGATGTTATTTAAAACTGCTCAACCCAAACTTTGAAAAATTAGAAAGAAAGAAGGGGGCTGTCTTTTCTTTTGTAATTTGGGAGAAAAAAATATAAGGAAGTGACACTCCTTATTTGTTTATCCACTATACGAAGCTGGACAGTTGGGTTCTGCTATGGTTTCTTTGAAGGCAAGGTCTCAGCTGTGGGTAGGAAATGAAATGTCTCCTACTGACGGAGGACTTTCCCATTCACAGTCACCCTGGGAAGAGGCAGATCCAGAGAACTGAGAGTGACAATCAGGAAGGCAGACATTAAACTGGAGATGAAGATGGAATTCCTTCTTTGGACTTTACTCTCTTAGGCTTCACTCTCTTTACTCTTTTAGGCTTAGAACCCAAAATATCCAGCCTGCTTGGGTGGCAGCAACGGTAGCTGGTATCCTCTCAGGAGAGTAGCCAGGGAATCAGTAAGATAGCTCAAGATGGTGGTGGACTACAATGCACAACTTCCAGAGCCTCCATATTTAATAAGCAGTTGTCAGTTTCTTTGCTGTAATTTCCTCTATTTTCCTGAACTTTCAGTAGTTTTGGTTAACATCAAAACCTGGTCTCAGTAGAACTGGGAAGAATTAGGGAAGGGTAAATGTCTGTGCTTAGTCCAGTAATAAAAGAGTAACTTACCTTGAAGTCAGCATGTCAGGGGCAGCATCAATCCTTGGCCAGAACAGGGTCAATGGGCTGAAACCAATGAACACCCAAGCACATACAGAGAGCTTCGAGCCCATGTGGAACACCCTGGAGACTCCCTGAAAGAAATTAGAAGGAACCTGAGAAGGACATCCTGCTCTCATGCAGGTGGAGACCATCAATCAGGAGACACCAGGTTAAACTGTGACCTCAATAGCACTGGTGAGGCCTGGGGAACATGGGTTACAAACATAATCCAGGGTGTATGCTTCCTTGGGACTATGATGCTCGTGGGAGTTTGTCTGTGATGCAGAAATCATTGGGACATGTGTTGGGTTAAAAAATATTGAGATGTTCTCTTCTAGGCAAAGAGAAGCCTCTGTGGGTTTTCAGATAGGGACATAAGGAAATGAAAATAAGATTTTGAATTTTTACAATATTCTAATATCATTACAGTGGGCAAAGATTTTTCAATAACTATCCTATTAAGAAAATTATAAATATTGTAAAGGAAATGTGTTTTCAGCTGAAATGAGACCATGTAAATCAACCTTGAAGCTTGTGGATTTAGTTAAGTAGAATGTAGGTGAAACAAAATCTCAATAAATCAAGAAATCCAACCTTAATGTAAGCAGTTCATTAATTAAAACTCACAGCCAAGTATAAGATTTACACAATTCTGAAGTGACAATACCAAAATAGCATCTGCTTCCAAGCATCTGCTTACCAAGAAACTGCTCTTCTTACTGAACAATAGGATAAATCATGATCCCCCTATAATCCTTTTAGGATTGGGAGTGTTTCCCATGACGTTTTCAAATGACCTAGGCAATGCTCATTTCACTCCAGTAACAAAATCCACAGCTATAATTTGCTCAGTTTACAACTTTGAAGTAGCAATCATTCAATTCTTAAACTGTAGATGTTTGGGAAGGAAGATTAAAGCTGAAGGGAGGCTGAGGAAGCTGAGGGGAAGGAGAGGGTTTCTGCAGACCAAGTGTGCCCAGGGGTGAAATAACTAAGGGCAAAGGGTCATCGATACTAAAACTAGTAAAGAAATAAGAAAAATGCCTGATAAAGAAGCCAGGGTTCTCACAGTGGAGTTGCATTACATATGCATTTAACTTACCAAAGGTCAACCACATGTGATCAAGGAAACCACACAGATAAAGGAAAAGAAAGAGAAGCCATAATTTAAACAGTATGGCTGATTTTGCACGCTGTTCCCACTCAACGAACCGTGCTCTGTAGTAAGATCGAGAGGGACAATGTGAATCTGTTTTTCCCTTAGCTTTTAAGTGTCTTTCACTGCATGTGCATCTTACTGCACTGAATATGAATCTAGGGTTTAAAGCTAGGGGATTTTTTGAACCACACGGTTCTTAAACCCAAGCTAAGTATTTCATCAGGTGCCCAATGGGATGGGGGTCAGAGCTGGGATGACAGGAAGCAGGGAAATCCTGTCAGTGGATTCATTAAAAGATGTATGTTAGCCTCTGCATCGGCTAGGGCTCAGGCAGATAAGCAGAACCACTATGAGTGACATGGATTAAGGAATATAAGGATTAGACCTTACACAAGTATGGACATTGTTAAAAAAAATTTATGGAAGGCTGTTGCCTTGGCATCTGGTAGCAGGCCCGAAGTTGCTGTGGGTGGATCGGCAAGACCAGTATGGAGAAGGAAAACTGGATGTGAAGTGGGGAAGGGTAAGGACAAATTGGAACCCACAAGGGCAAGCTGGAACCCAAGGAATAAAATAGAACCCACACCTGCCTTTTACTGCTTCCAGACTTGATGAGGCTAGTGGCCTGTAGAGGGGCTACACATGCCCTTGGTCCAGGATGAGAAGAAGCTAGAGGAGATGTGCAGAAGCTGAAGAAGCCACAGGGCCAGCTGCAGCTCCACAGCCAACAGAGGCAGTGGGTAAGTGGCAACACCGACAAGCTGCCGCAGCAACCAGGTCCTTAGGTCACCCTTACAAGCACATGGCTACCGCTTCCCTTCTGCCTTCCAAATCAGGCACACACTTCCCTGGTGGCCAGCCCTAATCCACAACATCCCCTTGTTTGACAAAATTATTATTAAGTACAAACTCTTCCCCATATGTGTTGTTATTTTTAAAAAATCCTTGAAAAGCCAATATTTGTTGCCACTGACCTGCTAACTTGACGTTTGATCTCCATCCCTTGCCCCCCAAAATTTCTTTTTAAGCCTGGGTAGCACTAAAACTCTAAAACTATACATTTCCTTTTTTTTCCCCCCTGTTTACTAAAGTATTCGCACTGGTAAAATTTTCAATATTCATAACTCTGAGACTTGACACCTTTTCTGGAAAACAATTCCATTACGGGAAAAGGTTATGGCACTTTATTCTCTTTCAGTCATGGTTTACACAAATATATGTTCCATCCTAGTAATTTCTCAGAGGGCCCAAGAGCTTAGTGATAGCTGAAGTTTGAGTAAAACCATTAGCTTGAATGACCATTAACTAATAACTACTGTTACATGCTATTTAATGATATGGTGAGCTCATTGAGGTCAAGGGCCATGTCTCATTCTTATTTGTATTCAAAGCACCTGGCAGGTACTAAGCACTCAATAAATATTTATCAACTCGCAGGATGGATTTTTGTGTGACTTGAAATGTTTGGCTTTAAAAGTGTGACTTTGGAGGAGAGACTCAGATCCAGAACTGCAAAGACTGGGTGAGTACAGAAAATACAAATCAGGTTAGTGGACAGAGAAAGAGAGTTATTCTCCGTCTATTTGCTCTTATTTATTTCCATCAAAAACTGCTCACTGCTTATATGCTATATATCAAGCACTGTATCAGACAACGGAAACATAAAGACAGGGGCCTCACCCTAGGTTATTTCACAGTCTTGTCTGGCCTCAAGACATAGAGGCAAATAACTTACTACTACGGCATAAGTGCTTGTATAGAGATACGTATACAGAGCAAGAAGTGAGCAAATACATTCTCTAATTAGAATCCTAAACTACCCAAAAGAGATGGCTGGAGTTCTAAGACTGAGACATGCCTAAGTGGTATGGTTCCAATCTTTGGCTACCTAAATTCAAATGCCTATTCTGAGAAGTGGGGAGGGGTGGATGGGAAGTTTACTAGGCTCCAGTCCACTTATAGTCCACCTCCCTTGCAGTCCAGGTCCGCCCACAGCTTAAGAAAATCATTGCTTATTAACATACCTGAGCCTGTCAAACCAGAAAAGTCACTTAGGTATGGTTTTCCAAACAGAACTCAGAAGGCATCCATTTACTCCAGTAAAATATTTCTCAGATACACACAGTATTTTACAAGTACCCTGAATCTTTAAGAATTATTGAAGTCAAGTCTATATTGTTTTATTTGCCTAATCCTTACAGAGGACCTGTGAGGGCCTGATTGATTCTTGATTGGCTACCAGGCACAAACCAAGGGCCAGTAATTGCTAATATCAAGGTGAATGTTAAGGAGCTTGAGTCAGATGGTAAATAACTTCAGAACAGTATGATGATATCTAAGCAGAAAATTATAGCACCATATACATCAGGAGCAGCAGAGTGTTGTTGGGACATGGAAGAATCCTTAATTTTGCTGGAGGGGAGTTTGGGAGACTTTCAGAAAGGAAATATTTTCACTGAATCTTGAAGACTGACTAGAAGTCCACCAGATACATAAAAGCAAAGGCTTCCACAAACAACAGATTTCAACGGAGCATATTGTAGGCCACACTTTTAGTGACTCCCTGATCATCTTCTTTAGGTACCAACTGACCCTAAAAGTAGCCATTAAAGCAAATTACTGAGCATTGCTTTGAGGCTTCTTTGGAATGTTGCATGGCTCCAAAAGATTTGGGCACAAGTAAGACATTCAAATTCATATACTGAATCACTAGGTTCACTAACTAAATATTTAAAAAGGGAAACTACAGCTAAGAGCACAAAAGCATGTCAAGTCTGACCTACCTTAAAACACCACTTCTATTTCACTGGTCGTGAAAGCTCAGCATCCCCAAGAATGTGCTTTGGACCCATCAACTCAACAAATATTTATGTGATGGCTACTCTACGCAAATCATACTGCTAGCCTTGATAAGCATGGAGCTTCATATAAGAAAGAAAATTTATAGGACCAATAAAAAGGATGGTTTATTCGGTTCACAATTAAGTTTCCCAACTAACACAATGCATTCATTTATTCTCCTACATCTCTTTTTCTTGACTTTGTGCTCTATAAGGCTTTCTTATTAAGAAAAATCCACTGGGCTTGAGTCAAATAATGAATAGCCTTCATGTGACATAATTATATTTTATAATTCTTTTCTAACCTCTACTTTTAAAATTCCAGAAGCTCAGTAAGTACAATCCAGGGAGCATTAGTTCCTCAGGCACCCATTACTGTTTCTTGCCATTTTGTTTTCATTAAAATTTCTATTAACCTTTAATATCCAAAATGTATAAAGAACTTATACAACTCAACATCAAAAAGGTACAAATGATCCTATTAAAAATGGGCAGAGGACTTGAATAGACATTTTCCAAAGAAGACACATAGATGGCCAACAGACACATGAAAAGTTGCTTGACAACAGTAAGCATCATAGAACTGCAAATTAAAACTACAATGTGAGATCACCTTATACCTGTCAGAATGGCTAGAATCAAAAAGACAAGAACAAACAAGTATTGGTGAGGATGTAGAGAAAACAGAATCCTTGTACACTGCCGGTGGGAATGTAAATTTGTGCAGCCACTATGGAAAACAGTACGGAGGTTCATCAAAAAATTAAAAATAGAAATACCATACAACTAATGATTCCACCTCTAGGTTTTTACCCAAAGAAAATGAAAGTACTAATTTGAAAACATACATGCAGTCGTAGGTTTTTGCAGCATTATTTACAATAGCCAAATTATGGAAATAGCCCAAGTGTCCATCAATTGATGAATGAATAAAGAAGATGTGGTATATGTATACAATGGAATATTAGCCATAAAAAAGGATGAGATCTTGCCACTCACAACAACATGGATGGACCTACAGGGTAGGGTATAATGCTAAGTGAAATAAGTCAGACACATAAAGACAAATACCATATGATTTCACTCATGCGGAATCAAAAAAAAAAACCACATAAACAAAAAAGCAGAATGAGACCTATAAATACAGAGAACTGGTGGTTGCAAGAGGGTAGGACATGGGAGGATGGGGAAAATGGCTGAAGGGGAGAGGGAAATATAGGCTTCCAGTTATGGAATAAGTCATAGGGATAAAAGGATCAGCATAGGAATATAGTCAATGGTAGTCCTGGCCTCTGCAATCAGACAACACAAAGAAATAAAAGGCATCCAAATCAGCAAGGAGGAAGTCAAACTTTCACTCTTTGCAGACAACGTGATATTCTATGTGGAAAACCCAAAAGATTCCACCAAAAAACTGCTAGAACTGATCCATGAATTCAGCAAAGTCACAGGATATAAAATCAATGCACAGAAGTTG
Source organism: Lynx canadensis (assembly GCF_007474595.2). NCBI lineage: Eukaryota > Metazoa > Chordata > Mammalia > Carnivora > Felidae > Lynx > Lynx canadensis. Next base: position 72,304,092 of record NC_044309.1, read on the forward strand.
GTTGCATTCTTATACACCAATAATGAAGCAGCAGAAAGAGAAATCAAGGAATTGATCCCATTTACAATTGCACCAAAAGCCATAAAATACCTAGGAATAAACCTAACTAAAGAGGTGAAAATTTATACACTGAAAACTATAGAAAGCTTATGACAGAAATTGAAGAAGACACACAAAAAAATAGAAAAACATTCCATGCTCATGGATTGGAAGAACAAATATTGCTAAAATGTCAATGCTACCCAAAACAATCTACATATTCAATATAATCCCTATAAAAATAATACCAGCATTCTTCACAGGGCTAGAACAAACAATCCTAAAATTTATATGGAACTCGAAAAGATCCCAAATAGCCACAGCAATCCTGAAAAACAAAACCAAAACTGAAGACATCACAATCCCGGACGTCAAGCTGTAATTACCAAGACAGTATGGTACTGGCCAAAAACAGACACTCAGATCAATGGAAGAGAATAGAGAACCCAGAAATGGACTTACAAACGTGCAGCCAACTAATCTTTGACAAAGCAGGAAAGAGTATCCAATGAAAAAAGACAGTCCCTTCAGCAAATGGTGTTGGGAAAACTGGAAAGCAACATGCATAAAAAAGAACCTGGACCACTTTCTTACCCCATACATGATAATAAACTCAAAATGGATGAAAGACCTAAATGTAAGACAGGAAGCCATCAAAATCCTAGAGGAAAAAACAGGCAATAACCTTTCTGACCTCACCCGCAGCAATTTCTTACTTGACATGTCTTTGGAGGCAAGGGAAACAAAAGCAAAAATGAAATACTGGGACCTCATGAAGATAAAACGCTTCTGCACAGTGAAGGCAAAAATCAGCAAAACTAAAAGGCAACCGACGGAATGGGGGAAGATTTTTACAAATGACATATCAGATAAAGGGTTAATATCCAAAATCTATAAAGAACTTATCAAACTCAACACCCAAAAAACAAATAATCCAGTGAAGAAATGGGCAAAAGACATGAATAGACATTTTTCCAAGGAAGACATCCAGATGGCTAATGGACACATGACAAAATGTTCAACATCACTCATCGTGAGGGAAATACAAACCAAAACCACAATGAGATACCACCTCACACTTGTAAGAATGGCTAACATTAACAACTCAGGCAACAACAGATGTTGGTGAGGATGAGGAGAAAGAGGATCTCTTTTGTACTGCTGGTGAGAATGCAAATTCGTGCAGTATGGAAAACAGTATGGAGGTTCCTCAAAAAATTAAAAATAGAACTACCCTACAACCCAGCAATTTTACTACTAGTTATTTATCCAAGGGAAACAGGTGTGTTGTTTCAAAGGGGCACATGCACCCCCATGTTTATGGCAGCGTTATCAACAATAGCCAAAGTATGGAAAGAGCCCAAATGTCCATCGACTGATGAATGGATAAAGAAGATGTGGTATGTATATATACAATGGAGTATTACTTGGCAATCAAAAAGAATGAAATCTTGCCAATTGCAACAAGGTGGGTGGAACTAGAATGTATTATGCTAAGCAAAATAAGTCAGTAAGAAAAGGCAATTATCATATGATTTCATTCATATGATGAATTTAAGAAACAAAACAGATGAACATAAGGGAAGGGAAACAAAAATAAGATAAAAACAGAGGGAGACAAACCATAAGAGACTCTTAAATAAGAGAACAAACTGAGGGCTGCTGGTAGGATGTTGGGTAGGTGGATGGGCTAAATGGGCAATGAGGCATTAGGAAGGACACTTGTTGGGATGAGCACTGGGTGTTATATATAGGGGATGAATCACTGGATTCTACTCTGGAAATCATTATGGCACTACATGCTAACTAACTTGGATGTAAATTTTGAGAAAATTAGTTAGTTAAAAAAAAGAATGTGGAGAGAAAGGGAACCCTTGTGCACTCTGGGTGGGAATGTAAATTTGTGTAGTCACTATGGAAAATAGTATGGAAGCTCTTCCAAAAAATGAAAAATAGAACTACCATACAAACCAGCAATTCTACTTCTAGGTGTATATCTAAAGGAAATTAGGATCTTGAAGAGATGTCTGCACCCCATATTCATTGCAGCATTATTCACACTAGCTAAGTTACGAAAACCACTTAAACATTCAACAATGCATAATTTTTAAAGTGACAAATAAAAAATATATGCTGCATATATAAGATGGAATATTATTCAGCCATGAGAAAGAAGGAAATCCCTCCATTTATGACAACATGGAGAGAACTGATCTGCAAAACTCGCTAAATAAAATAAATCAGAGAAAGACAAATACTATATGATACCATTTACATATGGAATAAAAAAAAACCACCCCAAATTTATAGAAAAAGACTGGAATAGAAGTTTCCAGGGGCTAGGGGGGGTGGGGCAGATGGGAAGGTGTTGGTCAAAGGATACAACCTTCCATTTGTAAGATGAATAAATTCTGGAGATAGCGTACAACATGGTGATTTTAGTTAATAATACTGTATTATATACTTGAAAGTTTCTATGAGAATAGATCTTAAACATTCCCACCACAAAAAAGAAATGGCAATCATGTAACATGATGGAGGTATTAGCTAATGTTATAGTGGTAATCATTTTTCAATAACTAAGTGTATCAGATCAACACAGCAGTACACCCCAAAATGACACAGTGTTATATGTCAGTTATCTTTCAATAAACCTGGGGGTGGGGAAGAATATAGTCAATGGGAATACAATAATATTGTACGGTGATAGAAGATAGCTGCACTTGTGGGGAGCACGTCATACTGTAGAGAGTTATCGAATCACTATGTTGTACACCCGAAGCTAACGTAAGTAACACTGTGTGTCAACTATACTCAAATTTTAAAAATGTAAAAAACAAGTCCACTGACCTTTTCTCCATCAGCATATAGATTATAAATTACAATCAATTGTCTATTGAATAGAAGAAATCTTGCTTATAATTGATAAAACAACTAACTGATTTTGCCCTCTCTTTCTTCCTTTTGGTTCTTGAGAGCTACTTTCTAATTATTTCACAAACAAGGTAGTAGCTTCCTACCAAAGGTTAGTAAAAGGAACTTTTGTAAAGTAAAACTTTACAGAAAGGTTAGGTTCCCAAAGATGTAGATCAAACCCTACAGTATAGTCAAGTCCCAGTTATTCAGATATGGGCACAGATCTAGACACACCAAGACACGTAACTGAGAGCGTAGCTAAATTAGGCAGTGTTTAAAAGATCTGTTCAGGGGCGCCTGGGTGGCTCAGCCAGTTAGTTAAGCTTTGGGCATCGGCTGGGGTCATGATCTCACACTTTGTGAGTGCCAGCCCGACATTGGGCTCTGTATTGACAGTGGAGAGATCTGCTGTCTAGATCCTCTGTCTCCCTCTCTCTCTGCTCCTCCTCCTCTCATGCTCGCTTTCTCTCTCGCTCTCTCTCTCAAAAATAAATAAACATTTTGAAAAATCTGTTCAAAGTTCCATTTGAGACACATACATGTGGAAATCATAGAAGCTATTATTTGCATAACATAACAAAAATTGAATAGCACAACAGAGACTCTATTAACTTCAGTAACTCTTCTATTAACAAAGGAGATATATTTCAACTATTTGATCTTGTGGTCAGAGATCTCATTACCAGAGGTGAAAGTACTAGAAGTCCTAGGAATGTATTCCAGAACATTCTTTCCCTGTGGCAGAGTACTTCCTCTTGCCTTGCACTTTAGGCAGAGTGAGAGAAAACTCTTGGGCCCTCTTGGTCTTTTTAAAGAAAGCTTTTGACTGTCTTATAAAAATTACTTAAATTGTGACAATAATAAAAATTAAGAGCAAAAGTTAAGAGCTAATATTATTTCCATTTTACAAGTGATATAATTAAGGTCCCAAAGAGCTTAAATAATTTGCAAAAGACCTATAGCTAGAACATATCAGAGCCAAAACTCAAACACTAGTCTGACTCATATGCCCAAGATCCCAACACTTTTCCAAACTATAGGGGCAGACATTTGACAACCCAGACATTACCTGTCTCCTCGTAATGCCTCCAGCCTCTAAGTGCCTGAAGTCTCAGAGAGGCCAGGGTTCTCTCCTTGTTATCTGCAAGAAATCTGGATCTGTCCCAGGGCTGTTTTCTCTTCCTGGCAAGTATTGCCAAGCACTGAGGTTTTAGAGGATCCAATAAATACAATCTTCCTTTCCCAAACTCGGGTTTGGAACCAATTTAGAAGATAGACTCAGGAATCAGTCAAGATTGAAATGTAAGTTTACTACCAGTAGGACTGTATCAGAGGACACAACTGAGGTGTGTAATCAAATAGGCTCACTTAAGCTCTTTGTCCCAGTTGGGACTCAAGCCTGAGGGACGATTTGGGACTAAAGGCAGATGTACTTATGCAGCTCTGCAGCCCTACACTGCTCCAGAGCAAACAGGAGGAAGAAACCAAATCTGTGATGCTCACAGCCTTTTAATAGATGTTCTATCTACTCGGGAACTACAGACCTAAGGCTGTTGTCCAAAAATCGGGTCGTTCACCCGTTCTACACAAGGAGAGATGATCAAGAGTCCCGGGGAGTTGCTCTAGTGAAAGAGTCTCCAGTAGAAATCTAAGAAATGAAGGAAATGAGTTCCCAACCCAGGGGGACTTCTTTATACCCCTGCCAGTGGTTCAGCGGTTTTTATGAAAAAGATATTATCAAAGATTTTATTAAGCCAAATATTAATATACTTGCAAAGGAAAAAAGTCAAAGGAAACACCTACTGTTACAAATGGTAAGCACTATCACATTCCAGCAGATGTAGTAATGTGTTAAGAAAACCATCTCTATCTACAAAGGATTTATCATTCATTGGTGGTAACAAGGAATGGAGTGTGAGGTGAGAGGAAACATGTGTAATCCACGTGGTGTTGCACAACTTGTGTGCCCCTGAGATCCACTCTCTACCTGGCTCCATGCCCCCAGGAGCCTGCTCTGCCTGGGTGGTATCCACAGTCCCCTCCGGCCCCTGCCACTGGTTGGGTCCGCCAATGGAGTGCACCGCCAGATGCTGGAGGGCAGACAGGTTGGGGTATTTATTCCTCTTACCCCTCCCTGCTGGTCATGTGAGTTGGCCATATCCCTCCACTGAAGCCCACTCTCCTGTCCAGCGGCGTCTCTGAGTTGCAGTGACTGTTTCCACAAGGTGCCCCATTCAGCCCCAGTGGTGGAAACAGCACTTCAGGTACTGTACCCCCTTTGTTTCCCTAGTCCCTGAAGCACCTTTGGAAGTAGTTCCTTTGTTAGACACTGTCCAGATTACTCCATTTTATTGTGTGGTCTCTTTCCTACCCAGGACCTTGACAGATAAATACACACACAATGATAAAAGTAGCTCTTTGCAGCTTCCAAAATTTTTTTTTACTTTTTGAATCCAAGCACACCTGGATTCCTGCCATGGCCTCCTGAATGACCACTCACATCCACCACTGCCCCTGCTCAGCCCGGTCTCTACACAGCACCCAGAGGTCTTTCTAAAACACTAACAGAATCAGGGCACCTGGAGGGCTCAGTCAAGTGTCTGACTTCGGTTCAGGTCATGATCTCATGGTTGGTGAGCTTGAGTCCCACATCGGTCTCTCTGCTGCTGGTTCCCAGAGCCCACTTCAGATCCTCTCTCTTCCCCTCCCCTGTTTGTGCATGTGCTCTCTCTTTCAAAAACAAAATATCAAAAATAAATAAATAAAGCCACCCCCCCCCTTTAAAACCTCTTCATTGACTTCTCATGGCACTCAGAATAAAATTCAAGTCTATCATGCAGAGTCCCCACAGCCTGCTGGGCTCTGAGCCACCTTCCTCTCCTGCGTAACCACAGACCAACCTCTTTTGTCCTGTCTGCCCCACTCACATCCTTCAAAGACAGGTTCACTCCTGCCTTGGGGTCTTTTTAAATGCTGAAGTCTTAATCCTGTCCCCTTTCCACTTAGCTAGTGCCTGCTGATTGCAAACACCACTTCCTCAGGAAATCTTTCCCACCCTCTCCCCAGCATTCCCACAATGTTGTGTTCCCACCATGCACTCCACCCCCAACTAGATCAGACCCACTTGCTATATATGTTCCCAGAGCTACGATTTTTCTTCTAGGCCTGTATACATTTTTAAATATATGTATATGTGATTATTTTTTTAAAATGTCTTTTTTCCTTTCTGACCATACACTCCATGGGCAAAGTGGAAGGCTAAGTCTGGAACTATTTTGATCACCATTTATTAACCCATGCTTCATACGAGCCCAACACAAAACATTCAGTAGATGTTTGTTGAATGAATGAATGACCTTATATAAGTTCATATCAGCCTTGAGGGGGGTGTCTGGGTGGCTCAGTCAGTTAAGTGTCTGACTTCAGCTCAGGTCATTATCTCACGGTTTGTGGGTTTGAGCCCCACATTGGGCCCTGTGCTGACAGCTCAGAACCTGGAGCCTGCTTCAGATTCTGTGTCTCCCTTTCTCTCTGCCCCTCCCCTGCTCATGCTCTCTCTCTCTCTCTCTCACCAAAAATGAACATTAAAAAATTAATTAAAAAAATAAGTTAATATCAGCCTTGATTGATAGAAGGTGAAGTTGGAGGGAAATCACAGGATCATATATTAGAAGGCCTGAGTGCTTGAGTACGAGGACCCAGTTCACCCCTCAAAGCCCCGACTGCATCATATTTAACTTCTTGGGGCCACTATCCTATGATAGCATTGTCCAGGCACAAGAGCCTATACATTGTAAGGTATAATGCATTTGTCATTGTTATTAGCCTATTCCCCAAAGAGCAACTGTTCCTCACATGGGTACAAAGGGACACACACCATTAAACTTGTTCCCAGGAGGGGAGGGCAAGTGGTTCAAGGGAGACAGGGCTTCCCAGGATGTTTGTGAAACCAGGTGAATTTAGTCCAGAAAGAGTCCATGGAGAATGCGATGCGTGCAGAGATTTGAACAAAGGGGTTGGTGATTGTGTTCTGAGAAAAGGGAAGTTACTGTTTGTGAGCAGAAAGGCAAGCAGGTTAGCCTGCCCAGAACTACTAACCCAAAGAGAGCATTTCCTCTCCCGGAAATAAACATGTGTCAGGGCAATAGCATGCTGGGTTTTTCCTTCAGTGAATTCTACCCTGTATAGAGAAAAAGGATATGATTTTTTAAAGAAAATATCATGGGACCATGTTTCAGGATTTTTACTGTGGTTCCTCCTATTCCCAGCCCATTTCATTTCCTGGTACCCCTTGCTGTTTTTCTCACATTTGGTGAGCAGCATTTATTTCCTCAGAGATGAGAAGATTCAGCTAAAACCCAAGCCTTTGGGTTTCAGATGCTTTGTTTTTTGAATTATATAAAACTCAGCCCTGAGTAAACTCGGGGAATAAGACAAAGGACTTTGGAGAATGCATAATGATCTAAGGGGTAAGGTGGGATTGGGAAGCACCAACAGAAAGGGGGCCTGTAGGGAAGTCCAACAGCTCTATTCCTGAGAGGTCCTGAACCTTGGGTCCAGCCACGCTCCACCTTCTGCGACTTGCCTGAGCCCAGGTATTGGGGATGGGGGTACTGAGGCACATGGGAAGGACACCAGGCCGATAGGCTCTGAGATTCCATGCACCCCTTTCCCAGGTGGAGCCCAGAATTTCCTTATGCCAGCCTGATAGGGCAGCAGAAGGAAGGTCTGCACAGGTGGCTAAGAGCAGTCAAGAATGTTCCTCAGGTGCTCCAGACCAGTGCACACATGGCCTGGGGAGCTGGGCCCAGGGAGCTGCAGCTGTGACCTGCTTGGACCCACTACAAGGCTCCATGGGAACAAGTCTGTCAGCCTGGGTGCCCGAGGGGATGGCTGACAGTGTTGACATGAAGTAACCCTAGGGGGCCACCACAGCAACACCGAAAGGCCACTCAGTTTTTGAGATTAAACTTTAGTTGGGTTCTAGAACAACAATGAACAGCTTATTTCTATACACCTGAGTGTGTGCACTGAAAATCTAACCCACTTCAGAAGTAATAACACAGTGGAATATACATTAAGCGTTAAATGAGCTGAAGAAGTGTGGATTAGGAAAGCATGGGCCCCACCTTCCCTACACACACACACACACACACACACACACACACACACACTTCCAGGGGCACTTTTCTTTACATCATATTGATTTCATCTCCTCATTTAAACAAACTCACACAATAGGGACTTTACTGTACCTCTTTCTCAGCACAACCTCATCTTTCAGCATCCTTGAATTGCTTAGCCTGTAAATTATGGAGGTTTATTCTGATGTCCCTCAGAGCCTCCACAGGTAGTCTTTCATGTCAAATTTTTTTTTCATGGTAATAAGAAAACAACTCTAGATGTGTTTAACACGGCAGCCAAGGTGTACCCAAGGGGTGTAATTAGCACTTACCACGTTAGAAAGAAAAGGCAAGATAGAATGCCACACTGCTTTCCTGAAAGAAAACCATAAGGTACAGAGGGGGGAAATTGCCTCAAAATTGTCTCTCTTCCTGAAGTACTCAGAAATGATATTTACTGTGGTTCTGTTAATTATGGAATAAAACAGGGGGTTACTTAGCATATGCCAGGTATCCACTCGCTCTCTAAGGGAGTAAAATAGGCTGCCTGCGGATCGCTAACATCGTTTACAGGAACCAGCACCACTGAGGATTTCAAGACTGCTAGTCAGGTGCAGGGTAATGATGACAACTGATACTATTAACAGCACTTAACTTTTTTTTTTTTTTTTATAAATAAATGTGGGTGTGAGTATGGAGAGGTATTACAGACTTGGCTTTGTTTCCATCTCACCCACTCCTTCTGCAGGAGTGGTTGAACACTGGCTCTTTGCCTTTAGAATAAAGGATTCCAAGCTCTCACTGTTGTTTTGTTTTGCCTTGTTTCCCTTCTTCAAATTAGGTTTTTAAAAGCGCTATGACTCATATTCAGAGTGTTTCTAATTTTGCCCAATCGGTGGCACCTTTCTATCAATGCACCCTATTCTTAGATTTAAGTACTCTTTCTCCAACATCATGTTGCTTTAAAACTTACTGTTTTATTAGATGAAAGAATCGTTTTGTTGACCAGGAGTTTAAAAATGCCACCGAAATATGTCATGGTTCATCTTGATTTCAAAAACTCTTGATTTTTTTTAACCTCACACACATTTTAACAATTGTATTAAAATCCAAGGCACTGGAGAATGTGGAGTGGATTTCAGGACCAAAATGATTTTATTTGATTGAAATTACTTATTAATTTGTTGCAGCTGGGGAAGGGATGGGGCATTTTCTTTGCATCTTAAGAAATACAGTGAAAGCATTAAAGAGGATGGATTAGGACTTAATGCTCTAAATATTAAAAGACATGCCATTTGGGTTTAAATCACTTCAAAGCTGGAGATGGTTCCAGTTACAGAAGCCAGATTTGTGCCTGGGTTTTTAAGAGGTCTCAACAACTGAAGGTGGAAGCACAGAGGACCATACTAACAGTCAGAGAAGAAGGTTAGACAAATATATGAATTCCACTGGAACTGCCTTGAGTGAAAAGAGGAAGCCTTAGAAAACTGTAATGATAATGAATGATAGATACCACCATGTCACAAGGAAAAGAATACATAATCACTTCGTTTTGAGCTACCTGCATTCTATATTAACCAACCACACATTCCAGCACTTAGACAAGGAGTGAGATGGTCTGAACAAAAGGAACAGCAAAAGTAAACAGAACAGCTTTGGGGAGAAATAAATGAAAAAATAATAGGTGCCAACACACCAAGCCCCGCCCATCATATTAATATACATGTGTCATTTCCTGATCATTTTAGAAACAACCTGTTAATATTTTTGGTTGTCATTTTAATTCTTACAGCCAGATATTTGACCTTAAAAATTAAGTTAGGGGCGCCTGGGTGGCTCAGTCAGTTAAGCGTCTGACTTCCGCTCAGGTCATGATATCACAGTCTGTGAGTTCGAGACCCATGTCGGGCTGTGTGCTGACAGCTCAGAGCCTGGAGCCTGCTTCAGATTCTGTGTCTCCCTCTCTCTCTGCCCCTCCCCCACTCACGCTCTGTCTCTCTCAAAAATAAACATTAAAGAAACATTTTTAAAAATGAAGTTAAACTGGAAATGATACTGCTCAGTCTTAATATGATAGGAAAAGATAGGATTCAATAGGTAGAGAGGGAAAATTAGGACCTGAAGTCCCTGAGTGGGGAAAAACACATATATTGGAACAATGCTGGGAACCTCTGACCACAGCAAACCCCCTCGGGTGTAAGGTCCCTCTTTTTTTTTTTTTAATATAATTTATTGTCAAATTGGTTTCCATACAACACCCAGTGAAGGTCCCTCTTAAGAATGTGATAGACCCCACCTACTCCCCCTCAGGTTCCCCTCAGTAATTTGACAATCAAAATACCTAACTAAAAAAAGTAAACCATAAAACTTATAAGGGGGACAGTATGACCAGTCTGACTCCTCACACAATGGAGTCCAGCCAATTAGGAATGGACAACCCAGCACCTAGAGTCATCCAGCCAGTAAGGGTAGGACCTGAGAAGGAACGAGGGGGAACAGAAGGGGTTGCTGACCAGAACCTTATAAAACAAGGACCCTTCCCTACAGTCCGAAGGCACTCACTTTCAAATGTCCCTTCTCTGTAAAGAGAGCTTTCCTACTATTCTTACTTTCTGACCTTATACTCTAATAAACTTTTGCCTGCTGCTCATTTTGTGTCCACCTCTTCACTCTTTGAAGTGGTGAGAACAAACCCTGGATATTGAGGTAAAAATTCCTGCAACATTAACTCTCTAGAATAGTGACCTAAATCATACTAGAGGTTAATAGGAAAAAAAAAGTGACATTTTGAAATCATCCAGGAAATTTCCTAGAAATTACCAAAATACCTAAGTTAATATTTTTCATTGATTCTATAATTTCCTCCATTTTAAAATCTCTGAAATAGAATGTGTCCAACAATCAATGGTGACTTACAATTATAACTGACAGCATTTTTTTCTTACTAGTACATAAAATAATGCAACTTGAAATTGGTGGTATCTTACATTCCACAAAATATGAATTTGGGGTCGTGATTCCTCTTACAGGTAAAATAAGAGAATAAAAAAACCTCTCATAGGGACACCTGGGCAGCTCAGTCATTTAAGCATCCTACTTCAGCTCAGGTCATGATTTCATGGTTCATGGGTTGGAGCCCACACTGGGCTCTCTGCTGTCAACATGGAACCTGCTCCGGATCTTCTGTCCCCAGCTCTCTCTGCCCCTCCCCTGCTCTCGCACATGCATGCTCTCTCTCTCAAAATAAAATAAACATTTAAAAAATTAAAAACAAAAACCTCTCATAACTTTCTCAGCATTGGTAGTATTCACCTAAGTTATCTAGAGTTGCTTGGTGTTCTTGAGCTGTACTACCAATTATGGTACCTATAAGCCATGTGGAGTCATTTGAATTTACATTGATTGAAATAAAAACCAGTTCCTTAGTGGTACCAGCCAAATTTCAAGTGGTCAATAGCCACCTATGGCCTGTGGCTACCACGCTGGCCAATGTTGACTTATAGGACATCTTTATCACCCCAGAAAGTTCTATTGGGCAAGGCCAGTCTAGAGTGCCAGCTTCATCTCATAAATTCTTAAGTTTTGAACAACAGTACAGACAAGCCACAGAAATTTTAATATTTGTCTCAAGAGCAGCATTTTACTATTTCATTTAGAAGTTGGTTTTACTTTATAAAATGAAATTTTAGTGTTTCATATTTTGTCCATATTTGTATAGACTTCAAAATTATGTTGATTTGTGGTACTCCCTATTATGTTGATAAGGCTTAAATGCACACTTATCAATGAAGTAGGGTTATCTAAGTTACTATGTTTATAGAATCTTATTAAGGACAAAAATCCAGACATTGTTGCAGGAAGGTATAAATGGAAGAAGAGGGAAGATATTATGAATAGGCCCCAAACTTTAGTTTTAAAAAATGAAAATTGTTGCTGGATTTAGGGACACTATTTTGATTCCTTCAGTATTTTTAATACCTTTTCAAATATAGGTATTGAAAAGGAAACAAAATTAATTGGTTAAAAGGTTTTTTAATTAAAAAGCTAATTTTAGCATGGTCTTTGAAATCAAGCGGACCAAGATTTGAATCTTGAATTTCAAACTTGTCAGTGTGGCCATGGTCAAGTTGCTTGACCTAAGACTCAGTGCTTTGTGTGTGACATAAGCAACAATTGTTGTAACTACTTCATAGGGCTATTTAAAGAACACAAAGCGTGATCCACAACACATATGGTAAGCATTCAATAAATACTAGCTCTCCTGATCAGTCTGTTAGACTTTCAGTGACTATGTTGTGGTCAAGTTGCGGCATGATGGTGTGTGATACGTGAAAAAAGTATAATCGCACAGGAGGTGGTGCAAGAACAGAAAAGACAGGAATCTGCTCAGTCAACGAGGTGAGGCAGGAAAGACTCATCCGAGGAAACATTTTACTGTATCTTGAAGGATGACCACGAGTTCACTGTACTGAAGGCGGCTGAGATTTGGATTTTTTTTTTCCAGATAAACAGCATGTATGATATTCTAGAAACTTGAGAGAATGCTTGGCACTAGGGGAAAAGGATTTGATTTGGGAATAGGGTGAAGCAAAGGAATGATCAGGAGCTGAGGCTATGAAAGTTTGTTGAAGCCAAACTGTGAAGGGCCTGAGTGCCATGCTTTTATCAAGACTTGAGGCAGGGAATCTCCCGCAATTGACTGGATAAGAGCTGAGCAAGACTCTGATAGAGGAAGGGAAGAGAAGTTGTCTATACTCGCCATTGCACCTTGTCCCTGCTATTTGCTCTTGAACTGACTCTATCACGCCATAGAAGCTGCTCTTGTAGGATCACTAGTGACCTCCTTGTTGCTCTGCCCTATGAACAATGTCTGTCCTCATCTTCCTCAGCCTAACAGCATCATCTGACACAATCGATCGCTCTCTCCTCCTTGAAATGTTTTGTTCATTTGGCTTTCAGGAGATCACACTGTCTTGGTTTTTCTCCTATTTCACTGGCTTCTCTTCTAAGTCTCCTCTGCTCGTTTCTGATCTCCTCAGCACTTAATATTGGGGCCCAGGGCTCAGCTCTTTGGGCCTCTGGACTTTCTTACAACTCCTCAGATGAGCTCATTTTGTCTCATGGCTTTGTGTACACACTACATGCTTTGTCTGATTTAAATCTCCAGGCCAGCTCTCTGTGTCCATCCAACAGCTCTTCGTATTCTTTACTGGATGTCTAAAGGGTATCACTCTCTTAACTTGTTCAAAACAGAATTCTTGATCTGCCATTTTAAAGCACTCTTTCTGCAGTCTTCCTCATCCGACTTGATGGCAGCTCCATCTTTCCACCTGCTCAGGCCAAAAACTTTGGAGTTATCCCCGACTCCCCCAGAGAAGGAGTCTCACATCCCACATTCAATCTGTCAGCCTCTCTTGTTGACTGTACCTTCAAAAATAAGTCCATGAAAAAAAAAAATTAAAAGAATGGGGCGCCTGGGTGGCGCAGTCGGTTAAGCGTCCGACTTCAGCCAGGTCACGATCTCACGGTCCGTGAGTTCGAGCCCCGCGTCAGGCTCTGGGCTGATGGCTCAGAGCCTGGAGCCTGCTTCGGATTCTGTGTCTCCCTCTCTCTCTGCCCCTCCCCTGTTCATGCTCTGTCTCTCTCTGTCCCAAAAATAAATAAACGTTGAAAAAAAAAAAAAATAAGTCCAGAACATCTCCACTTCTTACCATCTCAACTGCTACCATTCTACCTGAGCAACCGCCATGTCTTTCAAAAGCCTCCCCACTTGTCTCTCTGCTCCTGCCATAATCCCCCACCACACGCACACCCCACTTGACTCTCAAAACCATAGAGTGATCCTGTTTCACACACAAATCAGATCAGGTCACTCCATTCAAAATCTTCCAATTACTTTCCATTTCCAAGCACACAAAATTGCCTATGTTCCCAACACAGTTTGCCCAAACCCTTCCTTCTCTGACCTCATCCCCTTCTCCTTCCCTTGCTCACGCCACTCCCACCACACCAATCCCCTTTCCACTTCTTGAACGTGATAAGCAGGCTCCCACCTCAGAGCCTTTTACACTTGCTGTTCTTGCTGCCAAGCATTTTTATCCCCCTGCCCCCAACCAACCCAATATCTGCATGATACCTACTTCCTTACCTCCCCTGGGTCAAATGTCTAGTCAAATGTAATTTTCTCAGTGAAGCCTTTCCTGACCTCCCTATTTAAAGTTGAACAACTGCCTCCCAACCCATCTTTATCCCTTTACCTACTTAATTTTTCTCCACAGCACTTATCACCATTGAAATACATCATTTATTTAGTTATTACCGGTCCCCTCTTGCTAGAATGTAAACTACACAAGGACAGGGATTTTTGTCTGCTTTTGTTAATTGCCGTATCCCCCAGGGTTTAGTACAGTACCTCGCAAGTAAGTGCTCGGTAAATATTTTTTAGGCAAACTGATACACGTTTGCTTGGTTGTGGGGGCTGAGGGAGATGGAGGAGGAGAGAAGTTGTTTGTGGATTCAGTAACATTTAGTAGCATCTTCCATATGCCAGGTACTGTGCTAGAGGCTGAAGATCCAGATGACTGCTGCAGACGATGGCAATGCCAGCAACCAAGAGAGTGAACGCAGAGGACAAATGGGAGTTCCAGGGCCACTTGTTGAAACTGGGGGCTTGTGGGACATCCGGGTGGAGATTCCAATCATAAACTGGAACAGATTCCAAATTCCACATCTCTCCACCATACAGAAGCCAGAATGAGAGGCAAGGTTACAGGGCCCCCCAGGAACTCTACGCTACAATGCACACCTGGGGCAGTAACACCATCTTCTGTGCTGTCTTCAACTACAAAGAGTAAAGTAAACATTCATAATACTTGCCGCTCAGCATTAATTGCCCTCATATGTGGAAAGCCCTTAGCTTCCCAGATGAAAAGGGCTGCAGGATCACGTAGTTAATCTTGCTAATTCAGAGGGAAGGCTGGTGCCCTGAATTATCATGGTCCTTACCAGGAGCATCGGGATATCCGTCCCCATGTTCCACCCCAAGAGTTGACCCAGCCCCTCCAGAACCTCCCAGTGATATCTAAATGCCCCCAGAAAGGGAATAAAGTATAATTAACAATGAGTAAAACTTTGATATAACTATATACCTCAGGAGAAAAAAACATCACCTCAAATAGTTTAGTCAAGAGAGAAATTTCTTTTGTACAAAAAAAAATGTTGGATGATTTCCAGTAATGCAAGACTTCAAACAGAGAGTGAGAGGGAGGGTAAGAAAGCCTATTTTCTCCCACTCCAGAGGGCATTGTGGCTAAGGAGGTGAACGGTTTGCATGGAGGACTAAGGATAGCTTGTCAGCAGATGGCTTGCCTAGTCTAAGAAAGAAGTACCTGCAAAAGCAAATACAAAAGAAGCAAATGTGTTCGATCATCCTTACTGACAAAAAAAAAAAAAAAATGTAATTTTAAGGAGATGGTTTCCAAAACTTGAAGGCTATTTGCAGCAGGAAAGCTTGTTTTGGAGGAGGAGGGGTTCATGGAGGGCAGGTGGAGGGCAGGAGGAGAAAAAGGTGTCTAAATTCTGGAACCTTTTATTAAAGCTTGTTTTTCTTGTCTGAATCTTTTGGTTCCCATGCCTGTGACAGTATTCATAACTCAGCCCCAGTGTGCCAACAAACCCCATATGTTTCGGTTCGCTCCTTATCTTTTTAAGCCAAGATAAGGTTGAAATGAGTGTGTTGCAAGAGATTTGTGATAGAACACACACACACAAACACACACAGTGGCAGAGGGTGGGATGTGTCTTACTCGTATTTGTTTTCTTCAACACAAGATGCACACAAAGAAGGCACTCCATAAAAGTTTCTTAATTAAATGTGCATGCCCTCCAAACAAAACAGAAGCAAGCCCCCACCCCACCCCCACCCCCGCGGAGAAGGTCCTCATTTACAGATTGAGGGGAAGGAGCTGTGCGTCACATAATTGGACTGAGTGGCAAAGCTATCTCTAGCTACATTCAGAAAGCAAGCGTGGTCTTCTTCTCTTCCTTCTCTGCTCCTCATCAAGCAGACTTTTAATCAATACATACATTTGAGTGGCTGCCATCTGCCAGGCACTGCTTTGGGTGCTAGGGACGTAACAATGAACAGGACAAAGTCCTAACACGGCACTGACAGGGTGGTGTGGGAGAAAGAGATTAATAGCAATAATACCCAACATCTGGGACTGTGATAAGCTCCTTACAAGCATTATTTCATTTAATCTAATCCTCAGATTTTAACATACCTGCAAATCATCTGGGAACTTTGTTAAAATACAGATTCTGATGCAGTCAGTCTGGGATGGGGCCTGAGATGCTGCATTGCTAACAAGCTTCCACGTGAGCCTGTGCCAAGGTTTCCAGAACCACACTTTGAGTACTTAAGAGTGTAAACATTCCAGTTACCCTATGTGGAAGGAGCTATCATTATCATTTAAGAGGAGGAAACTTGCACTTGGTGAAATTGCATAATTCATCAGTGGTCAATCAGTGTCACAAACAGGTGCAAATCCAATTCTACTAGCCATTTCTCCCCAAACTGCCTCTCTCAAGACAACCGGTAGAACAAATGGGTGGTGAGACCAGGAGAGCTACTCATTCCACACAGGAATAACAAGCAAGAGGTTCAGAGAAGACCTCCCAAGGGAGGGGATATAACCAATACAGGGACTTAACAAATGTAACGGTGACTCTAGCACAATGTTTCTTAACCTATTTTTCAATATTTTTCAGCTTTGAGCATTGTCTCACCCTCAAACCTTTGCAGTCTTTTTCTCCCTAATCCCCGCCTGCCATAAACCTTCAATACCACAGATATATTGTGTATCTGTTTATATAATGTGGCTTTTTAGAGGGCCACAAATTACTGTTATATCTGAGATTTTTTTCCCCATACATTCCCCAAAAACAATATTTGTCCTATTGGGGGCGATATTGCCCCCACTGAGAACGCATGATCTAACAACACTCCCCTTGTGAGACAGATCATTGATTTCACCAAATCACAAAATCTCAACATTGAAAATAGCTTAGAGGCCATTTATCCTTCTGCAAAACCTTAACACCTGATTATCTATTCCATGCTTGGACACTCACAGTGATGGGGAACTTACTACCTCCATATATGGAGGACTGTTTACTAGAAATCTGTTTCTTATTTTGAGCCTATATCTGGCATGTCAAAATTTTTCATTCACCAGTTTAGTTTCTACCCTCTGGTGCTGAACAGAAGATACAGGGCTAAGTGAAACAGAAAATAGAAATACATAGAATATTTGGTTTCTATTCCTAGGGACCAGACAGTAATTGTGTGTGTTTGTGTTATGGAAATTCTCTTGTGATCTACCTATTTCAAACCTTATGTTTATTGACTTTATATCTCTAATAATACAGTCTAAAGTTTCTCTAGCTTCTGGAAGAAGCCATATCACACTCTAATTCATCTTACTGTCAACTAAAATTTCTCAGCATTGGTGTTGTTTTTAGAGGTGTTGGAAGTGGTGTAATAGAAAAAGCAATAGAATAGGGGGTGAGAAGATGAGGGTATGATCAGAAATACAGGGCTACATTTTTACTTAAAATAACACAGGTAATCAATTACAGAACTAAAAATAATATAACTAGAAAACACAGGGGAAGAGGGAAAGAGAAGGTGAAAGTAAAAGCGAGCTAAGCCTTTACCCTGCATAGTGGGGAGTCAACAGGGTTGTCTAAGTGATAAATTAAGGAGTAGAGAGACAAACATGATATTCTGAATTATGGGATGGCTATGAAAGTCTAAAATCAGAAGCAGGCAGAGGAGTGGGATAAAGTATGGGTGGGAGATTCTTGATTTTCTTCATAATTACTTCTAAATCTTCTGGCATTTTACTGACTGCACATACACATTGTTTAAAATTGAAAACAAAAGAATGATGAAATAAGAAAATAATCAGAGTAGTCCTCTGCCTGTAACCACCGGCCCAACTTGAATAAATTGCCTAATACCAAATTTAAATTTCTCATCTGCAAAATAGGCTAAGTCAGTGGTTTTCAAGGTTTTTAAAATAAAATATGACACAGAATCTTTATACATTAAAAAAAAATCCCAATGCAGCTCCTCTGATAGGGGGTGGGGGATGGGGAGTACCAGGAGTTAAGCCCACTATTTCTCCCCCTTATCCTTTTCTTTGCACCCCTCACCCCCACCCCCACCACAGGCAGCCCTGAGACATGTCATCAGACAATTGCAAGAATTTAGTTTGGATACTGAGTTCGTCTGCAGGATTTTTTTTTTTCAAATTATGGTCATAACCCATTAATTCAGTGGCTTGGAACCGGGGTAGCACTGGAATAGAGTAGGACAGAAAAATGAGAATGCAATCCATTGTGTTCTTGTACACGCTTCCATGATATGTACATATGCATTCACTACCTTCCTGGCTGGCTGGGTGGAAGAAGTTTCCAGGACAGCTTGTCCTGTTGAGGACCTCAACAGCAGGGCAGGGAAGATGCTTGATACTAGGATCCCTGTTTAAATTAAAAAAAAAAAAAAAAAAAGAACAAAAAACAAAAAGCCACACCTTTTTTTTTTTCAAGAGAGAGAAAGAGCATGAATGGGAGAGAGGGAAAGACAGAGGGGGGGTGGGGAGAGGAGGAGTGAGAGAGAGAGAATCTTAAGCAGGCCCCACGCTCAGCACAGACCCCAATACAGGGCTTGATATCACAACCCCAGGATCATGACCCGAGGCAAAATCAAGAGTGGGATGGTCAACCGACTCAGCCATCCAGGGCACCCCCCTCCAGAGCCCTGAGTGGGGGTGCTCTGCGTGGACGGTACTAGCCAAGCCCAGACACCCCACTCTTCAGCCAGGCCTCCGGCACACAGCCTCACCGCTCCCTTCATCTGAGCCACAGGGACACTGGAAGAGGCTGCCGGCTCACACAGAAGCCAGGGTGGGGATGGAGGCGGGGGTGGGAGTCCTTCCTAATTCTGCCGCCACACACATCCCGATAATTTTTGTAACGAGACTGTTGAGTAAAAATGACGCCACCTTAAAAAAAAAAATGAAGAATGAAGATGGACAGTGTGTTCCTTGCTATAAGTCACCATAAAAATATTTACATTGCTTCTCCCAATTCTAACATTCTCTGATTCTGTGACTTCTCTGAACCGTCCACCCTCTCTGTGGACACGAAATTGTAATAAGCAGCACAGACCGTCCTAGAGTTTGTACCTTCTGGTGAAAAGCCTTCGCGTTCCCACGAGGCATCTCGAAGACAGCTGGTTGGTCTGCAACTCTGAGTCCCGCCTCGTCTCGGGAAGAGGAACAGGAGACCGCACGATTGGAAAATCCCTGCAGGTGACGCTAATACAAAACTCCTCCTTTCCCCTTCTCCCCCCAGTCCCCATCCACTGAGCCAAAAGTAGAAATATGCTGTCAATGCAAATAGTAAAATGCATTTGGGAAGACTAAAGAGCTAAGCCTCAGCTGTTGATTAAGATAACCAATGATTATTCTTAATTACAGAAATTTTTGGTAAACTGATACGGAGTATCCCAGGTAGATTTCACTTTTATGAATGCCAGAATAAATATAGTGTTCTATATGTTTGACCACAAGCTCATAAGTACTGTGTTCTCGTAAATAAAAGAAAACTAAAATAAATACACCCCAGGGAGGGAGTAGGTTGGGTCATACCCCTGGGGCTTCATGAACCCCTTGAAAGTATACAAAATTTTGTTTGGATGTACATATGTACTTTTTTCCCCCTAGGGTAAGACTTCTATCACTTTCATCAGCTTTTGGGAGGAATATGGAATCTAAGAAAGTTTAAAGAACCACCGGGTTATAGGATCACGTTCATTACAAGCGCAATAGACACCACTGTCTCCAGGTGAAACAAATTTTGACTTTACCATAATCAATAGAAGGCTTTGTTTTTCTTCTTTAGAAAGGTCTTGAAAAAGCCCGCACATCTGCCTTCGCTGAGGGTTCATCAATTCAGAGCAGACAGTCTTAGATGACATACAGCCAGCACAGACGCCCCCTCCCCGCCCTCCCCCCCACGTCACTTACACCTGCTACCACTGGCAGCGAGCCCCTGCACCGGCACCTATGAGAACACCCTCCACAGATCATCCACAGACCCGATAGGGGGCAGCAGGGCACAGTGAGAGAACAACAAAGCCACCTTTATGATTTAAGATTATTTGCTGAGTGTTGCACAAGATAAGACTATATAAAGTTTATACAAAGTGCTCCCTCCCCCCCGTGAGGAAAGTGTAGATAGTATGTTTATCTTATTTCTCATACCTCATAATAATGCAGAGACAAAAATGCCTCCACTGTGTAAAATGGAAATGTTAGGGTTTGGGGTTTTTCGGGGTTTTTTTTTTTTACTACTAAAACCTTCCAGTGCATCTAGAAATACACCTTTCCAGAGTGTGGTCAAAGCTTTTATTCTATCTCAAAGCTTCAGGAAAAACACTCTTCTGCCACATACCAGGAAAGAAGTTCAACATATCACCTCCTATGGCCAGAAAAGTAGGAGCTTGCCTCTCGGGAAACACAGAATTCAAAGCAAGAAGGCAATAGTGCCTTAAACATCTGCAACATGTTCTGTTTTCTTTTCATTTTTGTTTTTTAAGCATCTCCTCCAGAACTGCACCTAATACGGGATGGAGAATAATGCAGAACGAACCCCGGCACCAAAGCACCCTAGCACACCCAGCCCCTCTGAGATTCCCTTTTATCGTCTGTAAAATAAAATAATAATATCCATTGCCTTGTGCAAGTCCTGTGAAGATTTTAAATATCAAAACGCGGAAAGCTCTTGGCAAGCATGGCTGCTAAGCGCACGTTGGTTCCTCATCCTCCCGTCCAGCCACCCCACTCCTCACGGCAGCCTTTTAAATCCTGTTCCCAGCAGGGCACCTGGGTGGCTCAGTTGGTTGAGTGTCCAACTTTGACTCAGGTCATGACCGCATGGTTGGAGGGTTCCAGCCCCACGTTGGGCTCTGTGCTGACAACTCAGAGCCTGAAGCTGCTTTGGATTCTGTGTCTCCGTCTCTCTCTGCCCCTTGCCTGCTCACACTCTATAGCTAGAGACTGAAGGAAGGGGAATGGCAAGGGAGAGGCGAGGAGACAGACCAGAGGGAGCAGCCTCTCCTCCAGAGCATGTTTTCTTCAAGTGAATCTTCTGCAACCTCTTTATTAAAAGGTAATTTGTAAGCATGCTGGTTGTTGAGACCACCATTAGAAGATATTACAACAAAGAGTGGGAAATAGGCATCAAAACACTGGTCAACAGAGACTTCAGGCTTAATTCCCAGTTACCCAGCAGAGCGGCCCCCTATCCAGACACCTTGCCCAAGCCCTTGTATCAGGCCCAGCCCCCTATCTTGGGATCTGACTACATCTCTAGTTGAGGTTTTAGCTAAATCCTGCTGAATGGAACCAAACCCTGAAGTACTGACATTCTGTTCTTGCTTCTCCAAAACAACATCAGCGGCTCCATCCCTGGTGCATATCCTTGAATTGTTGAATGTTGGGAGGCAGCCACTTCTGAAGTAATCAAAAGGAGATTAAGAAAATCAAATTAGCTTATTCAAGGTTTGCACCTAGTTTCCGCAGTCAGACTTTCTACTAAAATTTAGTTATTTCCAGGTGTACTAGTCAGGGATTGCCAGAAAAGGAGAGAGCTAGAGAGAGACAGAGAGACAGAGGGAGAGAGAGAAACTTATCATAAGGAACTGGCTCACACAATTATAGAGGCTGAAAAGTCCCAAGCCCTGCAGTCAGCAAACTGGAGATCCCGAGTTGCTGGTGGTGTGGTTGTGTCTAATCCCAAAGGCCTGAGAGCCAAGAGAGCTGTAAGTTCCAGTCTAAGGGCAAGAAAAGACTAATGTCTCAGCTCAATAGGCAGGTGAAAGAAAGTTCCCTCTTAGCCTCTCTGTTCTATTCAGGTCTTCAGTTGATTGAATGAGAACAGCCCACACAAGCGAGAGCAATCTATTTTACTGAATCTACCAATTCAGATATTAATCTCATCTAGAAACACTTTCACGGACACACCCAGTATAATGTTTGATCAAATGTCTGGGTACTCTTTGGCCCAGTCAAGTTGACATATAAAATTAACCACCACCAAGGGCTTGAATTTCACCTTTTATTTCTTCTGCCATCACCTGATGGGGGCACCTATGATTAAGAGAAGGGCAAAGTGACATCACTGAGAAGGATAGGTAAGTCAAGCTATAGGTTAGATCATCCTCCCCAGGAGCTGAGAATTTCTCCCAAATATTCATGTGTAAATAGAGAGTCCCTTCTTTGGAGGAGAAGAAGAAAATAATTAGACCATAGGCTTGAGATGATTACATTTTACCTATTACTGTAGGGTTTGTTTTGTTTTTATTCAAAAATTGTATAGAAAACAAATCCCATAAACAGAGGTGCCTGGCTAGCTCAGTTGTTAGAGCATGTGACTCTTGATCCCAGGATCATGAATTCAAGCCCCATGTTGGGTGCAGAGATTACTTTAAAAAATAATAATAAAATAAAATCTTTTTTTTTTTTAATCCCATAGGGCACCTGGATGGTTCAGTCTGTTGAGCATCTGACTTAACTTTAGCTCAGATCATGATCCCAGGGTCGTGGGATTGAGCCCCACATTGGGCTCCACAATGAGTGTGGAGCCTGCTTAAGATCTTCTCTCTCTCTCTCCCTCTGCCCCTCTCCCTGGCTTGCACGTGCTCTCTCTCATAATAAATAAAATAAATAAATAAAATAAAATAAATAAAATAAATAAATAAAATAAATAAATAAATAAATAAAATAAATAAATAACTTCATAAATTTAACACCAACTATTCACAGCATTCTTTTTCTCTGCTGGACTTGGTCAAGGTAGAGGCCCACAGTTTACAAAGGGTTCCTTTGCTTCACCTTGTCTGGGTACATGGTGAGAGACAGACTATGGTGTGAAACTAGGTGTCAGAGGCCAGGCTCTGAATCCCAACTCTGCTACTATGCAACCTCACACCAGTTTTGCTGCTCCAAGCCTTAGTTTTCCTCCCTGTAAAAATTAGGAGGAGAATGTATTTTCTCCTTCACAGGATTGCTGTGAGTTTCAAATGAACTGATGCATGCTGAAAGCATTTTGTATATGTGAAATTGTTATATAAGTATTGGCCTTCATATTTGTCATTTTTGTAGTGACTTTGGCTTCTGTCACAGTGATGGCATCATAGTTGGTGTATGAGTTTCCCGTTGTTATGGTAACAAATTACTGCAAACTTAATGGTTTAAAACCATACAAATGTATCTTATAATTCTGAAGTTCAAAAGTCCAAAATGATTCTCAATGGGCTTAAATCAAGGTCTCAGTGAGTTGGTTCCTTCTGGAGGCTGTAGGGAAGAATCTACCTCCTTGCCTTTTTTACTACAGATCACCCACATTCTTTGGCTCGTAGCCCCATTTCTCCATCTTCAAACCAATCATGTCAATCCAAATCCTTCCCACCCTTCCATTTCTTTTATTTTTGCTTTTGCCTCCCTGTACCACTTACAAGGACCCTTGTGATTGCCTTGTGCCCACTGGAAAAATCACCAGCATAATTCCCCTATCTGAAGGTCAGCTGATTAGGAACCTTGATTCCATCTGCAACTTTAACTCTCTCTTGCCAGGTAACCTCACATGTTCACAGGTTCTGGGGATTAGGATGTGGACATCTTTGTGGTGGCAGGGGGTGGGAGGGTACCTTATTCTGCCTGCCAAACTTCATTTACTCATTCCCCAACATAAAATCAGATTTTAAAGTATTGCACCTCTACAAATTCATTATATATGTGTTCCCTGATGAGTTTGAAGTTATTTAATAACAAACATAGCTATTTTTCAGATCTTCTCCAAAGGCAGTCATTCCTACATTTTTCAATAAAAAGACTTACTTAGAATATCTAAAAATTCAATAAAGAAGTTTTAAAAATAAGGAAAATACCTATAATCCAAACACTCATAGCAAGTGTTATATTTTGGCATTTTCCTTCAAGTGTTTTTTTAACATTGTTGAGAACATACAATATAAACAAATGTTTATGCTATTTAAAATGATTGCATCCATATTTCAAATTTACAAACTCTTTGTAAACATAGAATTTAATAGCTGAATAATATTTCATTGCAGCAAGGTAACATAATTTACTTGGATGCTCTTGTTGAACACTTAGTTTGTTTAAAGTTTTAATTATGAAAATTAATGAATGTTAAACATCTTTTATCATTTATATTTATTTGCAATTTCCAGTTATTTCCTTAGGTAAGAGTCCTAGAATTTATGGACCAAAGGGAAAAAGTAAATTCAAAGCTGCTGATACCTATTGTCAAATCACTTTCTTCAAATAATAGTCCATTTTATTCCCTCCAGTAGTACGCTCAGGTCTATTTCAACATACCCTGGCCAGCATTAAGTATTCTTATACTCTTCATTCTTTGCCTAACTTTTAGTTAAAACTGACCTCTCGTTGTTTGTATATGCATCTCCTTTAATTATGTGTGAATCTGAACATTTTTCCATTTGTGTCCCCAGCACTTGTATTTCCTCTTTTGTGAATTGTCTGCATGTGAACATTCATTCTTTCCAAACCCAGGAATGCTTACAGAGGTTAGATGCAAGAATACTCATTTCAATAGTGACTTAGAAATTCTTTCTCTATTCCTACTCAACTTTAAGGTTCTTAGCCCTTTATTGGGTTCTTCAAGGGCCCCTGCTGCCTGTTTTCCCCAAAACTGGTTTTCTTTACCAGTTCAGAGCTGCTCTGTGGGTTTCTGAAGGCATTTCCTCACGTCAGCTCAGTTGTTGGGTCCAGGCGTTAGCTGGTCAACCTTCCAACAGATGCAGACACTCTTCTCCTGCCTGCTGCCATCCCACTATAACTTAATCTTCTTATATTCCTTCTATTGTTCCCCTACTACTTGCTCTAGTTCCATTTCTTAACAGAATAAACCTTCAGGCACCTGCCAGAGTAGGGAAGAGAAAGCTGGACAGCTGGAGCAGGTGAAAGGGAGCTTAGATCTAATTACTTCTCATGTAAAAACATTCACTAATCCTCCTGGTTCAGCCCCTCCCTTCACCTCCATTTCCATGGCACCAGGGTGCCTCTGGTTCCAAGACTTGCCATGTTCTGTGGTTTCTTTTGGTTATCTCCCTCTGTACAAATTTCATTTCCAGTTGTCTCTCTTCTGCTAAATTAATTACAATGGTTCCATTTACTTTCCATCCACTAAGAGTTAATTGATATCTTTCATCTGCTCTTATCTCCTGTTCTCTTAGTCCTTATGGACTTACACATTTTTAAACTCCTTTACTGACATTTTGAAGGTGTTTACGGAAGCAACTGTTTGATCTGCCATGTTTTTCTTCTGTACTCTCCATACTGGAGAGCACTCTTTCTCTCCTCTGCTTGTCCTCAGAAGTATTCCTTCTATTCTCTTTTTGCCCTCCAAAGCATTCCTTCTCTCTCGTCATCATCCAATACACCCAGCACAATTTCTTAAATAAGCTTAGGCTTTTACCAAAGATAAGAAGTACCATGACCAAGCAGTTTCTCTGTCATCACCCTGTACTGTCCCATACATACCTCCTTACCTTGCAACCATCCTGAAGTAAGAAAACCCTAAGGGCCAGGATTCCCAATTAAAGTCAATGCTAGGCTTCATTTAGTCTCCCAATGCTGGTATTACAAAAACTCTCACTGCATGTAATGTATCCAAGAGAATGATTTCTTTTACAGGCCAGGGATAGGACATGGCATCATAAGAATACCCTCAAGTTATTACTCACAGGGGTTTGTTCGGATCACAGACAAGAAATTTCAAAGACACCCAAATCCATGTTATACCACTTAAGAAGCATTCCAGTCTCACAACTGTGCTGACTATATTATAAACCATCACTGTTCTTTCCCAATTACTTATCTTGATTATGGAGCTGCTCTGTTTAAGTTGGAAGGTGATGGAAGTAGGTGCAAGGAAACAAAATAACCACACATATCTTGACATTTCAGATAATTTAATCTCAAAATGGGGGCCCTTAAACTAGTTTTCCTGTTTCCAGTTTTAACTGTTCACATCAAATCAGAGACATCTCCACTTTCCTAGAGGCTCCTAAGCCAGTGTTAACACGAACAATAAAGCTGCTCTGCTTGGAGCAGAGACTAAAATAACCTCCACAGAGTTTTCACTCTAAACATAAGCCATCTTGTGAGACATGGAGTATAAACGAAGAATGTGCCAAAATAGTTCCCAAAGGTCCTAAAATTTCACCTTAAAGAATGATAACAATTTGGAGTTAAGATCATATGTCAGCTTTAAAAATAATCAAAACTCTCTAATTCTGGAAGGAATAAATAATTGCAAAAGAAAACAAACAAACAACAAAGATAAACGGCTCCATGGGAGATAAAGCCATATTGAGAGAAGGATATTATCAATTCCTGCATGTGTTAGAGAATCACATTAGAAGGCGTGCTGGAATATATGATTACCTTCAACGTTAGTCTCAAGCACAAAGTATAAATTACATTCTTGTTCTTATAACTTGATGTTTTCTGAATCTACATAGTTACTGTGTTTTTGGTCAACTTACAAAACTTAAGGGAATGCACTTGAGAGAAAAAGGAAAGGAGGTTGTCATCAACACAGGCAATATGGACAACCTCAAATCACTGTCATAATTCCTAAATAAAACATAATTTTAAAGTCTGTACCTTAATGCTGTTCATGACTATTTACTTAAAAAGAGTCTGACTATAATTTAAAGTACTTCCCTCACAATCCCATTTCCAAGCACTAAAAATAAACTTCATTAGTGTCTGAGTATCTCACCATGGTTTCTACTTATTTCCCCTGACATAGACCGATATATCTTCTTCCCTCTGAATCTCAGAAGTTCATCTCCAAACCACCTCTTGCAGAATGGAATACATGTTTTAAAAACCAAAATTATTTCCAAAAATCCTATTTCTTATAAAAGTTCTAAAACATGGGGTTCCTGGGTGGCTCAGTCAGTTGAGTGTCCAACTCTTGATTTTGGCCCAGGTCATGATCCCAGGATCATGGGATCGAGCCCCACATAAGACTCCACAGTCAAGAGCCTGCTTAAGGCATTGGGAGCTTGTTTAAGATTGTTTCTCCCCCTCTCTCTTTCTCTCTCTCTCCCACAGCCCCTCTCCCCCATTCATGCTCTCTCTCTCTCTCTCTCTAATAATTTTAAAAATTAAAAACAAAATTCTAAAACATATATGCTAAGACTGATGGTGAACCCCTTGAACTGAGCATCAGGCTGTCTCTTTCAACTTGGTATGTTTGTCCTTGCCATCAAAACAACCTTACATCTCATGTTAAGTAAAAGCAGGATGATTGGTTAGGTGCAGGGCATGGAGCTGAGTTTACCAGTGGCCACCATCACGGTGTGAAAACTCAGTGGAAAGATAGCCACTTCTTTATGAATGATGACTATTAATGTGTCCCTTGAAGAAAATAAGCTGCTAACTAGGTCTATACAACCAGCCATAGAAGCCCTTGCTCTCAGTTTCTCAGTCAGCAATAAGGCAGGTGTGCCTGCCTACCACCTCCCAAAACATGTATCAAGAGAAGAAAGGACAAGAGGAAAAGAGATTTTCATATTGCTTCTACTTCTAAATGCACTGTCAGCCTTCAAAAAACAAGTGATGGTAGTTGCTGAGGTGTCCCTTGTGCACCAAAGTATGCCTCATCTCAGGGCAGACCAGTGAGTTTCCTTACGTTCAGACAGGAGCGATTCTCTGGATAGATTAAGTTCATACACATGCATGCATATGTGCACACACACGCATAAAGTACCCCGTAAGGGGAAGAAACTCTTCTCTAAGCTAGGAGGGAAAGGAGTATTTTCTCATTACCAATTTCTCTCTATACGGGAATTTCCAGTGGTTAAAGGGTGGTGGCAACTGAAATTATTTTCTGTCTTGATAACTAATTCATTAAACAAATAATTATTGGGTGCTGTTATGTACTAATGATCCTAACATTCTCCTATAAAATATTCTCTTCCTTAAAAAATAAAAGAAAACAATGTCATATATTTCTGCAAAAATGTCTCCCACTCAGACAACAAACATATCATTACTAATGAGGTGTCTTATATCAGTATATAAACTTGTCATTCAGAAATGGCCAGTTGATGGAAGATGGTCTGCTTCTGAGCCACAAGATGATTTATAATATCAACTAATTTTGCCTCTTTAGATTATTATGACTATTATAAAAGCACAGAAATTTCTACAATATCTCAGGTGATGACCAAGTTATGAAACAATCCATTAAGTCGCTCGTAGAGTTCTGAGAGAAAAATAACTAATATTTCCCATAATTTCCATATAACGTTCCTAGTGTTGCCCTTTGAGATTACATAGAATATGCAAGTCCTCTCCTATTGGAATTACAGTTGGCATTTATTGGGTGTTTACTATGTAAAGAGCCTTGCGCTAAATTCTTTATAGACATTATGATGTTATCTCCCTCTATAAACACAGACCCACACCAACCCCTTTTCCAGGCAAAACAAACATAGCTCTTACAGCTGTTTCTCATATGACTGTTCCAGACTTCCAACATTTTGATTACCCTCCCCTGGACAGCTCCATTTTGCCAACGCCCCCCCACCCCCACCCTACCCTTTAAACTATGGCATCCCTATCTGGTCACAATCTTCCAGATGTGAATTAACCAATTCCAGATACGGAGGACTATTATTTCCTTGTCTGGAAAGGCTATTTCTCTTACTCTGGCCTAAGAAGATAGGGGGGTTTTATTTGTTTGTTTGGTTGGCTGTGGGTTTTATTTTTTGGGGGGGTGGGTAGTATTTTGGCAAATCATATGACTTGCTCATGTTGACCTTGTTGTCAACTAAACCCCTGAGACCTTTTTTTTGCATAAACCACATTTAAGCCAAATCTCCACCATCCTGAGCAGTTGATTTTTAATTGAAAGGAAATGTTTACTTCCTATGTATCTATCCTTATTAAATTTATTCTCTTCAATTTACTGTTCTTTCTACACTATCAAGATCTGTTTGAATCTTATTTCATCACTCCGCACACTAACTTCCTTTATAGCATCTGAAAATGAAGCAAGCATGTAGTTTATATTTTCATCTGAGCTGATCATTTCACAAGTTGAATGACCCTATGTGGCATGCCAACTAAAATTTTCCACCTTTGATAATGAGTTCATTACAGGAGATCTTACAGGCCTTCAATTGGTTTTTTTTTTTTAATGTTTATTTATTTTTGAGAAAGAGACAAAGTATGAGCGGGGGAGGGGCAGACAGAGAGGGAGACACAGAATTTGAAGCAGGCTCCAGGCTCTGAGCTATCAGCATAGAGTCCGACACGGGGCTCAAACCCATGAACTGTGAGATCATGACCTGGGCCAAAGTTGGACATTCAACTGACTGAGCCACTCAGGCGCCCCAGGCCTTCAATCAGTTTTGAATCTGCCTAATTATTTTTGTCTTCTACATCTCTGTCTTCATCTTGTACTCAGTGACACCCAGCAACTTTGTCAGCTCCTTTGCTAGAATCATGATGCATTTCTCCAACTTACCATGAACCAAAAAAATAGGCATTGTAAGTTGTTCTTAGTGGACCCATATTGATTGCTAGTAATTGCAATTTTCTTTCTTAACCTAACAAATAATCTATCTCAAAATTCACTACAGAATCTTGCCAAAAATCAATACAGTTTAGGTTTTTGTTCCTAAAATTCAATGTTCCTCCCTGCCCTCACTCATACACACTTTACAAATATTGGCTTATCTTCATTCTTAATACCTCCCTTTTTCTAAGATTATGACATTGTGGTTGGATTCTTATCTGTGGTCAATACACTGAAATGAAATCCAATTTTATCTGATTCCCTGAATTCATTTAAAGCAGGTATATACCCTTTGCCATTCTCTTGTCTCTCTAGGAGCTCAAGTCTCAAGTCTTCTTTGACATTATTCTATCTGTTATTTCCAACTTGAATATGAGTATTTTCACAACAACTCCAAGAGGTAGTTGGGTCAATTATTTTTATCCTCCTTTCTTTTGAAGTCATTGAGACTCAACAAGATTAATTGAGCAGTGATTGAGTAGCAAAGTTAGAATGGAAGCCAATTGTTTTACCTCCAAATCCAGTGCTTTTTAAACTACTTTTGGTGTCTTCTTTTCTAAATTTCCAGGGGAAATGTTGCCTTTTTAACTGGATCTGTATGTTTTGTGTTCCAGAAAAAAAGAAAGTCAAAGCTAAGTAAACTTAGGTTTATCCCTCTTTGTTTTTATGCCAGAATACTTGGATGCAAATTTATTGTCTGGTTCCTCAGCACTGTCCTACAAATTACCTACTATTTATTCTTTCTTGTTATGTTTTACTTTTATTTTTTTTAATACAATTTATTGCCAAATTGGCTAACATACAGTGTGTACACCATGCTCCTGGTTTTGGGGGTAGATTCCCGTGGTTCATCACTTACATACAACACCCCGTGCTCATCCCAACAAGTGCCCTCCTCAATGTCCATCACCTATTTTCCCCTCTCCCGTTATGTTTTACTTTTAAATGTCTTACTTGACACGTGTGCCAATCTTTTTTTAATAGCCCATAAACAAATCTTGCATTCAGATTGGCTCTTTTCCTCAAGGAACCCCAATACAGCTAGTAAAACAATACCCCTATTGTCAGCTTCTTTCCTCCTATAACTTAGAGAGAATTTTATTCCCTATAGGGTTAGAGAAGCTGGAACTTAATCTTCAAGCAGTTCATTTGGTTACTCCATGAATCTGTTCTGCCATTCCAACCAGAAGAAAAAATTACCATCCCTTAATAAAAACAAAGAAATTTACCTACAAACAATCAAAGACTATGCAAAGACAGATCAAAATCACAAAAGAAGACAAGCTTTACAAGTAATGGCAATGGCTGAAAATGTAAACAAAGATTACATATGTGTAAATGCATGTAAAGGATGTATTCTCTTGGGGCACCTGGGTGGCTCAATCAGTTAAACATCTGACTTCAGCTCAGGTCTGATCTCACCGTCCACGGGTCCACACCCTGAGTCTGGCTCTGTGCCGGTAGTTCAGAGACTGGACCCTGCTTCGGATTCTGTGCCTCCTTCTCTCTCTGCCCCTCTCCTGTTCTCACTCTGTCTCTCTCTCTCTCTCTCAAAAATAAATA
Source organism: Lynx canadensis (assembly GCF_007474595.2). Classification (NCBI taxonomy): domain Eukaryota; kingdom Metazoa; phylum Chordata; class Mammalia; order Carnivora; family Felidae; genus Lynx; species Lynx canadensis. The sequence goes on from NC_044309.1 coordinate 72,335,447, forward strand.
ATAAATAAAACATTTTTTAAAAAGCAATGTATTATCTTTGGTTTTCATTGGTTTTTCCTTGTTGTATGTAGATTACTTTTTTTTTTTTTTTGGCAATTATATTGCTTGTGGTCTTAGACCTTCTTAAATCTGTTGCTTGATTTCTTTCATTAGTTTTGCAAAGTTCTCAGCCATTATCTTTTCAAATATTATTTCTGACCCATTCTGTCTCTCCTCTCCTCAATCCTTCTAGGACTTCAATAATACATATGTTACCTCCTCTCACTGTATCCTCTGTATTTTTTTAGCCATCCTTATTTTTCTCCACGTTCATTCTGGATATTTTCTTCTGACCTTTCTTCTAATTTTCTAATTCTCTCTTTATCTACTTCTTTTTATTAAAATTAATGAAAAGTCTTTTTAAAAGTTTTTTTGTGTGTTGTTTATTGTATTGGATCATATAATTTCCAGTTTTACTTTTAAGTTTTCAATACTGTCCTATCTCCTTGAACATAGCATAATTATGTTAAGGTCTGTGTCTGATGACTATAGTATCTACAACTCCTGTGGGCCCTTTTCCATTGTCTGCTGTTTCTGTTGTATTTTGTTCACAGAGTTTATCACCTCATGTGTTATTTTCTGTTTTGTGCTACATAATGTACTTATAGAACTGTTAGTAGAACTAATTTACAGTCAGCAATGAGGTTTTCTGTTTCCAAAGAAGTTTTATGTATGTGTACACCAGGTAGCTGGAGGTATGAACAATTTGAGGACTTAAACCCAATTTAAAAGATTGAGATGATTTAAAATGAACCTGAAATCTTTAAGAGTTACTGTAAACTCTGGATTTACCCTTAAAATTGGAGTATCAACCTTCAAGATACAACCTAATTGAGGCAGTTTCATCAGAACCCCCAACAAGTTGGTGAATCCTGGACTCTAATCCCTACCCTAGCCCCATAAGGCTATCAAAAGCTCTGCTCAAGTTTTCATCACAAAGAAAACAATTATTTACATATTTATGAGATGATGGACATTAACTAAACTTATTTTGATGATCATTTTATAATATATTTAAGTCAGGGCATTATACTGCACACCTTGAACTTATACCATGTTGTATGTTAATTATATCTCAATAAAACCAGAAAAAATAGATAAACATTTTGAAAAACCTCTTCTCAGACTCTCAGGTTCTCAATACCTTCTCCATTGTTGGCAAATGTTCCCAAAGGGAAAATGGCCCTGGATGCTGGGCTTACTCCCTTGCCCCTCTATCTCCTCCACATTATATTATTAGACAGTAATTCTTTACTATCTTGTTAGATGTCTAATGTTTTCAAGTAGATTTTTAAAAAATATTTTGTCCAACATTTCTGGTTGTCCTTTGCAGACAGTTGATGGGAATTACCTAGTCTACCACCACTGGAAACAGAAAGTCTCTAGGACTTTGTTTATCAGTAGATCATGTTAGTCACATCTGTAGCCAAATATCAGCATTCAGGCTCATCTTTGAATTGATGACCTTTCCCTTGCTGATACAACTACAGTGATATGACAATATTATGGAAGTTCCGTAATTTCAGCATAATTGCCTTACGCCTAACTTTGACCCACCTTATTTTTTTCTTAATTTTTTTTTTCAACGTTTTTATTTATTTTTGGGACAGACAGAGACAGAGCATGAACGGGGGAGGGGCAGAGAGAGAGGGAGACACAGAATCGGAAACAGGCTCCAGGCTCCGAGCCATCAGCCCAGAGCCCGACGCGGGGCTCGAACTCACAGACCGTGAGATCGTGACCTGGCTGAAGTCGGACGCTTAACCGACTGCGCCACCCAGGCGCCCCTGACCCACCTTATTTCAGATAAGAGACCGTAAGTTTCATTTCAGTTGACTTTTCTTGACAAAGCCTCCTCATTTACTACTGCCACAGAAAATACTATTAAAGGCAGGTTGGTGTAGTGGAAAGAACACTGGAATTGGAGTGAGAAAACTTGGATTGGAATGCATCTCCATCATGCATTTACTGGCTTGGCTCCACAGTTTCTCCCACCATGCCTCAAGTCCTCTATAAGCATGCAGACTACAAAGGTAAATGAGAGTTGGTCTTTGGCATCTATTCAGTATCTGTAAGCCTTAACATGTTTATTTGTAAAGTAGGAGTTATATTATCTCATATGGTTACTGTAGGGATTAACTAAGGAAGCTGTATAGCCCTGAATTCATAACCACAGACACATAGGAGGCACTTTAATTACTATTTGTTTTCAATTATAGACAGTATTTTATACAACAGATTTATCTCCAAAAATTTTTGTAAATCAAATCATGCTTTAAATGTCCTATGGGAGCTAAGTTTTGAAGGGAAATTTATTGAAGATATAGAAAGAATCCTCCTTCTACAGAATATTAAATCCATTTCACTTAATCTCTTGTAATCATATCGATTTTCATAAAATTCATTTGATCAGAGTAAGTTATGCCTGCAATAAAGACACAAGCACTTCCTCTATTCAGATGGTCTTAGAAGCCTCACAAGGTTGATGACAACCTGTGCTGAGATGATAAACAGTGATACGGTTCCATGTGTCTATAACAGCAAAGAGTTGACCTGAGCGGGCATGGATGATTTAAGTTAAATGTTAAGTATATGCCACAAGGGTATCACAGGAGACCATGAAGTTTAGTAAGCATGAGCAAAAAAGCCTTACAATCAATTCATTAAGGCCATAATCCCAGATATTAATTCAAACATGATTCTTTGGTTCTGAAGGGTGGAATGTTTTATGACATTATTGCATTTCCAAAGATTTCATCATTTATTATGTTGACTGGAATTTTATCGTTGTTTTAAGTAGCACTCTTTATGAGATCATTTTGTCCCTTTAGAATCTAAATCTGGGTAATGACTCCGGTGTTTTCAGTTTCCAGTTGTTTGTAGGTTGTCATTGCCTTAAAAAATTGTTTAAAACAACAAAAACCCTGAGCATTCTAATAGAAATGTAAACACTCGGACTTCATTTTGATAATGTGCTAGTGGTCAGTATAAATGATAACAAACAAATGCAGATTCATTGCTATAACTCAGGTAAACAGTATTCTGTTAAAAATTCTAAATAATCTTTTTGGGGTAGATGTAGACTTGAAATATCAGGCAAGCTCATTCCTGCAAACAGTCTGATAATAATTAGCTTCTTAGCAACACAGGGATTTTTAGGGCAAGCATCTGTTATAAATGTGAAAATAAAGGAGAAATTTTGATGAAAACCTTTGCATATTTACTGTCAGTTCATTTCAAAATTGGTTCCAATCTATTGATTTCTTGCTGTGGATCCTTGAAATTACGGTAACTAATTTTAAACAGATTTCAGAATTAACAAGTGGTTTATTGGTGGCATAGGAGGTAGTAACAGCACAGGACATGGAGGTAGACTGCTAAGATTCAAATCCCTGCTTTACCACTTAGCAGCTGTGTTAAGGCAAAGACACTGACCTTCCTTAATTTGTCATCTGTAAAATGGGAATAATAGTAATAGTACCTGCCTCATGGGATTTTATGAGAATTAAATGAGACCAGCTATATAAAGTGATTTGCATAGGCTAGCACACAGTAAGCAGTAAGTAGTAATTATAGGTAGTATATCCTAAAGTATATATATTAAATACATAGTTCATATTAGGAAGGGGCAATGAAAGTAAGAATAGACAACAGTTACTTCTTTAGCCATAACGCTCGCTCAATACTTGCGTGGGTCAGTAGCAAGTCCATTATATCATCTCTGCAACCTCAGATCTACCACTCAGCAGAAAAGATAGGATGTTCATAGATTTACCTAGAAAAATAGGACAAGGTTTTTAAAAAGTCACATTCTATCATCAATGTGATTTTAAACATGAAAATAAAGCAAAGTCGCATAGAATATTAAAAAAGTACCTTTTCACATGTTCCCAACTGCTTCCTTATTTAAGCATCTTTCAGGAATAGAAAAACACTTCCTTAATATGATTTTTTATTATCATACACAGAGCCAACGTCAACAGCCAATAGAGACATTCCTATTTAAAGCAGTAAGAAAACAAAGGTGCTTGATAAAGTTAACATTATTTAATACTGCTCTGTAAATTCGAGACAATGTAATAAGATATGAAACAGAAATGAGACACAATAATTGGAAGAGTGAATAACGTTATCACGTTGTAGATTATAATGTTAGGCAATATGAGCATTCACTGGCAAAATTAGAATTAACAAATTTTAGTGAAGTGCCTGGATGCACTCCGTATCTAAAAGGCAGTAGGTGTCCTACATAATATTGTATTACCTACCACCCATACTACATACAACGAGTTATTTATTCTCCCACTCAGTTAAACTATCCCATCCCAGTGGCTCACTTCTTCGCTGCCCCATGAATTTATGCAATTTATGGTGATCAAGTTAAGGCAAAGCACTAGTAAAAGTAATCCGGGAGATTGTTGGTGTGGCTTTAGGCCCAACAGTGCCAAGATATGGTTTCCTAGGAAATATATCTCACCTTCTTCTGAGTGCTGGGAAAGAACCAGGCCAAAGTGAGGCTTTCAGTCATTCAACAAATACTTCCTGAGTGTTTATGCCAGACATTGTGTTAATGCGGAGAATACAACAGCGTGGCCTCTGTCCTCATGGCGCTTTCAGTCTCATGAGAAAAACAGAAATTAAATAAATAAACCCAAGAAAACATTTATTAAGTGCAAGCTATGATGAGGTGCGTGAAGGAATAATAGAAAAACAAAGTGGCAGGGCGTGAGGGAGCATGAGAGAGGGTATAAAATTCAGAATGAGGGTCAGGGAAATCTGTCTGAAGAGACACCATTCAAGTCAGACCTGAGGGACTGGGAAGAAGCTGGTCAAAGAGGGGTGGGCAGCAAACAGCAAAGAGCTGGAAACAAAAGGCCAGTGTAGTAAAGGAAGAATGACAGGAAATAAAGTTAGAAAGACAGGGAGGGTCCATATAATGCAGTTGGTATAAGTTTAGATACTTCCTGCTGCAAATACTAGAAAGACTAATTGAAAAGAGCTCAAATCTAACATAACAAGACACCCAGAGGCATGTGGTTACAGGAGTGGATATGTTAGCTGCTCAACCACCCCGCCAAGTTTGAAGGTTCTTTCCATGTTGCCTCCTGCCATTTTTGGGAGTCATCTCTGCATTTAGGCTGGATCTTCATGGTGCTTAGATGGTTGCTGCAGTCCATTTTTTTTAAGAGCAAGTAAACCTTTCCCAGAAGCATTACCCTAGCCCTTCCCAGCCCTCTCCTCCCAGCAGGCTTGTGACTATGTCCCCTTAGCCAGATTAGTACTGTAGCCAAGACTGAAACTACCACTGGTGAAAGGAATGCAATTACCACAACTGTTTTGCCATAATTCACCCACTAGGGCCTGACTACACGCTTCAGGAACAATGACACCTAAATGCAAAGTTCTTTTTTTTTTTTTTAAGTTTATTTATTTATTTTTGAGAGAAACAGAGACAACCTGAACGGGGGAAAGGCAGACAGAGAAGGAGACAGATTCCCAGACTCCATGCTGCCGGCACAGAGCCCGACATGAGGTTTGATCTCAGGAAACTGTGAGATGGTGACCTGAGCCGAAACCAAGAGTTGGACACTTAACTGACTGAGCCATCCAGGCACCCCTCCTAAATGCAAGGATCTTAATGTGGGGCCCATGAATACCTTGGATAAGATAGAATTCAGGGAGATCTCTCAACTGGGGCTAGAAAACACTACATCTTTATTTTCCAATCATCTCTAACTGAAATCTTATTTCCGTCAATTATAAAGGTAGGCAAAATAAACCCACAGTAGTAATATCACTGTGCCTTTATCACTAATGGAAATTACAGATGTCTTCATATCACAACACAGTTACGGTTACATTGCTTTCCTGCATTCCCTACTTCACCTATTTTTGATGACTATATAGAAGGAAGTAAGCCAAAGACAACCCCAGAGTTCAATGTTCTCATTCACGCTAAGCAACAACAGCCTTCACGCTGATAGATCTGCTAAAATTTCAATGTTAACTTCAGCATCCATTTTTTAAATTTATAATAAATGGATATATATTACTATTCTACTGATTTGTTTTTGATACTGTATTTCAATATACTTTGCTTCTTTTGTAACCCAATATATTTTATACATTAAAAAAAGATTATTCTGAAAAGGGGTCTCTAAGTTATACTAGCCTGTCAATAGGATCCATCCTGAACTAACCAAAATCAAGATCAAAGGCTGCAACAGGGTATGTGGATATATTATGGCAGGCAACTAAAAATGTCAGCCATTCATTACCTTACAGCCCATATTAAAGAGTATGAATTTTACATCCAAGGATAATAGGAAACTAACAAAGTGTGGTTTTAAAATAAAATGTGTTAACATACATAGAGAGAATTCTGCATAAGTGTATAATTTTTCCCCCAAATTTCTACATAGTATTCCATTGAAAGGCTTTAAGTGAGAATTTGCTTTTTAGAGAGATCACTCTGGCTCAAGAACGAATTAGACAGAGAAAAATCAGAAGCAACAAGACCAGGTAGGAAGTTATTCTAATGGTCCAAGCAACAGCTGCCAGGGGCTTACACAGGCTTGTGTTCGCTGAGATAGACAACAAGGAATATATTTTCTATGGCATTTGGAGGCGTCTTTATGCAGGACTGCAGGCAGGAGGAGATTCAAATTTTGTGGCCCTAGAATTTATACAATTGGTGAATGCTGTTTTTAAAAAATTGAAAATACAAAAATATGTAAATACAAAATTAGGTACAGGATCTTGAAAGGGCCCTGGACAAACCTGAGCTTTACTGGCTTCACAGTAAATCTGCCTCTGGTCATAGGAGAGGGGAGCAGAGGTCCCACGAAGAGCTAACATTTATGGAGCATTTACTGTCGCCAGACACTAGTCCGTACATGTTTTTTTTTTAATTTGAGAGAGAGAGAAAGACAAAAAGACAAAGAGCGTGAGTGAAGGAGAGGGGCAGAGGAAGAGAGGGGGAGGGAGAGAGAGAGAGAGAGAGAGAGAGAGAGAGAGAGAGAGAGAGAGAATCCCAAGCAGGCTCCACACCCAGTGTAGAGACCAACACAGGGCTTGATCGATCCCACAACCCTGGAATCCCTGGATCCCACGACCTGAGCTGAACTCAAGAGTCAGTCTCTCAACTGCACGCTTCAAACATACTTTAATTCACTAATTCTCACAACAATCCTAGGAGATATTTTTATCTTCTCCATTTTACAGATGGGGAAACTGAGGCTCTGCAAGGCATCCTGAGTCACAGCTAGGAAGAGGTAGAGCTGATACATGACCCAGGCAGCCTAGCCCTTGGTCATGATGCTACACTGCCCCAAAATATAGCTCTCAAGACCTGGGACTGAGAACAAGGCAGATGACAATACTATTTACTGTATGACAAAAACTGCAAGATGAGCTGGCAGGGGGTACTAGAAGAGCAAGAGTTGATGAATAAGTTAAGTTTGTGACACTGACTACCATTTAATTGTAATGTCAAGTAGGCTGTTGGACATGTAAGTCTGGGCCTCCAAGAAGAGATCCAGAAGGGATATACACATGGAAGTCACCCACATGGGGATGGAACAGGTGACCCCGGAGCTTACACTGCGAGGGGGAAGAGACACGAAGGAGACCATGAGAGGAAAACCAGGAGAGGTCAGTATCACAGAAGCCAAGGGAGGGTGTGACAAGCTACGTAACTGAATATAGGACTGGCGACAGTGACTCCGCAGTCAAGTGTAGACAGAAATGGGAGGAAAAGGCTACTATTTAAGAAAATTCCAAACTCCTACTTTTGGGGAACTTCTTCAAAAGCAATAAGAGATAGATGGTTAAAGAGAAGCCTTTTTGTTTGTTTATTCTATAAACATAACAAACAATCCATGGGATAACCTGGTCACTGGTCAGATATGAGGGAATTTTCAAGTTCACTTCAGGTCCAACACTGCTTGAGGAGAAAGCCAGAATTCTGGAAGACGTAGGGAATGTATGATACAAGCACACAGCTGACCCCCCCCCCCACACCCAGGTGCATAGAATTGGATAGAACACAATCCATGTCCATGAGACAAACGCGTGGCCCAATGTAATTAGTTAACTCACTTATTTAGTTTGTTTTATTTTTTATTATTATTTTAATTACTTATCTTTAATAATGTAATGAAAACCCCTCCAAATCCACTATTCAAAACACTGGTTTATTAACCTTTGAAAAAGCAGTTCAAGGAAATCTTGTGGAGAGATCTTGCTGCCACAGCGGAGGGCAACAGTTAGAAAATCCCAGACTGGAATTGCAATGAACTTTCAGGGCTAACCAAGTAAGCAATCTTAAGTCACATTAATAAGACTGTCCACACCAAGGACAGTAAAAGCCACACTGTAACCATCACTGGGCATATGGTGTCTGGTCTTCTATAATCAGCTCCCAGAGTTATATTTTAAGGACAGTGTTGACAAATCAGAGTATATCCGGAGAATATAATCCAGGATGGTGAGAGAAGATGCTGAATAAATGAAGACATATTTAGCCCAGGGTTGGGAGTGGGTGACGTGGGATGGGAGGGGGTGGCAGGGGAGGGTGGTGGTGTGGTAGGGCAAGGGGCTCAGGTCCTCTAGAGCTGTTCCGTGTTGTAGCCCAAGGAAGAAAATGGGCCAAAGTTTGGTTTAAGGAGGAGAGGTGATTTTTAGCCAAGTAAAATAAACAACTTGCAGAAAATACCCAGGCTTCAATCAACAGCTCTGAAAAACTAAGCTCTCTGTCACCAGTAAAATCCATCCAGGGGCTGAGTGACTGGAGGGGATACAGCAGGAGGAACCACCTGCATTCAGGCAAAAAGGTTGAGCCTCATCCACTGACCCTCAGTTTCTCCAGGCTTGGTTAAGCCAATAGGCTCTGCTCCCCAAATCTTTCTCCGTAACCCCTTGCCACACTAGTCAGCAGCCTTCTTTTAGCTGCACCCCACTGCCCCTAAGATAGGGTGCTTATCAACTAGTCATACAGGACATCAGCCTAAAGAGGAAAGCATGGAGTATCATCCTTCACTGTTTTACCCTTCTGGATATCTCGCTCTGGACTCTCAGATCCCAAAGGCTGTTTTATGATACTTTCCTATCCCAGCCCATGGGACCTCTGGGACATCTCTCTGAACCTCCACCCTCCCTAAAAGTTACTGATCTCCCTCACTAACGTGCCTTTAAATTTCTAATGGTCTAAACATTATAGGTCATATTTGTCCAAAAATTATCGGGGTTATTTTATATAGTTTGGGTGCTCCAGCCTGAAATTTGGGGAATTTCTATGTCCTTTTTTCTACCCACTATCTTTACTACTCCCCCTTGCCTATATAAGCTTTATTTCTTATCTTTCCTGTTCCTACTGCTTCCCATCCCACCTTATAACCCTTACTCTTCATTTTCAAGTTTTTTTTTTTAGTAGAAATGTAGAAGGCAAGAGATAAAAAGAGAAGCAGAGAACACAAAATATTCCCTCCATCCTGCCTTCTCTCGCTCTCCCTCCCCCTCTCTCTCAAACTGTAAAAGTAGGAGAATGCCAGAGTGAGTAATCACTCAGGCCTTGGTCTTTGGGTATGAAGGTACGTTACAGCCCTTACTAGCAGTGACCCTTGGGCAAGTTACAGAGCCTCTTTGGCCCTTAATTTCCCCATTAGTAAAATGATGATAATGAGAATATCTGCATCATAGATGAAAAAATTCATGCGAAGTGTGTATACAGTGTCTGACACATAGTCTGTGACAAATGAACGTTATTACTCATATCATATGAGGAAATTATTCTCTGACTAGGTACAGGATATGGTCATCCCTTGATCAGATATGTACGCATCTGTTTCTAAAGACATTTTTGCCCTCTGTTGCCCAGCTAAGAAAACGTATTTATTCATGTATTCAACAAATAACCTATTAAGCACATACTAAGTTTCATTCCTTGTGCTCAGTGGGGGCTTGATTAAATAAACTCCTGTATAAACACACTGTAGAATACGATGCTGCAGCTAAAGAGAACTAGGTGTATTTATTATGTATTATCTTGGAAAAATCTCTAAAGCAGTGGGAAAAAGAAATTGAACAGGTTATACAGAGTGATGCCATTTTTATAAAATTACATACACACACATACACACACACACACACAAACTGCATATTTTGTATGGATATATGTATCCATATTATATATGGATATATATATATATATATATACACTCAGTAGAGGAAGTTCTAGACTGGCAGACACCTAACTGAGAAGGAAACTAGAATGCACAAGTGGGGAGTGGTTTAAAGGAATATTAGCCTTATTTGTTATGCTCAAATTTTTACATGGAGAAGAAATTCATATAATATTTTAGATAGTCTTTTTAAATTAAAATAAGTCATCATATGCCTCCTGCCAGGCTTCCTGCATATCCAACTGACACTGGGCCTCTGGGTCCTGACTTCGAATCCCTGACTTCGAACAGGGATTCAGTTATCAATTTAAAAACAAAAAAGCCTAACCGCGCAGAAGATCCCAGTCTTGTCACTGTCTTCTTCGATGCCTTGAGAAGTAAGGCGGAGGCATATTTATATAAGCACACCTACATGAAGTTCTAAATTTACCTATTTAGAAAAGCGTGCACACAAACACACCGTCTCCTGGGAGAGCAGGTCTGTGGGCTGAGCAGTGGTTGGGCGCAGCCTCCAGTCTCCTTTCTGCCCGCCCCTCCCCATTCTTTCATCAGCTGGAGTCTCAACAATATCAGCCTGGAGGAAGCAATAAAAAAGTCCTAGGTGACAGTTTTCACTTCCAATATGTGGGATGCTGAAGATCTAAGTTCTCACCGGAGCTTTTCCTTGGGCTTGCTTTGTGGTCCTGGCAAATCAGATTAACTTTGAGGCATGGGCGAAGCAGAGAGGATGATGTAAAACACTGTCAATCCCTTTAAATAGGTAACTCTGGATTTGCTGAGTCCTTAGAAATCAGAAGGGGCTTCTATATGGGTACAAAACATGTACCTTTGTGAGTTTTCATACATACATATGGTGTATATAAATTGATAACAGGTGATTATGTTTATATAAACATATCCTAAATTATATGTCAGAGAATACAAATAATATGATGTATACATGTTTTGTGTATATGCCTAATTTTGTGTATAAACATGTTTTATATAACATGCACATTTTAAATATCTATTAAATGCACATACAATATATTCACAGAATTTTTCTCTTGTTAATGTCCCAAATATAAGATCTAACAGCCGTCTATAACTAATACATAATGGTTATCAGCAGAGCCTATAGGTATAAGCTGCATAATTTATAACTATCCCATTATGAGACTTTTTAAAGTTTATTTATTTAAGTAATCTCTTCACAGAGCATGAGACTGCAACCTATGACTCCAAGATCAAGAATCGCATGCTCTTCTAACTGAGCCAGCCAGGCGCCCCAATGGTATGAGATATTTTTAATATGGGTTTAGTTGTATATGATTAAAACATCAAGGCCAGGATGACAGTGAAACTCACAAGGAGTTTAGGGTAAAAATCTGAGGAGACCCCCCACTCTAGGGTCCCGGCATGCCACATGCCTCAGCCTAGTCACAGTCTTGATAAAAAATGCCTCTGTTTCTTCTAGCATCCTCATCATCACCTGAAACGATTACTAATGAATTACTAAGTTCTGGGTGCTGTTTATGCACTTTGCATATACTAACCTGACTAAAGAAATGTCTAATTTCTAATTAGATGTCTAACGTCTAATTTCTGTCTAATGTCACAATAAAGTGAATGATGAGAAATTGTGCCTAATATGTCAAATGTTTCAAAAGCCATAACTAAAATGTCCCAGCTAGACATGACCTCCAGTGAGAGCTCATCAACCAAGTGTACCACCTGAGTTAAGATCCAGCATTCTTTCCTCTACATTAGCCATGGTGATGCTTTTCTTTGAATATACACTGCGTGAAGTATCCTTTTACTGATCTCTTTCTGTGTGGGGGAAGCTTGGCAGGCAGTAGGCTTCAACTCTATCTGCTTAGGTGTAATATGATTGACAGATTTCAAAAGGAAGAAGGATACACATTTTCATTTCCTATATTTCTACTGCTCCTTTGAAAATTGAGGCAGAAAATGGAACTTATGATAGTCTAACTGTACTTCAACAAGATAATATGCTTATATTTAAACTCTTACACAGACCAAGGAAGGGGGATTTACACAACATATTATCTAGTATCTAGCTACAGGTGATTTACTGTTGTGCACTGAAATGCAGTTGAAGTACAAGATGGATAGTAATATTATATTGTGGTATATATCCTGTTCACATCAGGCCTTCGTAATAAAAGCCGAACAGCAATCTACAGAACCTGTCTTAAATCTGCCATCTAAGATACTGATTGTAAAATAAAATGATCAAAGTGCAGGTTATCTCTATACTGCCTTCCCCTGAGAGAGTGATATGCAAAGAACTTCCTCCTTTTTATTTATTTACATTCAGTCAACAGAAACATAAATTAAATTAAAAACCTTAGTGTTATGTGGACTGAATAAAGCACACCTAATATGTTGCTAAGTAGATTTTTTTTTCACATGTTACAGACTACAGCCTATATTGTACTTTTATCCAGTGCACTTTTTACTACTTACTGACAACAAAATATGCTTATAAAAATAATAGAGTAAAATGAATTTTGCAAACCAGCAATTTCACATGCTACAATCCTGCTGAGAACAAACAATTTTTAGTGGGTCTTTATATTTGACACATGAAATCAAACATTCCTGCAAATTGATTTCATTATAAATAAATTCTTGAGGAGGCAATGGAAACAGAGCAACTCAAACAAGTTAACGTTGCAAAGGGAAATCTCAAATGAATTTTAAGCAAACTTTTTTGTCTTTAGAGGCACGTAATTTTAGGAACATTAAAGGCCAAACTTTCCTGTAGAAAGGGAGGTCCTTGTGCATTACAGAATTTAGAGGACAGAAAAGTATTGAGGTCTGAAAGTATCCAGATAAGAAGCATCCTATCTTCTAAATGCATATACAGATATAGAGTTGGGTTAAAGTGAAGGTCAAGAGAATCCTTAGAAGGGAAAAGAAGTCTCCGTACTTTGATCACATTTCTGTTATACTGAGGACTTAGACACTCTCTTCTTGGTGCTTCCACGACTCCTGACACAGACTCCCACTATGACACCCATCTCAGTGAACTATAATAATTTATTATATATTTTTTGTATGTATAATATATTAATACAAAAATATCTAAAATTTAGCTTGTTGTCTTTGCAGACTATAACCTCCTTGGGAAGAGAAATTGTCTTATTCATCTTGTGATCCCAGCACCTAGCCCCGTACGTAGCCCTGAGTAGGCATTCTATAAATGCCTGGTAAGACTGATAGCAAAAACAATAACATGATTTGAAAGAATGAGAGAGGAATGTGGACGGGGGAGGATGAAATATAGTCACATTTGATGTATCTTGAGGAAATGAGAGCTGATTATAGGCTGGTTTGACACACGGAGCTTTTTAGGGTCAACTATTAAACCGCCTCCTTCTCCCAGTGGAGCCAGTCATTTCCCCCATTTTATTCGTTCACTCAACAAATATCTACTGAGTGCCAACTCTCTGCTAGGCAATCACTGGCTACTGCAATAGCCTGATATCTTGAAACACAGAATCACTGTAATTTGCCATGATTTCATTGCAGATATGCCAACAAAGACTCAGAGCTGAAGTTCAAGTTTAAGTTCCAGCTAAACTATAGAACATTTTTGTTTTACCATTTAAACATAGCTTGCCATTAACTAAGTGGCTTCACTGTCCTTAAGACTCAAGGGTTTGCTCTAGTGTGCATTTGACAACATAACCAGATCTTCTTAAGATCCTGGCTTAACTCTCCAATCTTGCACTCAAATGCGAAGTGCCACTTATAATTACCCTGAAATGGGCCTCATTTCTTTAAGCATTTCATATCAAACTGGAGACCCTTGAGCAAGCTACTTATTTTTTTCTCTATTTGATTCTATGCCAAATGCCTTATTTTCCTTCAACAAATAATACCCTACCTCTAATATGGTACAGAGAAAATAGGAACAAAATTGGGTTATCTTGCATTCTTAGCCTTAAAAGATCATGTTAAAATGACCACTCACGTCGTTTATAAAAACACTGGTCTTTTCAATCAATGACAGAGAAAATCCCATTAAGTGTTTTAAAAAAATTCTGTCCACTAACATGAAGGCAGATGTCTTTTAAAACTATATAAAGCCTTTGAGTTCTTTCTCTCTTTTCCATTTACACATAATTTCTGGATGCAGGGGGAGGTCCTTTAGTAAAACACAAGTAGAGAAAATGATAGTACAGTTTTGCTTAAGATAGGAATAAAGGGCTTCTTTTCTTGCCATTTCCCCTTATTAAGCTGACAAAGGCAGCGCTTTTAGAACTCTGTTAAAGGCAAGCTTGTTTGCTTATAGGTCAAAGAAGAGAAACAGAGAAATTAGAAGTAAAAGAGACCCATCTATTTTATCCATGTCACCGCCAGGACGGTATTGTTCCTTCCAGTGGCCTTTCTGGTTAGAGATGTCATAACTGACAGCAGACTTAGCATTCACCTTTAAAAGTTGATTCGTAATTGAGCAGTTTCTGTCAAAATAGGTAACAGTCTCAGCATTAGTTCAATCAGCACTGCTTAAAATTCAATCTTATGTTCCCCTCTCCTTAATTAATCCTAGCCTACTTTACCCTTATGTTTTCTTTTTCTTTTTTTTTCTTTTTTTCTTTTTTTGCTTTACATTTCAACACCTCAATATGAAGATAAGTATTGTCATGATTTCCAGACTGTACCATGTTGTTTCCAGACTGTACCGCTTAGCCACACGATATACTCCATAAACCCTTCTTCATAAATCAAGGCGTCCCTTCCCTTAATCATGCCCATTATTTATCTCTGGGTTCCATCCAAGACTGTCAACATTGTTTGCTTATTTAGGTACTCAAAACTGAATACAGTTGATTCCGGGTACTTTCAGCCACATTTGCAGGAGAGACCCTCCTTCCCCTGAGGCTACAACACTGCCTCAGAGTCCTGCTCTGTCCTTCTTTTAACAGTCACTAGGAACTTGTCTACACATCTCCCAGCCCTTCCTCCACTGTAGGTTGCTACCAGCAATCCCACTACTCAAGATTCTCTTCTTTTCTGTGAATGCCTCTGGTGTGATTTGTGCCAGATATTTGCATCTTTCTGAGAGCAATTTCATTTTTTTTTTCATCCCATATTTCTGCCTTGTTTCAGTCCTTTTGAACCACACTGCTGTTCATATCCTGGCCATTTATCAAAGCTTGTAACACCTTCCAATTTAGTCATCTCAGCAACTGCCATTAGCATTCTGTTCGTTCCGTCTCTCGGATTATTGATAAATACATAAAAATACAAACTACGGTGACCCACAGACAGACAAGCACTCAGAACTTCGCACAATGCTGCTCTTGTTACCTTTCACAGGTGGCCTTTTGGCCCCTTCAGCCTGTGTGGCTGTGGTTTTATTAAGCCTGCCCGGAACTAACATATCTAGGAAAATCGTACAGCATGGCGAATCGAATGTTTTGCTCGAGTCTGAATATAATGCAAATGTCCTACAATGTTCCCATCCTTGGCCCATCTCTCCTCCATAAATAAACCTCTGCAAAATCTGACCTTGTTTCGTTGCGGGGGTTGGGTATGTGGGTTGGTTTTATTTCACAGTTTTATTTAGTTTAGTTTGGAGTTTGTTTTGGTGAGGTTTTTAAACATCCCTCCCCTCAGACAGTATTATAATTTGATGTGATGCATTTTGGTCGTGTCAAATGCACATCTGGGGAGCTCATAAGTATACCAGAAATATCTCACAGATGTGCAATAGTAGGCACATATTCTGGATGCTCTGCTGGCGTCCATGGTCTTGAGGTGAGCATCTCCTTTGACAGATCAGAAAGCTCCCTGCACAGTTGCTGGGGTGGCATTTAACCCTTGCAGCTGTTACCAATTCCACTCCCAGGGTTGGCTTTAAGACTTTCAGCTCTCTGGCTTTATCTCCACACTGTCAAAACGTTGGCCGATGGGGCATCTGGGTGGCTCAGTCAGTTAAGCATCTGACTTCAGCTCTAGGTCATGATCTCACGGTTTGTGAGTTCGAGCCCCACGTCGGGCTCTGTGCTGACAGCTCAGAGCCTGGAGCCTGTTCTAGATTCTGTCTCCCTTTCTCTCTGCCCTGACCCTGCTCACACTCTATCTCTGTCTCTCTCAAAAATAAAAAACATTAAAAAAATTTTTTTTTCATTAAAAAAAAAAAAAGCTGGCCGACTTCCTGGAGAAAGAAAGCTTAGGAACGGACTCTCAACAGCCATGTATCCCTTCTCCAGGGGTCTGTTGATTGGTGATCCAGGGGTTAGGCAATCTGAAGTCACTCTGGATCTTTAGCTGTTATATTCATAACTCTGATTATATTGTGAGGAACAAATAAGATAGTTGATGGAAATGTATAATGCAAATGTAATATTGTTAAAGAGAAAAATGTATAGCTATTTGTCCTAATTTTCTTTCTTTTTTCTCCTTTTATCAATTTATGTCATGTGGCTACAAATATTGTTCTTTCCAGTGTCTACTAATCTTTAATCTTTTCTTGAAAAAGAATAAAATTATAACTATTCGTCAATATATACTTTATTGATTTGCATATTCTTGACAGAATCCCTAATATTTAAATACTCTATGACTATTTGTTTCAACCTCATTATATTTGAGCTTTTCACTTCAATATTTGCCATGAAGTTCTTCCCTGCACATCTTGCCACTCTTGCACATCCTTTTAGATGTTTCTAGGCCACGGTCCAAGCTACTAGACTGTTGGACCTATTAGGAACAGAGACAAGAACCAGAAAGTACTAAAAATAAGAGCTTTAACTAATTAAAGTAGATATTACAAAGTCCATCCATTAAAATGCGTGTATGCTATTTATAGTTAATGGGCCCAAACTCAGGGCCCATTAACGCTTGGCATATGGTTCTAAAAAATGTTAATAGCTATTTTCCAAATCTAATATATTTGGCCAACGAATTTGAAATGGAACAAAGAGCTTCTTCCTCCAGGTGAGCATTCTGAGAGGTATCAATAATGTAATCTACAGAGGAATCCAGAAAAACAAAACTATGAAAAACTACTGCAGAGTGAAATCACTAAATTTAGGATAAACAGCCCTATGTACCTCAAATAACTCTGATGGTCCTACTGGGACATGTCACTGTCTAGTTAGTAAGTGCAGTTCATAATGATATGTCCATTGCATTCATATCATTGCCCAGTGAAGAGTTCAATACATTTTAGATGGACTTCCATCTAACATAATTTTTTTAATTTTTGGTGCTTAAAATAAAATTTTGTTGCAAAGTTATTTTGAAAACACCATCTAGAACAACTTGATCTGCAAAAGATAGCCAAACTTTTCTATAAACGGCAATGTATTTCTCATGTTCTCCTTTTTTTTTATTTGAAAACTTGATAATTTATTTAACTTTATTTTTTTTATATATATATGAAATTTATTGACAAATTGGTTTCCATACAACACCCAGTGCTCATCCCAAAAGGTGCCCTCCTCAATATCTCATGTTCTCCTTGACAGAGATACACCAATACCCAACCTTTTGAGGATATAAATTCCTCAATAGTAGGGGACTGGTTATGTTCCACTTGCTTTGGATACAGAATGCCTATCTGTGCACACAGGAAGAGTTTAGAATCCTAGACTTTTAGAATGAAAAGAAACTTGGAGAGCATTCTATTCCAATTCGTTTGTTTTACAGAAGTGTTAAGTATATGCACTAACATTTTCTTAAAGCAAATATGGCATTTTTCCCCAAAATTGTACAAAAATGTATGCAGTAAAAACTAAGTCTCCTTCCCAGACAGAATCCCCAGTGCTCCAGTTTTCTTCTCCTAAAACAGCTACCGTTACCAATTTTTTTTCCAAAAACACTATGGAAATATAAGTACATACTTAGAGTTTTATAAAATACAAACAATAGCATAAGATAAAGACTGCTTTGCAACTTGCTTTTTTCACTTAAAATTCTTAATATATTTTTTAAAAGAATGAATCTGTATGTGGGGAAAATGATAAGATAGTAGACACTGGAATTAAGCTCTCTTGTGTTACTTAAAGTTTATTACTATGAGTCATTAATAAACACAGTAAATACATTGAGATTCACTTCAAGCTATACAGGTGTTTCTTTTCAATGACAGAATAATCTCTAGAAGGAGTAAAGAAAATGTAAAGACCAAATGCTTTCCCTATAAAAATACCTTAAACACAAGGGCCTTCAACTTTTTAAGATGAAGCATGGAGGACAAAGACTATCAAAGTTGTATTCTTTTTTTTATTTTATTTTAATGTTTATTTATTTTTGAGAGAAAGAGCATGCACTAGCTGGGGACAGGCAGAGAGGGAAGGAGACAGAATCTGAAGCAGGCTTCAGGCTCTGAGCTGTCAGCAGAGAGCACAAAGGGGTCTTGGATCCATGAACTGGGAGATCATGACCTGAGTGGAAGTCGGACTGTCAACCGACTGAGGCACCCAGGCACCCGAAGTGTCTGACGCTTGATATCGGCTCAGGCCCTGATCTCAGGATCGTGGGAGAGCTCCATGTCAGGCTCCGCCACACTGAGCATAGAGCCTGCTTAGAATTCTCTCTCCCTCCTCTTTCTGCCCTTCTCCTGCTTATGCTCTGTCTCTGGAAATAAATAAACTTTAAAATAAAAAATAATAGGACGCCCGGGTGGCTTAGTTGGTTAAGCCTCTGATTTCGGCTCAGGTCATGATCTCCCAGTTCACGGGTTCGAGCCCCCCATCAGGCCCTGTGCTGACAGCTGGAGCATGGAGTCTGCTTCAGAGTCTGTGTCTCCCTCTCTGCTCCTCCCCCATTCATTCTCTGTCTCTCTCTCTCTCTCTCAAAAATAATAAACATTAAAAAAATAATAATAAAAATAATAAATAATAATAAATCAAAGAAATAAAAGGAAATAGAAAATATCAGGATGCATTCCAATTAGTAAGGGTAAAAAGCATTTTATAAAAATTCACTGTACGTGTGTGCGCACTGGACTGTGGTAGAAATGTATTTCCTGCTGTGGGTCACAGGCACAAAACGTTGAAAGTTCCTGAGCTGGTCTAACCACTGGCTTCTAATGAGGTGTAACTCTAGGTGTTCTCAGAGAAAAAGGCATTTGTACATTTGTTGCTGTCTTAAAACAAGCCTCTCCCAAAGAACCAACTTCACCTGGGCTCATTACTTGAAGTGCATTGTCAAGTTCTTTCTGTCAAGATGATTGGAAGGCAGGCTTACTTCTTTTTTTTTTTTTTATTCTTTCTTGCAAGAGTAATTTTTTTTAAGGTTTTATTTATTTTTGAGAGAGACAGACAGAGACAGACAGAGTGTGAGTCGGGGAGGGAGACACAGAATCTGAAGCAGGCTCCAGGCTCTGAGCTGTCAGCACAGAGCCCATCCCGGGGCTCGAACTCATGAATCATGAGATCATGACCTGAGTTGAAATCGGTCACTTAACTGACTGAGCCACCCAGGCACCCAAGGCAGGCTTATTTATAAACTTACTTTCTCTGCAACATAAGTTTACCTAGCTATGTGATTGATTAAAACCCAGTAGAAATCCATGCTAATCATTAGCCATCATTATTATTTCTATTATAGGAGCATAGTAATAACAGGAAACAACTACATCCGGAAATGGATCTCACGTTCTTTGACCAAGTTCCTTTCCTCTAGAATCAGTGAGGCAGAGCCTGCTGACCCATCCCCAAATCCTGACGCATGTCCAGAGCACTGACAGTCTCGATTTGGTCAAACCAAACGGAATAGGAAGATCGTACTTGAAGTCTTAACAAAGAATACATCCTCCTTTGCTACAGCCCTTCCTCTTTCTGATACGGTCAAGAGCAGAAACAGTAATGGGAGAAAGATACGTCCAGAAATGTCTGTGTTGCTTTGTGTTTTACTGGCTTCTTACTCAAATAAGGAGGCAGTGGAGTAGAGTGTGGGTGTGAGGGTCAAGAAATGTGTGTTTATGAAGATGAGTTTGATTGCAATCTGAACAAGTCTTTGCAATGTTCTAGGCCTTTATGTCTTTGTTTTTAAAATGAGAGTGTGCCATAGCAGTTTAGCCGGGAATAATAATCATAGCAGCACTTATATGGCACTTATGGCCTCAGGGTCTGTTTCAAGCATTTTACATAAATGACTAATTTAGTCCACCCAACACTAATAGGCAGAAAAACTTTCCTTATTTTGCAGATGGATAGAGATGTAGGAGAAGCAGAACAGTTAAATAACTTGTCCAAATTTATACAGTTAGGCAGTGGGAAAGATGGGATTCAAACTCAGGCAGTGTCCAGATGCTGTGCTCTTAGCTTTATGAAATGCTGCCTCAGTTAAGACCTTTTTTATCACTTATTCTATCCTCAGTTACTCTCCAAAGCTCATGTTTCTAAAGATTTTTTTTTACTAAATACACTGTAGTTACTAAGCAATATTTTATTTGTTTTCCATTTTTTTAATCAAAGATATATTGAATGTCCATCAGAGTATGAATTACTACATACACTCACAGAATTCCTGCCCACCAGTTCACTAGATTTCCAGGGATTACCTTTGCTCTGCCAGTTGTTCTAGGAGTTCTCAAGAAGATACCCTCTCAAGGTAAGCAGAAGGTGGCTGCAAAAAAACCTCATGACACATGTCAAATGAGGTTTTTGATCCAGATTTATTGGTTATTTTTAAAATATGTTTCAGGGGCGCCTGGGTGGCTCAGTCGGTTAAGCGTCCAACTTCGGATCTGGTCATGATCTCATGGTTCGTGAGCTCGAGCCCCACCTCGGGCTCTGTGCTGACAGCTCAGAGCCTGGAGCCTGCTTCAGATTCTGTGCCCCTCTCTTGCTCTGCCCCTCCCCTGATCATACTCTGTCTGTCTGTCTCTCAAGTATAAATAAACATTTAAAAAAATTTTTTTAAGTATGTTTGAAAAACCACAATTAAGTATCACTCCACAACCACTAAAATAGCAACAATTAAAAAGACAAATCACAAGAGTTGGCTAGAAGGTACAGAAATTAGAACCCTCAAAGAGCTGATAGGAATATAAAAGGTTGCAGCCACTTTGAACATTCTGGAAATTCCTCAAAGAGCTAAATGTATGTATATATTATACACACACACACACACACACACACACACAAGAGAATATATCCTCAAGAATTAAAAACATGTCCACATAAAAACCTGTAGATAAATCTTCATAACAGCATTATTCATAGTAGCCCCAAACTGGAAATACCCCAGCTGTCAGCTGATGAATGGATAAAGTACAGTACATCCATACAATGGAACATTATTCAGCCACAAAAAGGAATGAAGGACTGATGCATGCTACATGCTACAACATGAATGAACATTGAAAACCTCATGCTACTGCTAGGAATTTACCCAAGGGATACAGGAGTACTGATGCATAGGGTCACTTGTACCCCAATGTTTATAGCAGCACTCTCAACAATAGCCAAATTATGGAAAGCCTAAATGCCCATCAACTGATGAATGGATAAAGAAATTGTGGTTTATATACACAATGGAGTACTACGTGGTGATGAGAAAGAATGAAATATGGCCCTTTGTAGCAACATGGATGGAACTGGAGAGTGTGATGCTAACAGAAATAAGTCATACAGAGAAAGACAGAGACCATATGGTTTCACTCTTATGTGGATCCTGAGAAAGTTAATAGAAACCCATGGGGGAGGGGAAGGAAAAAAAAAAAAAAAGAGATTAGAGTGGGAGAGAGCCAAAGCATAAGAGACTCTTAAAAACTGAGAGCAGACTGAGGGTTGATGGGGGGTGGGAGGGAGGGGAGGGTGGGTGGTGGGTATTGAGGAGGGCACCTTTTCGGATGAGCACTGGGTGTTGTATGGAAACCAATTTGACAATAAACTTCATATATTGAAAAAAAAAACTGAAAAAAAAAAAAAAGAAAAGAAAACCTCATGCTAAATGCAAGAAGCCAGTGACAAAAGACCATCTATCCCATGATTCCTTTTATGTGGAATGTCAAGAATAGACAAAGAAAGACACAGAGACAGAGAGTAGATTAGTGGTTTCCAGGGGCTGAGAGGGGAGGAGAATGGGGAGAGGCTGCTAAGGTGTATGGCGTTTCACTCTGAGGCAATGAAATGTTCCAGAGTTAGACAATGGGATGGTCACACAACTTTGTTATACTAAAAACCACTGAGGGGTGCCTGAGTGGCTCAGTTGGTTAAGCATCTGACTTCAGCTTGGTCAGAATCTCGCAGTTCATGAGTTAGAGCCCCATGGCAGGCTCTCTGCTGTCAGCACAGAGCCCGCTTGTTGGATCCTCTGTCTCCCTCTCTCTCACTCTGCCCCTCCCCTGCTTGTGCTCTCTCTCTCAAAAATAAACATTTTTTAAAAAAGCATATAATACATACATACGTACATACTTACATACATACATACGCACAAACCACCTGAAAGGGTGAATTGTATGGTATGTAAATTACATCTCAAATTCTTAAAAATTCAGTCTTAATACTGTAGGGGAGGAAAAGTTTTTTGGTTTTTTTTTTAATGTTTATTTTATTTTTGAGAAAGAGACAGAGTGCAAGTGGGGGAGGGGCAGAAAGAGAGGGAGACACAGAATCTGAAGCAGGCTCCAGGCTGTCAGCACAGAGCCTGATGTGGGGCTTGAACTCACAAGCCGTGAGGTCATGACCTGAGCCAAAGCCAGACGCTTAACCGACTGAGCCACCCAGGTGCCCTGGGAAGGAAAAGTTTTCCTTGACCCTCTTAGGGTCTCTGGTTGAGTCTAAAAAATCAAACTGACCGAGACAGATTAATAGAAGAAATGCACTCAAATTTATGTAATATGAAGCTGTACATGACAGGAAAGATTCATAAGGAAATGAAGACCTGAAGGAGCAGTGACACCTGGGGACTTCTGTGCCAGGTCGGAGGGAGAGTGGGCAGTCATGGGGCAATATGACAGGATGAGGAGTATGCCGTAATGGTAGTAAATGGGGGAAACTGAGCAAGAACTGTTAGGATTCTTCTTAGTGCTTTCCAGAGGTTGGTGGTACAGGAAATGGGAGCGACTGCTAATGAGGTTCTTTTTGGTGTGACGAAAACATGAAATTAGATAGTGGTGACAGTTGCACAACTCTGCAAATATACTAAAAACCACTGGACTGGACACATCGAAGGGGTAAATTTTATGCTATGTGAATTACATCTCCACAAAGACATTTTAAACATTGAAAATATGAGGGTGCCCGGGTGGGCCCAGTTGGTTAAGTATCCAACTCTTGATTTCAGCTCAGATCACGATCTCACGTTCCTGAGTTTAAGCCCTGTATCAGGCAGAGCCTGCTTGGGATTCTCAGTCTCTGTCTCAAAATACATAAATAAACTATATATATAATATTATATATATAATACTCATATATATTTATATATAATAATTTATAATATATACTATATATTAATAATATGATATATTATATAATTAATATTAATATATAATAATATGTTTATATATATATATATATATATATATATATATATACATATATTACCATCAAGTCCTACCTGTGGCAGCCACTCTTCTGGGTGGTGAAGGGACTCAGCAGCTAACAAAGTAGACAAAGCACTCTATCTCACAGAATTTGCAATTCTAGTAAAAAAGTAAACAAGTGAAAGCGAACTTGGCAAGCCTGGAGCCCAATCCTGGAGCCTGCCCAGAGCGGGGGCAGTGCTCACCTCCGCCCTGGTGGACCCCAGCAGGCACTCCGCCAGCAAAGCTCCTGGGCAGTCCCTCACGGGGCTCCTCCCAAGGCTCCTCCCAGACCCCAGCACAAAGCAGCTCAGTGGCTGAGGCCCCGTCCAGGAATCGACTCCAGCCACAGATGTCTGAGTTCTTCACTGGCCGGCACACCCCAACCCCCCACCCCAGCCTCCCTGGCTTTCCCCCCCTTCACGTTTACCCTTATTCATTCACTTGAAAAATTGTTTAACAAGTTTTTACTGAGGCTAGATTAGTTAGAATGCTTTGTGCTAAAAGATATGGGCAACAGGGGCGCCTGGGTGGCTCAGTCTGTTAAGCGTCCAACTGCAGCTCAGATCGTGATCTCGTGGTTCACGAGTTCCAGCCTCGCCTGGAGCTCTGTGCTGACAGCTGAGAGCCTGGAGCCTACTTCGGATTCTGTGTCTCCCTCTCTCGGCCCCTTCCCCACTCCTGCTCTCTCTCTCTCTTAAACATTAAAAAAAAAATTTTTTTAAGATACAGACAACAGACTCAACATTTTTTTAAACAATAAGGAAAATTATTATTTCTGTAATAGGATGTCCAAACTCCAGGCACAGGGTTCTGACTCTGTTTCTCTGGTATTCATTTGGCTCTGCCCTCTTCAGCGTGTTGTCCTTGCCTCTGGCAGCTGTCCTCTGGGAACCAAGCAACAATGGGCAACATGCTTTCCTGGTTATATCTAGCAAGAAAGAGAGAAGAAAACTACCCCCAACATTGGTAGACAAATTCATCTGTCAGAGCCAACTTCGATCAAGTAGGGACAGTTGGCAGTGGCATGTCATGTGATGACTGGCTTCAACTTCGCTCTGGACCCCTTATTAGCAAGGAGACTGGAACTCCCATGGTTGATTTAGGACTGAACCCTGGCACTGGAAGAGATTCGAATCAAGTAGCCCCTGAATCATGCGGGCTACATAAGAAGGAGGAAGGGGTTCAGTCTGATTTACTGTTCATTATAAACTATTTAGCTGTCTGTTCCTTAAGCTCATGCCAGGTACCCAGTGCCTGTCTGTGTGCTAGGATAGAGGTAGTATACCTTTCATTGGATGAGGGACTATTTTTGTAGTTAAAGTTGCTTATAAATCTTCCCCAAAGAACCATGTGTTCTTTCTCCAAGTGGTGGCATTTCAAGATCTATTATGCCTGGATGGGGTGATCTTTGAGCCAAGAACCTGACACTACCAATATCACATCTTATAAGCAGCCACCCATTCTGCTTTGCTTATGGCCAACACCGCACATATCCTACAAGGTCCTCATGAGTATAGGTATGCCGTCTTGGAGAAAGTGTTTTTACTTCTGCTCCCCTCCATGCAATGTGCTATAAAATGGATGCCAAATTTTCTGCTAGAAAGTTGCATACTTCATTCCCAGAAAACTGAGTCAAGCATTGATCAAACTATCAGCCTCCGTTCAGAAAGTTCTCTGGGGGGCGCCGGGGTGGCTCAGTCCGTTAAGCGGCCGACTTCTGGCTCAGGTCACAATCTCGCAGTCCGTGAGTTTGAGCCCCGTCGGGTTCTGTGCTGACAGCTCAGAGCCTGGAGCCTGTTTCAGATTCTGTGTCTCCCTCTCTCTGACCCTCCCCTGTTCATGCTCTGTCTCTCCCTGTCTCAAAAATAAATAAAAACGTGGGGCGCCTGGGTGGCGCAGTCGGTTAAGCGTCCGACTTCAGCCAGGTCACGATCTCGCGGTCCGGGAGTTTGAGCCCCGCGTCGGGCTCTGGGCTGATGGCTCGGAGCCTGGAGCCTGTTTCCGATTCTGTGTCTCCCTCTCTCTCTGCCCCTCCCCCGTTCATGCTCTGTCTCTCTCTGTCCCAAAAATAAATAAACGTTGAAAAAAAAAATTAAAAAAAATAAAATAAAATAAAAATAAATAAATAAAAACGTTAAAAAAAAAAGTTCTTTGGACATTGGAGATACCCCCTCAGAAATATTTTAGAAACATGAAGGTTTAGAATTTGCAGGTTTTTCATATGCCACTAGAAATTCTTCTAAAAAATACAATTTAGGCAAGTCATAGGCAATTGATACTGTTTTGTGTCTTAATTCTTACCCAAAGGAGAATTTAAGAAGGTCCTTAAAGTATAGAGCTACTCCACCGCCACATACATTCATGCCACAACTTTGCCACCCACCAAAAATGTGAATTTAGGTGGCATCAAGATTGAATATGAGCATTAATTCTAAACTCCACGTGGGCTTAATCAGAATCACAGCCTGGTCTGTACAATCTTGTAAGTGCAAGGCAAAGAGACTTGCCAATGTAGCTGGAAGGAAAAAGGTCAACTGGATGGAAGAGACCAATAATTAATTGATTACATTTGTAAGTAGCAGATGCAGAAAGCAGAAACGCTGCACTCTCTGGAAAGAAGTTCTCAAAATAGACCTAAAACCAACTGATGTTATCATTAATAATACTAGTTATTTTATCATGGTTTATTACTTACAAGATTATTTCACATGTTTATCTCATTTGTACATCCTAACAATCCTGTTAGATGGAGGGGAGGTATTTTCATTTTATGGATGAAGAACCTGATAAGAGAAAATTTAAGGTTGTGTCATGAGCCCCAAAATAACAAGTTCAGAAGATGACACTCACTCCCAGGTTCGATGGTCTCTGAGCCACCCCTGGCTCTGACTTGCCTTCTCCTGTGGGGAGCATTTATGTTTCAATGTGCCCAGTGCAAAGAATAAACTCAAAATTGATTAGATGGCTGTGCTCGCTTCAGCAGCACATATACTAATTGTTAGATGGCTGGATTAGCAGAATGGATGAAAGGACGAAACAAATGGATAATCTGGAGCCAGTTACAGTGAAAACCACAATTATAATTAAGGAAATTTTTAGGAATAGGGAGAGTTAATTGACATAAACTGTCTTTAAGAATATAAGGAGAATTGAATCAAGGTGAACTTCAGGAATTTTGCCCACTGATTAAAAACTTATCTTTTTCAAAATACGCATTGTAAACCTTGATTATTGCTTTCATCTGAAAAGATCTATACTGATAATAATGTCTCCATTATTTTGTATTTGTAGTGTTTACTCAATGCCAAGCACTCTGCATAAATTTTCTAGTTTAAACCACACAAGTACCCCATAAGTGGGAATTATTAACTGTATTTTCTGGATAAGGAAGCAGTGGCTTGGAAGGGTTAAGTATGTCTCAGTTCAGACAAAAGAAAGTCACAGAGCTGGAATTAGAAAGGAATGTTACCATAACTCAATGCCTTTCTGCTGGGCCAGGCTCTCTTTTTGGGAAATAGTTTCTTTAATAAATTTCTTATAAAGGGCAGATGCAAAAATTATAGTTCTTAGTACCCATAGCATTGACCATTATTCTTACAAATATATGAAATTTACTTAGCAAAACTCCTATCTCATTTGCAGCTAGTAAATATAAAGTGAAAGACAGTAACATAAGGTATACCTGGGCAATTTCACCTTTCCCTGGGCATTTTAAGTGATCGAATATGTGTGGGTTTAGTTTACATTCCTGTGATTGTACTGAAAGTATTCAAAGTATCAGAATTTTAATTACATACTCCCAGAATACCAAGAAGTTCTGTAAATATTTTATTACAAAAATGCATGCGCCTTCCCTAAGTAACCAATATTGTGCTTGCTTTGTCCTGATGCGTGAAACTTAGGAAACCACCTATGAGATTTTTAATACTAAATTTCTTGTATTATTAAACCTTTAAAAGCTATTGTTTGCATTATCAGTAGCACCTCTAAAAAGACACAATCAAACAACCTTGGTACAGGAGGGAATTAACATTGTTCAGTAAAATTGTTCAAGACCAATCCAGAGCCATCTGAAATATGGCCCAAAATTGAGCATAAAAGTATTCCAGGTGTTCTGCAGCCACAAAAACGAAACAAAACACACACAAAAACAAGGTGCATAGCCCTGCCCTCCAGAAGTTTAAATTGTAATGAAAATGGGAAAGGAAAGCAGGCCCAGCCATATGTTTAGTAGATCATTAGCCAGGCTCTAGAGGATGAGACAGCATCAGGAAGACAAACAGGTTACTGTGAATACTTTGAAACCCAGATTCCTTGAGAGGTAAATGTTGCCCACCCCCTGTAGCCTGGTTAGTGAGCTCTTCAGCAGATGGCTGATTTACCTTTCTTATTTCACTCTTGCTGTTAACCTAAAAGAGGGAAAATTCTCAATTTCCAAACCAGATGTGCATGACTGTTTTAAGTCCAAGAAAATACACAGAGAAATAGCTGGTGACTTTCTCGTTAGTAGTCAATGTTACAGAAAGGAAGACTGGGGTTTCTTTTTGCAGCAAAAAAGATGTGACTTTTATTTCATTTGAAAGCATCGAAGATTCCTAACTTGGCTAAGGGAAAGAAGACCAAAGAATATGTCTTCCCATGGAAAACTCTACCAAAACACTTTCCTCTCCAATTCACCTGTATCTCTTATTACTAGAAAGAGCTGTGAGTTGGGCCCAATTCAGATGGTGGTGCTTTTTCCTTAGGAATCTGGTCTGCCACAGATAATTTGCATGGGCTTTACTTTGAAGGAAAAGGATGAATAATAAATTTAATTAGCCAGTGCTTTTCTTGAAATGTATCTGAAAACAGATGACAGATCTCCATAATCAAACTACCACCCACGCTTGAATTTTACACTATTTTCTCAAAAGGAGAATGTACTGGTTTGTAACTGTAGTTGCTTATAAATACATGCAGTTATTTTTATCTTGTTTTCTGTGCTGGATGTGGCTTTTGCCTATATATAAATTAGTGAGAAGGAGCTGCCTTTGCAAGGGAAAATGTATAATGCATTGCTGATGTGTCCTACTAATCACCCAGAATAAATTCATTTGTGTACTGTCAACATTGAGAAGGGCTTCTTCTGGCCCAACACACACAGCATTTTTTTTTTTTTTGCTTCAATTAATAGAACTTTAATGTGAGATCCTTGCAAATAATGGCTAACTCATCTGACTACAAACCTTTAAAAATATTTTAAGAATGGTTTGAATCCAACATCCCACCACTTTTAGTAATGCTATGCACAGTATTTCAAATAGAGGATATCAAAATAAAGATGTTATCTTCACCTATCCTACTTACTGTTTAGGTAGTCTGTCTGACTTCCCCTTTGAGTTCATCAAGATTATTCATTCATGCACTATTTACTGAGTAGCTACTATGTGCCAGGTGCCAAGGATACAAAAATACATAGGGCATAATCCCTCCCCTAGGATTAACAAGTCTAGTCAGGGAAGCAGACATGTAAACAAGTAATTACAGAGTGCTCTGAGATCCCAGGGAGAAAAAGTGTAAAGTGTTCTTGTAGAGAGCTGTGTGTGGGAAACCTTCCTGGGGACTGACATTCAAGCAAAGTCCTGAAGATAATGCAAAAATTCAGCAAGTGCAAGATAAAAAGGGAGGTGTGACAAGGATGGTCTGGGATTGCTGGTGTTTGCTGGGGCTGGAACACAAGGTGAAGATGAGTTATTTATTAATGCCACATTGGATGTATTTATGAAGACACAATTGTCAAAGTCTACTAAATGTTAAGTTGTTGACTATGCCTTCATTCTTCTAAAGAACTTTAATTATGCAATGCTACACACAAAAGAGCTATAACATTATTCACGGACAAAAGGCAGTGAAAAATAATTTCAAAAAATAAGCATTCAATTCAACAAATATTGGTGGGCTGTTAGGATTTTTCTTAATTTGTTTGTTTATAATAATTTTGTATTTTTATCTACATGTATATATTTATAATATTTAAATACATAAATATTTAATATATATTTAACATATAATTTATATCTTTATAATATGTCATAAATTTAAGTACATAATGTAAAATGTATATAACATAATGACTATGTAATAAATAATAAGGCTGGGTCTGCTTTATTTGGCACCCACTGTATTCCAGGCTATGCTGTAGCCTTCTTGGAGATAGAAGTAACAGATGAGACCCCTGCCTTTATGAGACTTACATTTCAGGGGGATTAAGGCAACCAATAAATGTAATGTAAAAACAAAATAATAAAATACTTAAGAGGCTTGGGGAGGTATTGAAGCATTAATTACAATAAGAAGTAGAGGGTTTGTGTTTCCTGGTGCTAGCTTTCCCTCTAAAACCAGCCTAATCATTATAAACTTTAAGGACACTGGGGTGGCTGGGTGGCTCAGTCGGTCGAGCATCAGACTTCACCTCAGGTTATGCATGATTTCACTGTTCGTGAATTCAAACCCCGCACTGACAGCTCGGAGCCTGGAGCCTGCTTCAGATTCTATATCCAACCCCCCCCCCCCCCGCCCCTCCCTGACTTGCACTCTGTCTCTCCTCTCTCAAAAATAAATAAACATAAAAGAAAGTTTTTTAAATAAAAATACTGTGTGTGAGATAAAGTAATTTTTATAGTTTTCATAATAAATACTTTTTTCTGTATTTATCATGTAAAATGTAAACTAGAATATCAGTATTAAAGGTTAATTTTTTAAAGAGAGGCAGTAAATTGCCATGTTGGTGAAGAGCAAAGGTTCTAGAAACAAACCACCTGGGCTCATATCTCATAGCTGAGTGGCCTTGGGCAAGTTAATCAACCTCTCCACATCTCAGGCCCCTTATCTGTAAATAATAACAATAATAGTACCCACCTCAAGGAGCTTCTCTAGTATTAAATGATTTAATACATGTCAATCATTTAGAACAATACCAAGTGTATAACAAGCACTCAGTAAAACCATTATTATCAAAAATTTTTTTTGGACAGGCCAGTTATTGAAATAAGTTCAAGTCTCAAAAACATTCATGAAAAAAATGTTTTGGAGGACTTTCTCTTGATTCACAGTATATACTATGAGTGGCCATTGCATTAAAAAAAAATAAATAAAAAAAAATAAAATAAAGAAGGGGCGCCTGGGTGGCGCAGTCGGTTAAGCGTCCGACTTCAGCCAGGTCACGATCTCGCAGTTTGTGAGTTCGAGCCCCGCGTCGGGCTCTGGGCTGATGGCTCAGAGCCTGGAGCCTGTTTCCGATTCTGTGTCTCCCTCTCTCTCTGCCCCTCCCCCGTTCATGCTCTGTCTCTCTCTGTCCCAAAAATAAATAAACGTTGAAAAAAAAAAAATTAAAAAAAATAAATAAATAAAGAAAAGGGGCACCTGGGTGGCTCAGTCGGTTAAGCAGCCGACTTCGGCTCAGGTCATGATCTCATGGTCCGTGAGTTCTAGCCCCGCGTCGGGCTCTGTGCTGACAGCTCAGAGCCTGGAGCCTGTTTCAGATTCTGTGTCTCCCTCTCTCTGACCCTCCCCTGTTCATGCTCTGTCTCTCCCTGTCTCAAAAATAAATAAATGTCAAAAAAAATTAAAATAAAAATAAAAATAAAGGAAAAAAATAAAAACTCTCAGAAGTAAAAATGAGACCTTTGGTCCCAGCAGAGATTTAGAGGCTAGTTGACCCAGAGTTTGGGGGTTCTGCTGCCTCTCCTGGCCAGAGGAGTAAAATCATTCATCTTTATGGTAACAGGAAAGCAAATTATTTCCTACTTTCATCAATGGTGCATCTTTTCCAATGGATTTAAACTAGCCCTCTGCAATTAGCAGTTGTCTCTCTAGTGGTTTCAAAGCTACTTGATCTTTCTATAGCACTTTATTTCTGTACATTATTCGTACATATGTTGAGAAGCCAGCATAATAAGGTGATTGCTCCATTAAGCTTTCACTTAGTCAACTTCATGCATTCAAGTCAGTAATTAGTTCTTTCTCTTCCTGGGAGAGCTGGAAAGGCTTCATAGAGGAAATGATATTTGAGTTGGATCATGAGAGAGAGAGAGAGGATATAGGAGTATATTTTGTAGAGAAGGGCAGAGCACACAAGTTCAGGAAGTGCTGATAAGTTTGGGGTATAACATCTACAAGGTTTAAAATCATATTTCACTCAGAAATGAACAATATTAGTATAATGGGTCATCTTTTGCTGGCTGTTGCTAATATAACTTTTCTTCTCTGTTACCACGGCCCCCCCTCCCCCAATACAGACATGTACAAATGGACATTCACACATATTTATGAGCACGGAAGATATGTTTTACATTTGAAAGAAGAAAGGCAGTGTTCTGTGAGGAAAGAACAAAAAATGGAGGGGGGGAAAAAGCATGTAAAAGAATCTAATCCTTTTGAAACAAATTTTGTGCCCTCAATAGAGAGAGGGAAGTAAAGAGTGACCTGTGAGATTCTGGACACAAAGATGGCCCACAGCTGAAGGCAACAAAGCATGGCAGGAAGCTCCCAGCCCCCACTATGAAGACCTCAGTACCAACTGGTGCCCAGTCTAGCTCCCAAGGCTTCCAACCACTCCAAATAAACAGAGCATCTCAGTAAAAAGTGGGGTGTTTGTTGTGCAGATGTAGCTCAAGGCTATTTCCTGGCTCTCTCTTCCACTCACACTGCCACCATGAAGCTCCCCCTATACAGAAAGTCTGGGGAAAACAACCTGGGATGTACCTGGCATGAACAGAACTTCACTGTTCTCCAAGGACCACATTAGCAGTGAGGCTTCTCCGAGTGGTTTCACATGAGTGAGCGCTAGGGCCAGATGCTAAGTGTGACCACAGCTGGCAAAATAGACTGCGTGGTGTGAACACTTAGTGATGCATCATGTTGGAAACGTCTAGAAATAAATGGGGGGGGCACTTTTGCACATTTTCAAATATAATGGGTAGTGAAGAACTTGTACTAAAAGTGGGAAGGGTGTGCAATTTTCTAACCTTGACTCATCATATCTGTATGGTCTGCCATATGCTAGGCACTATTCTAAGCATGGGCAATATAGCAACAAAGGAAATATTCCTGTCTTCATGAAGTTTACACTGGAGCAGATAATAGACATAATAAATAAGAAAATTATAACACATGTGAGAAGATAATTGTTAGTATAAGAAAATAATAAAGCAGATGAAGGGAATGAGAATTATAAGGGTGGGCATTGCAGTTTTAAATGATAGCCAGGTGACATGTGAGCAAAGACTTGAAGAAAGTGGGGGATTGGGTCCTGCCAATAACTGAAGGAAGGGCATGTGGGGCATAAGGACCAGCCAGAACGAAGCCTCTGAGATGGGATGTGTCCAGTGTGTTTGAAGAAAAGCAAGGAGACCAGTGTGGCTGGAGAAGCATGAGTGGGAGTGAGGGTGGGTCCTACTACTCTTGTGCTCACATTATTGATATAACCTTTAATATTTTGAGTTATTTGAATATTTTATAACATTTGCTTTGATGGAATATAGACTATATAATCAATACAGTTCACTCACCCAGGCATACATAAGTTGCAATACTTTCAATAAACTGCAAATAGAGAATGAGGATGCCACTGTCATCCCCTTCCACATTATGGACCTGCCATCCTTCCCTCAGGATACATCACATGTTATTTGTATTCTGTGATCGTCTGACATCACATTGAGCGTGAGCATTGGTATCAGTTCATAAAATGATATTAATAACAATTTCTTTTTTTTATTAGAATAAAATGTAAGTAATAACACAGGTTCAAATATGTTCTTCCAGTCTGCCCATACCCCTGGCCCACCCTGATGATCTGGGGTGTCCTGTGGTAGCTCTCTTAGAGAAGCAGAGGCTAATGGTCCCCAGCTCAGGCTGGAGCGTGAGCACTGGGAAACCCCTTCTGGGCTCCAATAAAGGACTTGTCCATGAATTACAGAGGATAGGGGCCAGAAAAGTGACACAACAGGCAATATCCAAGAAGGAAATTAAAACACAAAATAGGACAATGTGTCTAAAGAGGCTGCTAGTCCAAAGGGAGAAAGGGTGAGCATGGAAAAATCCAGAAAGAGATTAAAAAAACAAAAAAACCAGGAACTATGAAAATAGTTTATTGTTTGCTGTGCATTTCAAAAAATATCTAATCCCTGAGAGATTTAGAGTTTAATGTTTATGCCAAAAAGAAAAGACTTGGATCAATTGGAGCCAGTTTTCTCCTTCACCACTCATCCCCACTCCCACTCCCAGATGAAGTGACTAACGCATGCCTGTTTGCCCCAAACTTTCCCAGTTTGGGCAATGAAAATCCCACATCTCCAGAACCCTCTTGATTTCAGGAAAACCAGGTTACTTGGTCACCCTACTCTCAGATTACAAAAATGGTTCACAGACTTGGAATAGGGGGAGTATCAGAAAGGAAGCAAAAGAATTTGATGCTGATGTGGGTCTTAAGAACTAGTCTTCACAAAGGAAGAATAATGGAAATCTAAAACAAATTTGGGAAATCCAAGAGGAAAAGGGAGCTATGCCTTCACTGTGAGGTCAAACTTAAAGAAGTGATAAGATGCTTTGGTAATGCAAGGCAACATGGTGCAGAACAGTAACAGAAATGGGATTGTGGCAAGTCTAAGCTGAAAGAACCCGAGACCACCTGAAACAGTTGCCTACTTACTGCATGACACAGGAGGAATGCTCTTTGTTTTCTGCATGCCCAAGAGGTGCGTGAAGATTCAGATCTAAGAAGCCTTGAAATTGAATGTTAGGAGGACATGACATACCTTCTATGAACCAGATGGGGAGGGGTGCCTTATCAACATAAATGGATAATCAAGAACCAGCTGGGTAGGTAAGGGATGGCCCAGGACCACCTAAGCTCCTTCCCCTCACCTCCAGACTTTGACACCCCAAAGCTCCTGGAATTTAGATGCCATCCTGTATGAAGACAGCGCAGTAAGAGGAGGGCATATGTGTGACTAAGACAACTTTGAGTTCACTTGAGATTTCTTTCCCCATCACCTAGCATAAAGGGACTCAAAATACAAATTCAATTCAATTATAGAAAAATAAACTTATATTTCCTACACACCTGAGTCTGTGTCCTGAAATTTATAATTTTTCTTTCTCTAAAATATATGCGTGCATGCCTATATGATCTCCTACTCTTTCCTGTGGATAAGACTTCTGAAAATGATGTGATTATGTTACCTTATATTACAGCAGAAGGAATTTTAAAGATGTGATAATGACCTCGAGTCAGTTGATTTAGTTAATCAAAAGAATTAATTTTTAGTTAATCCTGGGTGTACCTGACCTAATCAGTTGAGCCATTTAAAGATGTCAGAGCTATTCAATTTGGAAAGAGGGAGAGATTCTCTTGCTGCCCTTCAGGAGAAAAATCCTATGATGTAGAGAATGCAGAAAGCAGAGAATGACAGGCAGTCTCTAGGAACTGAAACAGACCCAACTTATAAAGAAGAGACCTCAATTCTACACCCACAAGTTCTGCCAACAACTTGGGAAACTGGAGGAGAACTATGAGCATGAGATAAGCTCTCAGTCCAAGCTGACAGTTTGCTTTAACCTTTGTGAGATCCTGATCGGAGAACCTAGCTATGCTATGCCAAAACTCCTGAACTTATGCAACTGTGAGATAGTAAATGGATGTTGCATTAAAAATAATAATAATAATAAAATATATGCATACACATATCTGTAAGGATATACACCAAATGATAAACAATAGTGAACTTTGGAGAGGGAAGTTGGTTGATTTCGGGGGCAATATAATTTTTTACCCTTTATGGTGCTGAATGTTTGCATTTTTACTAAGATAAATTTATCACTGTATAATTAAAAATAAATGAAAGAAAATATGAGTTTTTCCTGTAAGTAAGGATGGCATATGCATATTTTACTACTGTTGTGCTGCTTATGGACAGATTAGTGAAAAATAAATAGAGAAAGAGGCTACAGAAGATTCATTCTGAGAAAAGAGGGAATCCCAGTGAGAAGCAATGATTAGAATGTGACATGGACTATAGAAGTAAAGAAAAGCTGAATTTTTGTGGTACTGGGTTTTGGGGAAAGTAGGCTGATAGACTAAAAAGAAAATATAAACAACTTTTATAGTAGAGAAAAGAATGAGGTTTGAAAAGCAGAGAATGCTATAACTCAAAACCAACATTCACTGGCCCTCTATCAACCTCATTCTCAGCAATCTCAGGGCAGCACTGGACCATCCCTCCTCCCTGAGCTCCTCCTCTGCTGGCTTGCAGTCTGTCTCACCCTTTCCTCTCTCTGGCCTCTCTCCTGTGGCAGCTTCCAATCAGCCCCCGTGGGTTTAATTAGCACTTTAAAGCAGATGATTCCCAAGGTGGTATCTCCAGAGGTGACCTCTCTCCTGGGTCACATTCCTCATATCAAATTCCCTGCTAACATAGCATCCCATCCTAATATATAAAAAACAGAATCCATAATTCCCCTCATCCTCCTGTTTCCATTCTTGTTAGTGATACTACGATCATTCCCCAGCCATGTCATTTTGGGTGGATCTCTTCCCCTCTTCATCTCTTTCTCCCTTCATACAATCAATTCTTCAGCTCTGCTGATTTTCCTTTGTGTGTTTCCCTCTTCTCTCCATTTAAGGTGGGCTGTAATGGAGCTCTACACTACTGTAATAGAAGCAGTCTTCCAAACTCTGGTAGTTCCTTCTCCAGAGACAACTATAAAGCATTTCACATGATTCCAGAATCTCCTAGAAGCAAATTCATTCAACAAAAATAGCATCTGCCCAAGCACCAGGTAGGCACTAATCTAGGCCAACATGAATTAGGAGTAATTAAGACAATGTTCCTACCCTCCTAGAGCTTACATTCTAGTGGCAATAGACAATAAAAAATTCTAGACAACAGACAATGAGTAAGTGATCAAATAATTAAATAAGACTTAAGAACAGAGGTGTTAGGAAAGAACAATAGATTTTTTTGGATAATGCATTGGGAGTGCAATTGACAACTTTCCATAGAGTGATAAAGACACTTCTCTGAAGAGACTACCCTTGGCTGAGACCAGACTGGGCTGAGACTTGCCTCTCAGGGCAAAATATTTCAGGAAGAAGAGCTAGAAAGTGGGAGAGGAGTAAGCAGAGCCTAGCTCACAGAGAGCCTTGTGGGAGCTGGATTTTATTAATATGAGGGAAATCCATTGAAGAGTTTTAAGCAGTTGACTTATCTGATTCAATTTAATTTCTTAAGAGATTACTCTAGCAACTACAAGAATGACTTGTAGGACCTGGACTATGGGGAGATGAAAGAAAAGAGAAATGTAAGAGCTTCTGAAGTTGTCCAAGTGAGAGATAATGGTGGTTTGGGCCAGGGAAGCACCAGCAAAAATGTTGAGTGGTTTGGATGTGGATCCAAGAGGAATCTGATCATGGATTTACTGTGAGGTGTGGAGGAAATCAGGGATGCCTCCAAGGTTTTGGCTTGAACAACTATGTGATGAAGGTCTATTAACTAAGATGATGAATATTGGATGAAAGTAGGTTTGGAGGGCAAGGACAGGAACATGTAAAGTTTGAGATGCCTACAGGCATCTGTGGTACAATGATATTTAAACATGCTTTCTTGTATAATTTCTAACTTTTTATTTTTGAAAAATTCCAAATATATACAAAAGAAGAGAGAATAATATAGTAGATTCCCATATATCCACCATCCAGCTTCAACAACTACCAATATTTGGCAAATCATGTTTCATCTCTCTCCCACATATCTCTCTTGCCCCACCTACCTCCTCACTCTACTGGTGTATTTCAAAGTAATTTCCAGATATTATAGTATTTTATCTGTAAATGTTTGGTGTATATAGAATAGGTGAACATTTATAACATATCCATAAAACCATTATCAAACCTAATGAAATTACTATTAATTTCTTCATTATATCATCTAGTCAGTCATTATTCAAATTTTCCCAATTGCTGGAATAGAATAGACATCCCAATAATAAACTCTTGCATATATGGTCAAATAATTTTCGAGAGGGGTACAAACACCAACCAATGGGACAATGATGGTCTTTTCAGCAAATGGTGCTGAAAAACTTGGATATCCACATGCAAAATAATAAGGTTGGTACCTGACTTAATACCATATACAAAAATTAACTCAAAATAGATCAAAGACCTAAACTTTAGAGGTAAAACTATAAAGGTCTTAGAAGAAAACATAGAGGAAAATGTTTATGACATTGAATTTGGCAATGATTTCTTGGATATGACAAGAAAAGAAAAATAAATCAATTGGACTTTACCAAAATTGAAAACTTTTGTATATCCAAAGACTGTAGAGTGAAAAGGCAACTCACAGAATGGGAGAAAACATTTGCAAATCATGTATCTAATAAGATGTCAATATCCATAATACATCAATAACTCCTTCCACTCAACAAAAATAATCTAATTAAAAAATGGACAAAGGAGTTAAAAAGACATTTCTCTAAAGAATATACACAAAAAACCAATAAGCACAAAGATGTTCAACATCACTAATCGTTGAAAAATGCAAATCAAAACCACAAGGAGATACCGTATCATGCCATTAGGATGGCTATTATCAAAAACTCAGAAATAACAAGTGTTGGTGAGGATATGGAGAAGTTGGAACCCTTGTGCATTGCTGGTGAGAATGTAAAACGGTACAGCTATTGCAGAAAACAGTACAGCAATTTCTCCAAAAATTAAAAATAGGATTACCATATGATTTAGTAATTTCAGTTGTGGGTTTATATCCAAAAGAAGTGAAAGCAGAAACAGGTATTTGTACACTCATTTTCATAGCAGCATTATTCACAATGGCCAAAGGCTGGAAACACAAATATCCATAGGTGGATAACTGGATAAACAAAATGTAGATTTTAAGCCTTACAAGGGAAGGAAGTTCTGACACATGCTACAATATGGAGAAACCTTGAAGACATTATGCTAAGTAAAATAGGCTAGTCACAAAAAGACAAAGATTCCACTTATAGGAGTAGTCAAATTCTTAGAGACAGAAAGTAGAATAGTAGTTGCCAGGGACTTGGGGGGAGGAGGATGGGAAGTCACTTGGGTACCAAGTTTCACTTTGGGAAGATGAAAAAGTTTGTCGATAGATGGTGGTGATGGTTGCACAACAATATGACTGTGCTTCTTGCCAGTGTACACTTAAAAATTGTGAAAATGGTAATATAATTGACTAATATAACATTAGTTTCAGGTGTACAACATAATTTGATACTTGTATACATTGCAAAATGATCACCATAATAGTATAGTTAACATCTGTCACTTCAGTTCCAAAAATTTTTCTTGTGATGGGAACTTTTAAGATCCACTCCGTTAGCAACTTCCAAATATACAATACAGTATTAACAATAATCTCATGCTGTGCATTACATCCCCATGACTTATTTATTTCACAAGTGGAGGTTTATGCCTTTTGACCTCCTTCACCCATTTCTCTCACTCCCACCCCCATTGCTGCCACTGACAACCACCAATCTGTTCTCCATATCTATTAGCCTGATTTTTTTTTGGTTGCTTTGGGTTTTTTAGGATTCCACATAAAAGTGAGATCATACAGTATTTTTCTCTGACTTACTTCACTTAGCATAATGCCCTGAAGGTACATCTTACTGCAAATAGCAAGATTTTATGATTTTTTTATGGTTGAATATTCTACTACACACACATACACACAATTTATTAATTCATCTATCAATTAATGTTTAGTTTATTTCCTTTAAAATGGTAAATTTTATGTTGCCCCAATTTTTAAAATTTCCAATTTCTTCATAAATTTATTTTCACCGCTTGTTGGTTTGAATGGAGATCTTTAGTCCACATATTGCATTTGATTGACTGGTCTTGAAAGTCTCTATTAACTGAAAACAATTCTCTCTCACCTACCCCCTTTTTTTTACCTTTTATTATTAAAGAGACCAAGTTGTTTGATTTGTAAATTTCCTGCATTCTGGATTAGCTGATTGCATTTCTTTTTTTTTTTTTTTAAGTTTATTTTTAGAGAGAGACAAAGTGAGTGGGGGATGGGCAGAGAGAGAGAGGGAGCTAGAGAATCCCAAGCAGGCTCCACGCTGTTAGCACAGAGCCTCACGCAGGCTCAAATCCACAAACTGTGAGATCATGACCTGAGCCAAAACCAAGAGTCAGACATTTACCCAGTTGAGCCACCCAGGCACCCTGGCTGATTGTATTCATATGTTCTTCTATCTCCTGTAGCCTGGTAGCTAGATGTGAGGGTTTGATTAGATTCAGGTTCAGCTTTTTGGCAATGATACTTCCTAGGTGATGGTGTGTGCTTCCTATTGCATCACATCAGGAAGGAACTGATGTCTGATTGCCGTTCTTTTTCTGATGTTAAGATTGAGTGCATTCACATGTTGTCAGCCTGATCCAGCAAGTATAAGATTCTCCATCAACCTTTCACTCAATAATTCTAGTAGCCATTGATGATCATTGATAACCTATAGTCATTATTTCATTATGAGAAACAAAATGGTGATTTTATTTCTACCATTCTCTCAGAACTCAGTAGTTTGAATTCTTCTATAAAGACAATTTTTTTCATCAAAAGTATTTGGAAACTCCAAAATAGTTTGCCCAAGAAGTCAGAAAAAATGCTTGATTCTTTCCTTTTCAGAATAATGTGTTGGTGCCTAGCAACTTTCAAAGATTACCAATTAGTTTGTTTTGTTTTAAACATGGGTTGTTAATATGATTTTTTTCAGCTTTGTACTTACTCTTTTTGATGTTCAAATGATTCCACTTGTGGCCAGTAGGCATCCCTTCAAGTTAGCTCCCGAGTTCTCAAAAGCCCGGTAGTCGATATTAGTTTCTTTGCTTTCTGACACACAATGTTCCAGGTTTATCTTGTGTATTTCCTGCATCAGACCTAGAATCTTCAATTTCTCCCAGGAGCCTCAGGAAACAATATTTAGAGACCACAATCTGGAAGGCAGGGATACTAGTTGCTACTGAGATATTATTTCTAGACCTTTTTAAAGTACAGAGCTAGAAAATCAATTTTATTGTTTTTGGTTTTTTGTTCTTAAAAGAAAAATATACATGAGTATAGATATTTCCAAAATACAGGTTTTAATTTAACTTCTCTAATTTTATGTATGTATTTCTTTTATAATGAATATCTTAGTTCCTGACATAATACCGTTATTTATTTATTCTAGCCTATTACATACATATTATGTTTTCAAAACACCAATATTATTACTAACAATATTACTAAGTACAATTTAAAATTCCTTTGCAGTTCTCTTTGTCCTTAGGATATATTTCACTAAGAATGCATTTAAAAAAAAATTTTTAAGGGTGCCTGTTTGGCTCAGTCGGCAAAGCGTCTGACTTCGGCTCAGGTCATGATTTGGGAGTTTGAGCCCCGCGTCGGGCTCTGTGCTGACAGCTCAGAGCCTAGAGCCTACTTTGGATTCTGTGTCTCCCCCTCTCTCTGCCCCTCCCATGCTCATGTTCTGTCTCTCTCAATAATAAATGTTAAAAAAAATTTTTTTAATTTTTTAATGTTTATTTTTGAGACAAAGAGACACACACAGAGTGCAAGTGGGGGAGGGGCAGAGAGCTAGGGAGACACAGAATCCAAAAGCCTGCTCCAGGCTCTGAGCTGTCAGCACAGAGCCCGACCGGAGACTGGAACTCACGAACTGCAAATCACGACCTGAGCAGAAGTCAGGCACCCCGAGAATGCATTTTTAAATGACATGTGTCTTAAAGTGACATGAAATAAGACACAAATCCACAAATTTGAAATATATTTATTTTGCTTCATTATTTTTCAATTTTATGGATTTGCCTTCTTTGTTGTTTTCATTTTTGTCTGATTTGTTTTAATATAGGGTAAAAACATTTACATGGTCCCAAGGCCAAATTATCAAACTATATTTAATATTTATTTTTGGGAGACAGAGAGAGTGCAAGCAGGGGAGGTGCAGAGAGAGAGAGAGAGAGACACACAGAATCTGAAGCAGCCTCCAGGCTCCAAGCTGCCAGCACAGAACCGAACTTGGGGCCCAAACCCACAAAGTGCGAGATCATGACCTGGGCCAAAGTTGGACCCTTAACCAACTGAGCCACCCAGGTGCTCCTATCAAACTATATTTAAATAAGTCTAGCAATCACTTTTATCCCCATCACCCTGTTACCTACCTCCTTCCTCCTCAGACAACCATTTACAGTAGTTTATCCTTCTAATATTTTATTAATATATGAAAATATATTTATATTCCCCCCTTCTTAGATAAAAGATAGCATATTATAGACACAGTTCCATCCTTTACTTCTTTCGACCTAAAAATGTCCATAGGAGGGTATAATCTTCATGCCTTTTAACTACTTCCTGGTCTTCCTTTGTGTGAAAGGACAATTGAGCTGTTTTCTACTTTGCTATTACACATTAGCACTATTATGAATTGCCTTGTACATGTCAGCCATACTTTTCCCAGTGAATCTTGAGGAAAGACACTTTGAAGTAGGATTGCAGGGTCAAGCAGCAATTCTTATGTAATATTGCCAGTTATGGCCAAGTTCCCTCCACCAGGGCTGTATTCCCATCAGCCAATGAGGAGTACCTATATCCCCACAGTCTTGTCAACAGAATGCAATTCTTACACTCGTTAATGTCCGCCAGTCTCATAGATGAGAGATGGTGTTTTAATGTACTTTTCATTTTCAACTTTTATTCAACTTTCATTCAAAAATGAGCATCTTTTTGTATCTTTAAATGCTGTGTGCATTTCTTTTCTTGTGAACCGTGCATATGGATTTCTTGTCAAGTTTTAGAAGGTTGCTTTTCTTCTCAATTTGTAGAACTTCTTTAAATATTAGATATATTAACTCTTTGTGAGAGAAGTGGTAAATCTTTCCCCTGATGTCACTTGTATTTTTACTTTGCTCTTAGTGCCTTTTTCCATGCAGAATTTTTAACAATATAGCCAAATTATCAAACTTTTCTTTTAATTTGGGAAGTGTTCATTGACATGTTATGAAGGATTCACCCATGTTTTCTTCTAGTATTTACACAATTTCATCTTTTACATTCAGATCTCTTACCTATTTAGAATTTACATCAGCATACAATATGCAGATGGATCCATTTTTATCTTTTTCATGTAACTTTCCACTTGTGCCAATATTGCTTTTTTGAAGCCTTTCTCCACTGATTTCAGATGCTGCCTTTATCATGGTCTAAATTTCCACGTGCAATGAGGTTTATTTCTGGATTTTTTTATTTGGTTCCATTAGCTTATCTGTTTACTCACTTGCCAATATAATTTTCTTCTAAATATAGAGAAGTGATCTGTTTTAACATCTGGTTTAAGATCTAGCCCCCCTTCATTGGGCTAGATTTTAAGGTTTTCCTTTAAGGTTTTCCGGTCTATTTATGTTTAATTGCTTTTACAAATGACATATAAAATCAATTTGTTCTTTAGCTTCAAGGAAAAAAATATGTATATTATCAGAAGAGATTTTGATATCGAGCCTTCCTATCCAAACTTACTGTATGGCTTACTATTTACATCTACTTTTGTGTCAGTCAGGTATATTTTTTAAATTCTTCATATATGTTTATTAGAGTTATGCCTAGGTCTTTTTGTTATTTTTGTTACAATTATAAAAGCAGTCTTTATCTTCCAACCAGTTATTTTTATATATGAAAGCTACTGAGTTCTACATATTGGTTTTATAACCTGGTACTTTCCTAACTTCTCTTAAGTGTTTTGCTAGATTTTTTTTTTCAAATGATTTTTTTTTTTCAGTTTTCCAGATATATAATATAACCTGTAGAGGTGATTCCACCTCTTCCTAATTCATATGGCTCTCTGTATTGGCACTAGATGACAATTTCAAAATGGTTTTAAATAGTAATAATGGCCATTCTTGTCTTATTCCTGACTTTGGCAGATGTTTTCTCATTAAGTATGATTCTGGCTTTGGGGATCTGATACACATAATTTCTGGTGCATTTTTAATTCCTAGCAAATCTATCACTAGCTCTTTATTGTAGCTGAGATGATACTCCAGGAACACAGCAGAAATCACCAAGAATGGTTGCTTTTCAAATGTTAATGTACATACAAACTACCAGGGGAGGCTGTTCAAGTGCAGATTTTGATTCAGCAGGTAGGATGGAGGCTGAGATTCTGTATTTTTAACAAGTTCTTGGGGTAGGCTGAGATGTTGCTGCTCAAAGTGATCTAAAACAAAGAAATCATTTGCTAGCTTTGACTTTCAAAATAAACCTTAAAATAATTCAAAGTCGAAGAAATAACGAAAATTCTGGTTTTCAATCTTAAGAGCTAGGCACTTGAGGGAGAATAGGTACCAGTTGGTTGGTTTTAGGAAATCTCCCATAGCTGATCTTTTAACTCTCTGTGGACCAAGTCTGAAGGACTAGAACAGAGGTTTTCTCATAAGCCACAGAGCAGGAAGACACAGGATATGACAAAAGGGTAGCTTCCTGCCACACAGGAAGAGGAAGAAAGTCCTTTCTGCTGCTGTGGGGAGGAATCTAAGGAGACAGAGTTGAGACATGTAAGCTCCTGCAGCCCCAGCTAGGAAACATCCTTGGCCAGGGCACAGGGGATAGAAGAGCACAGACAGCTCAAGAGAGAAGCCCAGAAAAAGGAGGCAATGGAGAAGCAGCTGCAGCTCATTAGTGTCTTACACTAAGCCCCACAGGCACAAAGGCCAAGATCTAAAGCCCCGACAGAACGAGACCTTTCAGCAGAGACTAGACGGG
Organism: Lynx canadensis; assembly: GCF_007474595.2. Classification (NCBI taxonomy): domain Eukaryota; kingdom Metazoa; phylum Chordata; class Mammalia; order Carnivora; family Felidae; genus Lynx; species Lynx canadensis. The sequence continues at coordinate 72,380,011 of NC_044309.1, forward strand.
CTCAAACACTCCTTTCCTAGCACCAGAATAAGAATTTTTTGTTGGTCCTGGGTCTGAATTTAATAGGGGAAAAAAAAACAACATTAAGTGAATCTCAAACAGAGCAAGTCAATGTATTTATCCATCCACCACCTACTCTGCAAATTGAGTACCTATTACATGTCAGTTGTTAGGGACAAAATAAGACCACTCCTGCCTTCACAGACCTTAAAGTCAATCACACCTATCAACAATGGTACTTTACACAAGGATATATATCTGAAAAATCTACATGCACGTATTCCTACCTGCTCCAGGTGATCTGATTTGATGGGTCTGGGAAGGACCCAGGAAAACATATTTTCAAAGCATCCATGTATTTCTGATTCTCAATTCTAGTTAAGATTATTTTTCAGCACTTACAGCACTAGAGTATTTAACTTCCCCCACTAAACAATTAAAACTACAAATTTAAAGTGATGAGCACATGGTAGAATATCTTATATTCTTTTTGAGTTCTAAAAAAATATTTCTGGAATACATGAAAATTGTTTTTTTAGGCAACTTCTTAAATTAGTCATACTTTATTTTGAGTTATGTTCTAATTCATGGGACAAAGCTTCACAATCTCTTAAATTATAACCTTTCTTAATATGTACAAATTAAGACTCAAATATAGGCTATTTTTTATTAGCACTCTTTCTTATAATAATGTAAGCCAATTAGTATTTGCATATTTAGGAATGTTGTGAAAAGGAACTTTCAAGGTTGAAATAGTAATTCTGTGAAAAAAGTTATATATATTTTTATATTTGTGGTGTGAATGTGTGTGTATATATAATTGCCCTACATTTTTAAATTCTAAATCCTGATGTATATTGATGCCTAGAAAATAAAACTATTTACAGCATGTTCTTATATATAAAAATACACATTCTTCCACTGAGACACTCCTTTAATCCTTACTTCCTCCTGGAATCTTCTCCAAGCTCCACCTTACCCCCCCACACACACACCCCAAGCTTTGTGTTCAACAATGGTTGAAATTCCATTATGTTACTTCGGCATAATTGCCTGAACAATTCTGAAAAGAAAACTTTATCACAAAGACCTAAGCGAAGTCTGATATTTTCAAGATCTTGCTCAAATGTCATTTCCCTATCAGTTACCATATCCTGTTATACTTCTTGCCACATTACGTTGTGACTTACCAGTTTGAGAGTTTATGTCAACAGGACTGTAGGAAGAGGTCCTTGATCTTACTTAAGTCTGACACATCAATAAATCAATAAATGCTTAACAAATAAATGAATGATTAAAACTGCATTTCCCATCTTCCTTTAGGGCTGTAATTTAACCACCAGCATTTAGACAGCCCTCACCTTTTGTTTTACAACCAAACTCCTTTCTATAGGCTTAGGTCTCCTCCTTCCCCTATGAGCTGCTTCTTTATCCCAGAGGCATAGAATCCACTGGACTCAGCAGTGAAAAGGATCGCAGTGGGAAGAAGCCTCTCTGCACTCCAGGATCTGCTCTCAGGAAACCAATGAAACCACAGATCTGAAAGCTGGTTAGTGTATCTATGCTATGAAAAACAAACAAACAAACAAAAAAAAAAACCAACAACAACAACAACAACAGAATTAAATGGAAGCTTTTAAAAAGTACTTGTATCAAGTGCCTTTACAATAACCCTACACCTCTACACTTATCCATTAAGCCAACCCTAAACTGTCTTCCCCGGTCAGGCCAAATGGCTTTTCTTCAAGTTACCATCTTAGAATCCAGAGGTTAACAACTTTTCTGAGATATCTTCAACTAACTGTTCTTTATCTGAAATGCTTGAGGAAGGAACAATGGAGTTAGATATACCAAATAAAGTTAAGACATAAGTGCTGGAGAAATAGAAGAAGAAGCTAAATAGCCCTGCCCAGGTTTTGTATAAGCAAATCTTTTCCACAGTTTTGAATAGATATCCAAATGGGCAGACTCCTTTGGCTCCAAATCCTAGATAATTTGACTATTCTAAAAGGGAATCAAAAAGATGATGTAGGTGAGGAAATATGGTCAAAGAATTCTAAGCAATCCTAGAGGTATTAGGGCTCAAAGACTAAATTCAGAAAAATAAATTAAGGCATGGAAGCACAGGTAAGCCATCAGGTCCTCTCAACTCTGCACTAAAATCTGGAAATGCAGAGTCAGTAAGAATGACAACAGAAAATAAAGCTAAGTTCTATGCCTAAGGCATGAGCTTGACTTTGCTGGAATTTGGCATCCATGGACCCTCAGGTATTTATCCTGGTAGAAAGAGACTAGGAGGTGACTACAGGTTAGTCATTATCTATTCCAGTGCTAGCATCACCAAATGTCCTCCCCAAACGTAAGCAATTTAAGTCACATAACAAGGCTTCTGGGGGGTCATGGGTAGAGAAGGTATAGTAGAAGCTATGATAGTAACAGATTACATATAACATATACCACACAAATACACTTCATTTTTTGGCATTTGGTAATGTTTACATTTTTTGTGACATATTTGATATGGAAAGATCTTCAGAGTATAGAAATATTCCTAGACACAAATCTATTTCCATTTTGCATTTTTATATTGACTAACATTCTAGGGAAAAACTATACAAAAATAACTACAGAATATCCCTCCATGACCATGCTTTGAGAAAAATCTTTTTTTATTTTATTTATATTATTTTTAATATTTATTTATTATTTATTTTTAAGAGAAAGAAAGAGAGAGAGAGCAGGGGAGGGGCAGAGATAGAGAGAGAATCCCAAGCAGGCTCTGAGCTGTCAGCATAAAGCCTGATTCAGGGCTTGAACTCTCAAATTGTGAGATCATGACCTGAGCCAAAATCAAGAGTTGGACGCTTAACCAACTGAGCCCACCCAGGCATCCCTTTACTTATTTACTTTGAGAGAGACAGAACACAAGCTGGGAAGGGGCGGGGGGGGGGGGGAGATAGAGAGAGAGAGAGAGAGAGAGAGAGAGAGAGAGAGAGAGAACCCCAAGCAGACTCCATGCTGTCAGTGCAGAGCCTGATGCAGAGCTTGAACTTTTGAGCTGTGAGATCATGACCTGAGCCAAAATCAAGTCAGATATTTAACTGACTGAGCCACCCAGGCACCCCTGGGGAAAGTTTTACAGATGAATTTATCCAATAAAAATTTCTGAGATACAAGAGTAGTATGATGTTAGCTGGTACGAAAAGGACATGGAAAATATCAGAAGAGAGAGGGAAAGAATTCAATAAGGCAAACTCATTGGGCCATGGAACGAAAACAGGATTTGAAGTCAAAAGATTTGGGAACAAATCCCAGTTCTGCCACTTGCTAGTATCATCTGGGAGAAAATAGGATAACTATACTACATTATAAAATTTTGTGAGAATTAAATAAGATGCTGTGTACAGGAGTGACATCTGCAAGATGGCACCATAGAAGTTTCCAGCCCTCACGCCTTCACAAAAACACCAATTTGAAAATCATCAAAAGATAAGAGTACCTTAACAAGAGCTCCATAATCCAGGTGACAGATGACAGCTCCTGGGTAGAGTATGGAAATGAGAAAAGATGAATTGAAGAGGTTAAGAAGGATAGTTTCACTTTACTTGCATCACCTTTCCCCCAAGGCCATGCAGTAGAGTGCTGAGAGAGATCCCCTCTGCCTGAGAGCTCTCTCATGGGAAAAAGAGTGAAAAGAGTGCCTGATTTTACCATGTAACCTGGTACCAGGTCCACTCCAGTGAAACCAAGCACCAAGACAGCCCCTGTAGACCTAGGCTCCAGGGCCATAACAGTGGACTCCAGTGTGTGACTTGTCCCTGTGTACCTGGGCTCCAGGCCTGCCCCTACAGACCTGAGCTCCAGATCTACTTCAGTGGTCCGTGACATCAGGCTCTCCCTTGCAGACCCAGTTACCAGGTTGGTTCCCAGGTACCAGAACCACCTGCACATAGACTCAGGGACCAGGCCAAACCTACCTGCAGACCCTACCAACTGGTTTATCCATAATCTCTAGCCAGGCTGAAAGGTGAAGTGTTTTCCCTGAAGAAGTTAGTCTTTAAAGAGTGGAAAAGGTGACTACTTCTTCAAATATGCAGAGTGAAGCTACAAGGACCATTAAAAAAAAAAATCAGGGAAACATGATACCACCAAAGGAACAAAATAAAGCACGAGTAACCAGCCCTAAAGAAATGGAGATCTAAGAAATGCCTGACAAATAATTCAAGGCAATCATCTTTTAAAAGCCCAGTGAGCTACAAGGAACACAGACAACTAAATGAAATCAGATAAATAATATATGAACAAAATGGGAAGTTAAACAAGGAAATAAAAATTAAAAAGAACCAAATTCTGAAGCTGAAGAACAAATAACTAAACTGAAAAAGTCAATAGAGAGCTTTAACAGTGGGAGAAAGAATCAACAAACTTTCAGTTATAAGAACAAAAACAAGAGAAGAACAAAAAGAAGAAAGAAGGAAAAAGGAGTGAATAAAGCCTACAGGACTTATGGGGCATCATCAGGCACATCAATATATGCATATGGAAGTCCCAGAAGAAGAAGAGAAAGGGCAGAAATCTTGTTTAAAGAAACAATGGCAGAAAACTACCCAAATCAGGACAGGGAAATGGACATCCAAATTCATGAAGCCCAAAATATCCCAAATAGATTGAACCTAAAGAGATCTACACTGAGACTTATTATAACTGAATTGTCAAAAGTCAGAGACAAAGGGAATTTTTCAAGCAGCAGCAGAAAAGTGACTCATTATATACAAGTGCATCCCTATAAACCCCTTATAGCATAAGCAGATTTCTAAACCTTACAAGCTAGAAGAGAGTGAGAGGATATATTCAAAGGGCTGAAAGAAAAACACAAAAACAAAAAACTTTCCAACCAATAATAGTACACCTGCCAAAACTGTCCTTGAAAATAAGAAGAAATAAGGAAATATAATGACTTTCTGAAACAAAGAAAAACTGAGGGAGTTTGTCACCACTAGACATGGCCTACAAGATCTGCTAAAGTGTCTTCTTCGAGTTGAAATGAAAAGGACACTAAATAGCAATGTGAAATAGTACATGAAAATATAAATTTCATAGGTAAAGTCAAATATAAAGATAAATACAAAATATAGTACTAAAAGAATGTGCATTAAACACTTTAAACCATGCTATACAAGTTAAAAAACAAAAGTATTAAGAACTATAACCACAAATTATTGGCTAATGAATATAGAATATTAAAAAAGCAAAATCTGACATAAATAACAAAGTGCTTGTAGAGGGGAAGAAAGGTGTCAAGTTTTTTATGCAAATAAACTTTCAAAACAGACATTTACAACATTGAGTTTTATATAAGCCTCATGATAGCCACAAAGGAAAAGCCTACAACAGATACAAAAAAAGATGAAGAGAAAAAAATCCAAGTGCATCACTATTTAACAAAATCACCAAATCTGAGGAATAAAAAAAAAAAAAAATGCTACAAAACAGACAGTAAACAGCCAACAAAATGACAATAGTAACTCCTTACCTATCAGTAATTACTTTAAATGTAAATGGATTAAACTCACCAATCAAAAGACATAGATTGGTAAAATGGAAAAAAAAAAAAGACCCAACTATATACTATCTACAACAAACCCACTTTATTTTGTTTAATGTTTATTTATTTTTGACAGAGAGATAGAGCACGAGTGGAGGAAGGGCAGAGAGATGAGGGAGACACAGAATCCAAATCAGGCTCCAGGCTCTGAGCTGTCAGCACAGAGCCCAATGCAGGGCTCGAACTCATGAACTGTGAGTGTGATCACAATCTGAGCTGAAGTTGGACACTTAACCAACTGAGCCACCCTAGGTGCCCCTACAAGAGACCCACTTTAGATTTAAGGACACATATAGGCTGAAAATGAAGGAATGAAAAATGATATTCTGTGCAAATGATATCCAAAAGAGAACAGGAGTGGCTGTACTTATGTTTAGAAATAATAGACTTTTATGTTAAAAACCGTTGGAAGAGACAAAGAAGGCTATTACATAATGATGAAAGGGTCAATTCAACAGGAGGATATAATAATTATATATGTATGCACCACATATATGCACCCAACATTACAGCACCAAAAGTTTTAAAGCAAACATCGACAGCTCTGAAATAAGAGAAATAGATAGCAATACAATAATAGGAGAATTCAGTAATCTACCTACAATAATAGACAGATTATCCAGACAGAAAACCAATAAGGAAATAGACTTGAACTACACTATATATCAAATGGATCTAAAAGGCATACATAGAACATTCTACATAATAGCAGAACACACATTCTTTTCAAGTGCTCACAGAACATTCTCCAGGATAGATAGATTGAGAAGTCACAAAACAACAACAAATTTAAGATCAAAATCATTTCAAGGAATTTTTTCAACCATAATGGAATGAAACTAGAACTTAATAACATTAGCAAATAAAAAAAGTCACAAATACATAGAAATTAAACACTTTAAAATCCATTGGATCACAGAAGAAATCAAAAAAGGAAGTTATAAAATATCATAAGACAGGGGGCCTGGATGGCTCAGTCGGTTGAGCATTCAACTCTTGATCCCAGGGACATGGGATTGAGCCCTATGTTGGGCTCCATGCTGAGCATGTAGCCTCCTAGGGCTTCTCTCTCTCTTCCTCTGCCCCCCTCTCCCCTGCTTGCACTCTCACTCCCTCTAAAATAAAATTTAAAAAACTATATCACAAGACAAAAACAAAAACACACCTACCAAAATTTATGGGATGCATCAAAAGCAGTATTGAGGGAAATTTCAGTGATGAATGCCTACATTGAAAGAGAAGACCTTTTATAAACCACCCTGAATTACACCTTAAGAAAAAATAGAAAAAGAACAAACTAAGCCCAAAGTTAGCAGAAGGAAGAAAATGATAAAGATTAGAGCAGTAATAAATGAAATAAATAAAAAGGTAGAATAAATCAATAAAACTAAGAGTTGATTCTTTGAAAAGATAAACGAAATCAACAAAGAAGAATCAAATAAAATGAAAAATGGAAGAAGAGACAACCAATGCCACAGGAAAAAAAGTTATAAGAAATTATTGTGAACATGGGCACCTGGGTGTCTCAGTCGGTTAAGTGTCCAACTTCGGCTCAAGTCATGATTTCACAGTTCATGGGTTCAGGCCCCACATTGGGCTCTGTGCTGACAGCTCAGAGTCTGGAGACTGCTTCAGATTCTGTGTCTTCCTCTTTCTCTGCCCCTCCCCCATTTGTACTCTGTCTCTGTCTCTCAAGAATAAATAAATGTTAAAAAAATATTTTTTTAAAGAAATTATTGTGAACAATTATATGCCAACAATTTGGACAACCTAGAAGAAATGGATAAATTTCTACAAATACACAATCCACTGAGACTGAATCAAGAGAAAAATAGAAAACCTAGGCAAACCACAAGAGACTCTTAAATACAGAGAACAAACTAAGGGTTTCTGGAGGGTGTTGGGAGGGGGGATGAGTAAATGGGTGATGGGCATTAAGGAGGGCACTTGTTGGAATGAGTAATGGGTGTTATATGTAAGGGATGAATCACTAAATTCTACTCTTAAAACCATTATTATACTATATGTTAACTAACTTGGATTTAAATTTAAAAATAAATCAAAAAATAAATAAGTAAAATGAAACTATATGTAAAAAAGAAAAAGTAGAAAACCTGAACTGACCACAACAAATCAGCATAGTGAATCAGTAATAAAATAACCTCTCAAAAAGAAAAGCTCAGGATCACATGACTTCACAGGCAAATTCTACCAAACATTTAAAGAATCCTTCTCAGTATTTTCCAAAAACCATAACAGAAAAGAAAACTTTCAAACTCATTTTTCAGGGCCAAAATTATTCCGATATCAAAGCCAAAGACACTATAAGAAAACTATAGGTCAATATCCCTAATGAACATGGATGTAAAAACCCTCATCAAAAATATTAGCAAACCAAATTTAACAGCACATTAGAAGGATCATACTGTGTGATTGAGTGTGATTTATCCCTGGGGTGCAAGGATGGGTCAATATATGTAAATAAATTCAATGGGATACATCACATTAATAGAATAAAGGTTAAAAACCATAAGATTATCTTAATACATGAAGAAAAAGCATTTGACAAAATTCAATAATAAAAACTCTCAACACATTAGGTATAGAAGGAACTTAACCTCAACACAACAAAGGCCACATATGAAAAGCCCATAGCTAACATCATACTCAATGGTGAAAAACTGAAAGCTTTTACTGCAATATCTGGAGCAAGACAAGGATATTCACTCTTGCCACTTCTATTCAACATAGACTGGAAGTTCTAGCCATAAGAATTAGACAAGAAAAATAAATAAAAGGCATTCAAATAGAATAAGAAAAAGCAAAATTATCTCTGCTTGCAGATGACATGAAGCCTAAAGACTCCACAAAAAAAACTGTTAGGACTGATAAATTCAGCAAAGTTACAGGATTCAAAATCAACACAAATAAGTTGCACTTCTATACACTAACAGCGAATTGTCCAAGTAGGAAACTGACAATCCCATTTACAAAACCATCAAAAATATTAAAATATTTAGAAATAAACTTTAACAAAGGAAGAAAAAATTTATACACACAAAAAAACTATAAAATAATACTGGTGAAAGAAATTAAAACAGACACAAATAAATGAAAAGATATCCTATGTTCGTGGATTGGAAGAACTAAAATTGTTAAAATGTAGATACTACTTAAAGTGATCTACAGATTCTATGTAATTTCTATCAGAATATGAGTGGCATTTTTTCACAGAAATGGAACAAACAATCCTAAAATTTGTATGGAACCACAAAATAACCTAAATAGCCAAAGAAATCCTGAGAAAGAACAAAAAAAAGAGGTATCACACATCCAGATTTCAAAATATATTATGAAGCTACAGTAATCAAAACAGTAAAGTACTGGCATAAACAGAAATACATAAACCAATGAAACAGAATAGAGCCCAGAAATAAAGCCATATATAGGCAACTGATTTTGACAAGGGTGCCAAGAATACACAATAGGAAAGTATATTCTCTTTAATTAGTAGTTTTGGGAAAACTGCATATCCTCATGCAAAAGAATGAAATTGGACCCTTATCTTACACCATACACAAAGTTTAATCCAAAATGGATTAAACATTTAGACCACAAAATTCTAGAAGAAAACATAGGGAAAAAGTTTCTTGACGTTGGCCTTCACAATGCTTTATTGGTTAAGACATAAAAAGCACAGGCAACAAAAGAAAAAATAGCCAAGTGGGATTACATCAAATTAAAAGGCTTCTGCACAGCAAAGGAAATGATCAACAAAATGAAAAGGTAATCAACAGAACGGGAGAAAATATTTGCTAACTATCATCTGATAAGGGATTAATATTAAAATGTATAAGGAACTCTTAAATTTAAAAATGGGCAAAGGAACTGAATATTTTTCCAAAGAAGCCTATAAATGGCTAATTGGTTTATGAAAAATTCTCAAAATCACTAATCACTGGGGAAATGCAAATCAAAAACCACAATGAGATATCACCTCACACCTATTATTCAAAACTAATAACAACAAATATTGGTGAGGATATGGAGAAAAGGGAACCTGGAAAGGGAGGTAGTAGTCAAAGGGTATAAAGTTTCAATTATTCAGTTATGATTAAGTCCTAGAGATGTACTGTACAACATAGAGCCTATATTTAACAGTATTGTACACTTTAAAATATGCTAAGAGGGTAAATTTTAAGTATTCTTACCATAAAATAATAAAATAACAACAATTTAAAATAAGAAGGTAGGAGGAAATCTTTTGGAGTTGATAGGTTTATGGTATAGATTGTGGTGATTATTTTTTTTTTTAATTTTTTTTTTAACGTTTATTTTTGAGACAGAGAGAGACAGAGTATGAACGGGGGAGGGGCAGAGAGAGGGAGACACAGAATCTGTAACAGGCTCCAGGCTCTGAGCCATCAGCCCAAAGCCCGATGCGGGGCTCGAACTCCCGGACCACGAGATCGTGACCTGAGCTGAAGTCGGACGCTTAACCAACTGAGCCACCCAGGCGCCCCTGTGGTGATTACTTTTAACAGATGTATACTTATCTCCAAACTCATCAAGTTATATATATTATGTACAGTTAATATATGTGTATATTAGGGCCAATACAAAAAAATTAAGTTAGTTTTAAACTTGGATATACAAATCTTTGTTTTCAACCATACATGTTATGGGATATAAATACGGAGAAAGTTTATCCAACAAAAATGTAGTGTCTTAATTGGGAGGTGCTGTAAGTAGAAAATATACACTGGATTTTTCAAGCTTAGTAGGAGAAAAAGAATAAACTATTTCGTTGGTAGTTTAATACTGATTACATGTTCAAAAGCTAATATTTAAATATATATGTTTAAATAAAATATTTAGAGTATACACCTTTTTATTTTATTTTATTTTTTTGATGTTTATTTATTTTTGAGACAGAGAGAGACAGAGCTTGAACGGGGGAGGGTCAGAGAGAGAGGGAGACACAGAATCGGAAACAGGCTCCAGGCTCCGAGCTGTCAGCACAGAGCCCGACGCGGGGCATGAACCCACGGACTGCAAGATCATGACCTGAGCCGAAGTCGGACGCTTAACCAACTGAGCCACCCAGGCGCCCCGAGTATACACCTTTTTAAAAAGATACTGTGTGTGAAAGCGTCTAGGACTATATTTAGCATATGACAGCCACTCAAGAATTTTCGTCTCTTCCTTGGCATGGCAGCTTTTGGTTAGTCAATTAACCTCTTTGAACTTTAGTTTTCTCATCTCAAAAGCTGAAATACTTTGAGTTGTTCTAAGAATCAAATTAAAAATATTCCAAAGTACTCTACAAACTACAAGCATTATTCAAATCTTAGTTATTGATATTCTAAGGGATGTTTGGCATTTTCTCAAGATGGAAGCAGTGCCCACATCTCATGATGGAAGTCAGAAAAGGGTAAATATTTCCTGACTCCTGGCAGATAGAGCAGACCCAAGCAGAGGCTCCTGCCTGAACTGTAAAAACCAAAGGCACAGGGTCAGAAGGCCATCACAGCAGCTGCAGTGGCTTGGAACGTAGTTTCTCGATGGCACCCATGCAAGGCAGTGCCGCCAGCAGCAGCAATCGCAGGGTCCAGTGGCAGCATCCTAAACAGAGGCTGCCTGTGGCGGGATCTTGGCTGTGGCTCATCTTGCTTGGAACCTGCTCAAATCTGGCTCCCAACCTTCCCCTGGATTCTATTTGCTCTTATATGTAAAGGATGTTCTATTTTCCTAATTTAAAAATCCTGATTAATACATACACTATCAGTAAAACATTCAATCCCTAAGCCCAAGGGGTTGGTATAGATTTAATATTCAAATTGCCAATGATAGAATGGTTTATGCATATTTATTTAATGTATTGGCTAAAACCCAAAATAATCAGACATTTTTAGTGTCAGATGGACAAAAAGAATTGGCCAACACCCAAAGTAAATCTTCAGTTGAACGTTTATATAGTTATATGCCGATACTCACCATAAGCTCTACCAAATAGTGACAAAAACTTTACAAATAGTTCAAGAGATTGTGTTCTATCCTCTTCACCGAATGAATTCTAGGAAAAAGAAAACAAAACAAAACAAAAAAAAGATAAGCCAGTCCATCTCAGACACCATAGAGAAGACACCTAAAATTAATTTCTTCTACCAATTATTTTCTTCATGTCTCAAGAATAGTGTTTCTTGGCCTTTTTCTTTTTTTCATTATTAGTTTCTAAGGAGAATTCAATTTAAATTCTCTATAACAAGAAAAATTAAGTACTAAGAGGTAAGATTTTGTCAGGTAGAGTTGAGCCATGGAACATCTAAGCTTTTTTGCCCCAAAAGAACCAATTTTTGCTCCCCTACCAAGGGGTAGGGCATATATTATCTTCATTGAGAATGCATGCTTTAGAATTGTGATCTTAGACCATCCACTAACCTTAGAACAATGACTTGATAAGTGTTATTAATACTTCCTACTGAATCTCTAATTATTTTGGGCCTTAGTCAATTGAGTTTATTACAGCTAAAAATTTTGTCAGAATTAGTTATGTCTTAATGCTTACAATTAAACTTTGCCTCTAATTTACACTCTGATAATATCTTGATTTGTATGAAACAATAGGAGAGTCTTTGTTAACTTGAGACTGAGTTCAAGTTTAAATTACCCAACTACATTCTAACAGAGAAAGAACATAATTCTGTGTAGGATAAAAAGGACAGGTAGCCTCTGTAAGTACCCCATATCCATCCCAACTAATTCAACCCCATGGAGTGCAGAGGTAGGACCACCTTCTTGTCCTATTCTATAAACTCGCCCTAGCTCACTTAATCATGCCTTTGGTTTTAACTATAAGCAAATTGCTAATCACACCAAGCCCTTATCCCTAATTCACATACCTTTCCTTACCTCCAGATCCATCTATCCTGTCTCTAATACTATACTCAGAATTCCTCCAAGCATATTTCCTCCAAGCATGCCCCAAATTGAATTTGCCCCTTTGTTTTCACTTTATATTACCTAGATTACTGAATTACAATCAACTTCCCTAGCTATAAATCTGAGGATCATTCTAGATTTTTTTTCTTGGTTTCCTCAGGCAATCAAACTCCAATTCCCACCAATTTTAACTCTTCATCATTTCTACTGCCCTTGTTCCAGTCCAGAACATCTCCCTCCAGAGTGCTACCATAGCTTCCTAAGAAATTTCTGCCTCCAGTCTTGCCTTGGACTGCTTCATACTTCACACTGAATGTTTTCATTATAATGAAAATGTAAACCACACGCCCTGTTTAAAACTTTTCAATGCGTATCATCTCCAACTTTTCCCTTGGTCTCATGTTTAGGAGACTTCTGCCACAGTAACACATGTTCTCTTTTAAATTGCCTATCATCCCCAACCCACACTTTCTCATGAAGCCTGCGTGGTCTGCCTGGTGAACTTCAGGAATATACTGGGCTTAACCTTTCAGATTCAGTCAACCTGCAGACATACCTCATTTGCTGCTTATCTGTAAGGTAATTTTTTAGCAAGGGGTGCTGCAGGTTAGGATGTGAATGTAATTCAGAAATAAGTACTAAGATGCCTAGTAACTGTACATCTAAGCTGTATCATCCAACCCAGTTTATATCTAGGATAAAGCTTCTTTTCTTTTTTTCCTCCAGAACACACCAAGCTCTCATACTTCTTTCCTTTGCACCTGATATTCCCTCTGCTGCTTTGGGTATGGAAAATTCTTCTCATATGTCAAACCACTCATATGTCTCATATGTCAAATTCTTCTCATATGTCAAAAATGCTACCCCCAGACAGGCTGAAGTGTTCTTATTCTTCTCCCATTGAAAATGATCTGTAGATCCATATAGGTATTATAAAATTACATTGTAATTAGTTGTCTGAATATTTTATTGCAGCCAGTAAATTCCTCCCAATCAAGAAATTTCTCTTAGTTCATCATTAAATTAAATTACTAGAACTTAGCATTGAATGACATAATAGAACATCTGTAAACAACTATTCAATAAACAGGTTAATAAATAAGCTTACCGTATACTCTCATCCAAAAAAAAAGAGTTGGAATTTTTTTAAAAAATGTAAGCAGTATAATTGTATGAGTACTAAAACTGGATTAAGAAGTGCTACAGTTCTTTTTATAATGTATGCCAACTTTAGTGAAAGGAGAATTATTGCTCTTTAGATGTGTCTTAACAGGATACCAGACTAAAAATAAGATCAGCCCTATATATAACCCTTATTCTACAAACTCCCCAAGTAAGAAATTATATATCAAATACCTAAAAAAGGAACACAATTCTTCTAGATAAAATCGGTCTTACAGAAAATTGTACACAATTGATTTTCAAGCTTGCATCACTTGCAGCTCATGGACTACAAAAATGCTGATCACACCACTTTATGATTCACTCCCAGAACTGTGTTTTCTACGGATCATGGCACCACTATAATTCCACAGGATAGTATTATAGAATGGGAGTATAGGTATCCATTAACATCAGATGTTAACCCTCTCGGAACCATTTCCAAAACAAAACGGAGCTATTTTAGAACAAAAGAATACTAAAACATATTTCTACATCATCTCCTTGCAAACTTATTGAAGATGGGATTCAAATACAACAGGAATGAATATAAGTAGGTAAAGAAATCAGAGGAAGGAAATATAAGTGTCAGAGAAACAAGACGAAACCCTCAGGGAGATTAGGACACAAAATGTAGGACATTAGGTTCTGTACCTTTTCCAGGGCTGCGTATAAATTTGGCAAATTCCTATCAATTCGCAAGTTGTGCATAAGCAAAAACACACTATTTATTTAGGTAATCTCTACCCCCAAGGCGGGGCTGGAACTTACAATCCTGAGATCAAGAGTCACATGATCTACTGACTAAGCTAGCCAGGTGCCCCCTACTCAAAAACACACCAGAGTCTTTTGTTAAGCTCTTAGCTTAATAATACGTTTTAGCACATAGCTTATTCACAGCAACAGAATGGAAAGTAAATAAAAGGTCAACACGTCATAAATAATCATATGCAATCCTAACATTTTCTTCTCACAAAATGTAAAAGAATCTGTAGTGAGATGGTGAAGAGTAAAGCCAACCTGCGCTTCAAGTACAATTATGGTCTGTGAGGCCCAGACTTAGAATTTAACAAGGGAGTCAGTATGGATTTTGAATGGAATGTCCAGAAGCCCATAGGTCAATATTTTAAAGGAGAGAGGAGTTTCTCTCTCCTAAAAGCAGAAAGGTCATAGTCTAACCTCAACAAATAAAACCATATTCATAACTTTAATAAAAGCAAACAAACAGTAAAGCCTCAAAACTCTTCAAGAGTTGGTTATCATTCTGAAAGTAAGAAGTCTTCAAGTATTTTTGTTTAAACAGTTATAATATCTAGATATGTATTATTGACACTCCAGCTGAAACTTGGCAAGGAGTCTACAAAGTTTAGGGAATTTAACCTTGGTTTATCAATTTAGAAAAGTGAGATACTCAGAGGATGAATGAAATCTATACTTCTATGACTTTACTTATCAAATTCATACCCTGTATGGCTTTGCCCTTGAAACTGCCATAATCACTGGACAGTTAAGTCAAATTTAAGTCTTTTTATATTTATGGTAGTGAAAAACTTATAATAGGATTTAAATTTCATAAAATCCTAGGTGACCTCTTCTAATTTCCCTTTTATAGATTACCCTACTCTGTTCTTTATATGCTACCTTACAACAACGTTGTCTACAGGCTAAGCATTCCTGCCAAACCACGGTAGAAGAAGGAATTTGCTGGGCGACAGTGCAGTTTAAATCAGTTTTAAATCATTAGCTACTTGATAATGTGACAAAAGAAACCTCTCCCTCAAAGCACTTGAGAATGATTTTTTTTTTTTTAAGTTTTAAAAGTTTTCAGGGGCACCTGGGTGGCTCAGTCAGTTGAGCGTCCAACTTTGGTTCAGGTCATGGTTTCATGGTTCGTGAGTTTGAGCCTGCTTCAGATTCTGTCTCCCTCTCTCTCTGCCCCTCCCCCGCTTGTGCTCTCGCGCTCTCTCAAAAATAAACACTAAAAACATTATAAATAAGTAAGTAAGTAAATAAATAAATAAATAAAATTTTCAGAAAGTAAAATGTAGCTCATAGTTTACAACTCTTTGTTTCATGCTACTCTTTATCCTCTAATGTCCCCTGGTCTAGTCACAAATCCAGACAGGTGAAAATAATGAGGTGGAAATCATCACTTTTCATGAAATCTAAGATTTTCATAAAATCTAAGATAGTCATGGTAGTTAGTATATAGGAACAACAACTAACCTAATCTAGGACACTAGTTTCTAAAAACCATTATGTATAAATTCCCCTAGATTTACTCCATGTTCTTCCCTTTAGCTCAACAGATTAGGTTACTAAATATGGGGAGAAATATTTTGGGTAGAAAATTTATTGGTCTTTTTAAAATGCTTCCAGGAAGAGCCCTCCCCTACCCCAACGATGCCATATTAGGAAGGTTCCATTGAACACACCTCTAGTCATAGCACTGAGGTCCTCAGAAACAACTTAGCCAGTTACAGAGTATGTAGAATAAATAAAAGTTGAAAGAACATAAAAAGTGCCATATATCAAATTAGAAATGTATCCCTTGACAGGAACCATGTAAGTATGAAGGCAAATCACATCATCTTGCCAAGAATATAATCAGAACCAAAGAAAAATTCCTGATGTATAAGTCAGGGAACCTGTCCATACCCCTCTGAGGTTAACAAGAAAAAGGTTTCTAATTTACTGTTACCTTTGACCAAGGTTTTTCTCTGACAACTAGAGATAAAAGTTCAAAATACATGAGAATGTGGGGAAATGAACATTTTGAAATCCAGGTCTATTTTGGACATATGATATTAAAAACCAGCAGAAAACCCAATGGATAAGGAACCTTACCTTTAGAACAGTAACAATCTCTATTCTAGGAGAGTCTACTGTGAAGGCATTCACTCTACTATTAAGTCACTGAAGGGAGTTTACTGAGTCTGAAAGGACACAGTCTGTGAACTGATTCTGGTGGTTTCCAGTGCTGGCATTTACTGGCTCAAAGTCTAGTAGTGGTCTTCCTCTGCTGGCCTTGCTCCTGGCTCCCAAGCCATTCTAATGAAAATAAGTTACACAATTTTTCTCAGATTATACCTGGAATGTTAAATGACTGACCATCACTGAGGGAAATGATCCTGATGCCACAATCAAAAACGAGTGCATACATTGTTGAGACAAATACGTGGCCATCTGAAAAAAAATGAAGTTGGACTAAAACCTCACACTTAATGGTGCCTGGGTGGCACAGTGGGCTAAGCATCCAACTCTTGATCTCAGCTCAGGTCATGATCTCACAGTTTTTTAGTTTTTTAGTTTTTAGTTTTTAGTTTGCATCAGGCTCTGCGCTGACAGTGTGGAGCCTACTTGGGATTCTGTCTCTCCTTCTCTCTGCCCCTCCCCAGCGGTGCTCTCTCTCTGTCTGTCTCTCTCTAAATGAATAAATAAACTAAAAAAAAAAAAAAACAACCACACTTAACATGAAGCAAAACTCAATGGCCAAACATTTAAATGTAAAAAAGAAAAACTAAAGGACTAGAAGAAAACAATATAGTTTTTATAACTTCAAAACAGGGATGGTCTTTGAGTAGGACACAAAACCTAGAAGCCATTAAAAAAAAGTAAATTTTAGCTTATTGAAATTTTTTTTATTTCTTAGTCTTCTTGGACTACTATGAGAAATGCCACAAGGTAGGTGGCTTATTATGAACAGAAATTTAGTTCTCACAGTTCTGGAGACCGAGAAGTCCAAAGACCAAGGCACCTGTAGACTCAATGTCTCATGAGGGCAACCTTTCTGGTTCATAGACAGCCATCTCTTCACTGTAACCTCACAAAGTATGTATGTATGTATATATGTACACACACACACACACACACAGTGGACATGAACACAGGAGTTAGAACTGCACAGGTCCACTCACATGTGGATATTTTTGGTAAATACAGTATAGTGCTATAAATGTATTCTCTCTTCCTTATGATTTTCCTAATATTTTCTTTTCTCTAGCTTAAAATACAGTAAAAATATAGTATATAACATATATAACATACAAAATAAGTGTTAATCAACTGTTAATCTTATCAGTAAGGCTTCCGGTTAATAATAGGCTCTTAGTAGTTAAGTTTAGGGGGAGTCAAAAGTTGTACCCAGATTTTTGACTGTGCAGGTGAGTGGAGGGTGCCACCCCTTACCTCTCATCATTCAAGAGTCAACTGTATTAACATTCCTCATAGTAGTAAACTTGTGGAGGAAGAAGGAGGTATTGGGCAGATGGGTCAAAAGTAAGAGAAATACTTTATTAAACTTGCTTAGGAATTTTGCTAATTATGCCTGACCCCCTCCAAAAAAAAAAAAAGCCCAAAAATCAAGTTTAGAATCACAACTTTTATGAAATTTAAGGTTATTTTTTCTGTTGTTATCCATAAGTAAATAAATTTGTTATTTTTAATTCAAGGAACTGCCTCATACTTAAGCCAGAGGTTTTTCTAAAAGTATAGTAGTACTTCTTTATATCTTGTGATTTCAAATGATGTAAATATATTACCCTTTCAAAGATGAAATAAGCTTTAAATTTCATTTTTAAAAATTAGTGGAAAAGTTCTGGTTCGAGGTAATCACAATGGACTGTGTCCCTCCCATCCTCCAATTTATACATTTTTGTGTCCCTCCCATCCTCCAATTTATACATTCAAATCCTATCCCCTAAGGTGATGGGATTAGGAGGTGAGATCTCTGGGAGAGGATTACTGTCTATACAAAAGAGACCCCAGAGAGCTCCCTTGCCTCTTCCACCATGTAAGGTCACAGCAACAAGACCACCAACTATGAACTAAGAAGCTGGACTTCATCAGACATTGAATCTACCAGTGCCTTGGTCTTGTACTTTCCAGTCTCCAGAACTGTGAGAAATAAATTTGTTGTTAATACGTCACCCAGTCTATGACATTCTGCAGGTACAAAGACCAAGTCATTTGGATTGAAGGGCAGAAATACCCTATGCCCTTTCTCATGTGAATAGAGGTTAGCTGATCACAGCATTTCATATCCACTTGGGTATGACTGTTGAGATTGGAGGCGGGGGGGAGGGGGGAAGCAGAAAAGAACCCAAGGTAACTTTGGCTTCCAAAAACAAAAATAGAGAGGAGAACATACAGGCATGTGTGTGGGGTCTAGAGATTCCTAGAAAGCTATGATTGCCTGAGCTCAGAGTCAGCTCCAGCCCAAGAATGAAGGCCTCCTTACTTTGCCTATTGGCCTACCCATCTCTTGCCCAGGAATGTAAAGGATGCCTGATCCACAGGAACTCCTTACACAAAGTCAGCTCCCCCCCCCCCCTTAGGAGAGAGGGCTTTTGTGTAATCAGACCTATCAGTCCTTAGATCTGTATAAGCCCAAACTGCCTACCTACACTAATCAACATGGTCCTTTATCCTTAAATATAAACAGGCCACCAAATTATTTGAGAAAAAGTTAAAGCATGAAAGAAAAGATCAATGAGCAACAAACATTTGATCAAGAACAAAGAGAAGATACAGGGACAGAAAAGAACTTTCATAAATTAAAAATAGTAGTCCCAAGGAGATTTAAGGGGACACTGAAGAATAGAAAATAGGCTGCTATAAGAAAAGATCAACAAGAAAATAAGAAGCTTTAAAATGTGACTTAAAAGAAAAAAATAGAAAAGCTTAGTAATAGAATTAACAGCATGATTAAGGTTAAAGACTAAATTAGTGATCTTGAAACTAAAGTTGCAGAAATAGTCAGTATAACTAAAGAAAAGAATGCAAGGAAGAAAATGAAATAATATTAATAAAATAGAGTGTCACTGGTAGAAAAACTAAATTTTCAGAGTGAAGGAGTTGTCTAAGTAGGAAGGAATATGAAAGAAAAACTATACCTAGGCACACCCTCATGCAATTTCAGAATTTCGAGTGTAAAGAGAAAATGTGAAAATATCCCAGAATGGTTAAAAGAAAAAAATAAAAAAGCAGGCCATCTACAAAGGAAATAAGATTAAGCATCTAAACAGCAACACTTAAGTTTCTGCAGAACTTTAGAAGGATTTTGAATCTAGAATTCTATAGTCAGATTAATTTAACTATTAGTTAAAGGTAAGGGAAAATGGCATTTTCAGGCCTATAGTAATGGCTAATATTTATTTTACTCTTATATGAACCAGGTACAGCTCCAAACTCTTTGTAATTTAATCCTCAGAACAATCTGGTTAATTTGATAGTATTATTATCCCTGGTTACACAAATGAGAAAACAGAAGGTTGCCAAAGATCGTGTCAGTCGTAGGAGGTAGAGATGGGCTTTGAACCCAGGGAATTTGGCCGCAGAGTACACACTCTTACTTATTACACAACAGTGCCACTCTGTTGTTCAGGCACCCAAAAAACATATGCGCCATTCAGATTTCTCAAAAAAAAAAAAAATTACTTGAGGATATACTTCAGTAAGATGAAAAAAAGAAATTCAAGGAACAATACTGAGGAGGGAATTGAAGAGGTTTCAGGCCAAGGAAATCAAAGTAGGAAATCAGAAAGGAGATTCTATTGTACAATTAAAACACAGAAGTCCTGGGGCACCAGGGTGGCTCAGTCTGTTAAGCGTCTGACTCTTGATTTTCGCTCAGGTCATGATCCCACGGTTCCTGAGATCAAGCCCCTAGAAGGGCTCTGCATTAAGAGCACGTAGCCTTCTCGGGATTCTCACTCTCCCTCTCTCTCTGCCTCTCCCCCACTCATGCTCACATGCAGGTGCTCTCTCTCTCTCAAAATAAATAAACTTAAAAAAAAACCCACACAAGCATAGAAGTCCTTAATAGTAAAATGATGGCATGTATTTCTCCTATCAACAAGAAAAAAAGAAAAGTAACTGGAAACTTAATTCTGAGCCATACTTTGGAGTGAAAGAAAAGAAATGCTTGGAACATTCTCATTCTAAAGGGACAGGGTTAGTCACACAAACATTTTTGTCGATGTGAGTCCAATCACAATAGTTGCTTCTCCAATGTATAATATTTACATACTCAATACTGTAAATTCACCTACCTTGTCTTCCATTTTTAGAATTATAGGAAAAGCATGGAAATCAAATGTATTTTCTCTAAGATAGAAAATAGAAACCTTGTTAGTATACAAGTAATTGGGTAGTTAAGGTTACGAAAGAAGGGACAGGAGAGGCATATGCAGGGGAAGTAGAGGGCTGTGCTTATTTCCTCACTTTATAGAACAAAGAGTTATTAAATACAAATATAAAATACCACAAACTTACAAAAGTAAACACTTGAATAGTTAAAAGTACACCTAATCTGAAGTTGGATGTGGAAAGGGAAAGAGGAGAAATGATAAATGTAAATGCTCTAAATTCTTTACCTCTCACAGTGTAAAATCAATAAGTACTGCTTAAATTTTATAAACCAAGAAGCAGAGGTATAATTAATTAGAGTTTATAATGATAACTACTCGACTAAAATCAGAAATGGCTAAAAGGAGCTACATTTGAAGAGTGAGTCTGTTTTTGTTGCTATTGTTTGTTTTTATCATGTGCATGTGTTACTTTTAAATCAGAATTGGGTCAATGGATGGATGGACAGATGAATGGATGGAAGCAAATAGAGGACTGCCCTTCTTTCTGGAAGAAAGGACATTTAAGCAGAAACCTGGAGAAAGAATGAATTACTCTTATTATAAATAAAGAGAAAGAAGAAAGAGGTCAAAGCACAGAAGTAAGTTCATTGACTGAGAAATGTAGAAAGAGAAAATTGAAATGAAGTCGGAGAGATAGACAAGAGTCAAAGCTTGTGAGCCATATTAAGGAGTTCAAAGCAGAAGGTAAGGAAGCTCTACAAAGGAGAACATGGTAGTCATAGGAATGGGCCTCTCAAGTCATCCTTCAAGAGACTCAGCTGCAGGGAATGTAGTTAGCTAACAGCTTCCAGCTGCCACTCCTACATCCACAAGTCTTCACCCTGAAGTCACATTTCCCCTGGGATGCTTCCAGGGGAGGCACATGACTAAGCACAGTGTCATGGAGGTGTTAGAACCATGCCCTTATGACCCTTATGATCCTATGGGACTCCTCTCATAGGAGATCCGTGCTCTCAGGCTTCTCATCAGACTCACCAAGACTTTGTCAAGTGTGAGACTCTTTCTATCCAGTACTCCTTCCTTCCCTCTCTCCCCTCCCCTACACCAGGAGCTGAGGCTCTCCCCAAAAATTCCTTTCTCTTTTCTTCATCTTTCACAGTATTCCCCCCCCCCTCCCGCCCCACCCCACCACCAAATAAGTCTCTTTCACTTCTAAGTCTGTCTTGGCATTTTCTTCCCAGAGGATTTGAACTGACCCAGAGAGTGACATGAAATAAGGGTGGGGAGATAAAACATAGAACAGAAACTAGGAGGCTGTTTCAAAAATCTAGGTGAGATCTTATCAAAGCCAGGTCAAAGACAGTGGAAGTGAAGAGAAGTGGATCCTTTAAATGGTATACTGGGATTAGAATTGATACGACTGAGCATTTATTAGCAGGGAGAGGAAAGAGACAAGTCAAAGGTGGTTCCAAGTTTCTGCCCGGGTGGGTTGTTTTCACAGACATAAACAATTGGTTTTTTGTCACCCCAACTCTGATCAAAGGACAACTTTGCAGTTGCTGTCATGCCTGGATTCCAAGAACTCATTTTCCTTTCTCTGAGCTGAGATCCTTCACAGGAATATAATGGACACCAACTCGAAGCAGGGGTTCCTCTAACTTTCCTTGCAGGATTCCTGCTGTTCTTCATAAGGAAAAAAGAGTGGGGAGGTCTATGCAAGGACCACCATGGCATTAAATAGTCACGATCTGTAGCCATTATCCACATTTACTACTCTCTAGCCTCTTGTCTCAACTTGATGAGACACAAGCTTTAACAAACTATACCCCAGAGGCCCTATAACTTTTCTGAATCCAGGAAAGTGAAGAATGGAAGATGGCATTCAGAACATGTTTCATCAATGTGAGTATACCATAATGGTGCTTGGTCTAGGAAATGACCATACCACCTTCCAGATGACCTCTTACACTAAGTAAGAGATAATATCTGGACTTAGCATCTTATGAACTTCTGTATTTGAGACTCCTGTTTGAGTGTATATGCTTTATCCTATTTAGAGAGTATACATGATGCAAACAAATTATCAGGAATTTTGGAATAGAAATCATTTCTTTACCAACTCTCCAGAAAATCAAAGATTCTCACTTTCTGGAATTTGACCCACAATTTGCATATTATTTTTCCTGTTTTTATTCTGCCCCAAATAAAAATCCTTCTCAAAAAGTCAGGAAGGTTTTTATGATTTTCAGAAGTTGCTGTAGCATCTTAGGAGCTTTGGTAGGATGAATAATGGCCCCACTGATGTCCTCATTCCTGATCCCCAGAACCTGTCAATATTACCTTCTATGGCAAAAGGGACTTGGCAGATATAATTAAGGATTTTGAGGTGGGAAAATTATCCTGGATTATCAGGGTGGGCCTAATATATCACAGGGATCCTTATAAGAGGGAGGCAGGAGATCAGAAGATAGAAATGACAATTAGAGCAGAGTGAGATTAGAATGATGCCTCCACAAACCAAGGAATGCCAGAAGCCTCTAGACATGGAAGAGGCAAGAATTAGGTTCTTTTCTAGAGCCTCCGGAAGGAACCAACTATGCTGACACCTTGACTTTAGCCTGCTGAAACTGATTTTGTACTTCTGGCTTCCAGAACTGTAGAAGAATAAACTTGTGTGGTTTTAAGCCACAAAGTCTATGATGATTTAACAGCTGTGAGAAACTAAGGACTAAAAAGCCTAAAAACCTTATTTACCTTTATTCTTATGTTGTCTTACCCCAAACGGACTTGTCCTACCTAGTCAAAATAGATGCCTGCAGCTCAGTGCCTCCCAGGAGGATTCAGTTCTAGAAACTTCTGCAACTGCATTTATTTCTTGTGATATCTCAGCTGATAGCACTTGTCCAGTTTGAGGATGAGAGTTTCTCCTTGTCTAAAATATTTTCTTGGGACACCTCGGTAGCTCAGTCAGTTGAGCATCCGACTTTGGCTCAGGTCATGATCTCACAGTTCATGAATTCGAGCTCTGTGTCAGGCTCTGTGCTGCTAGCTCAGAGCCTGGAGTCTGCTTCAGATTCTCTATTTCCCTGTTTCTGTCTGTCTCAAATATAAACATTAAAAAAATTTGTAAGTATTTTCTTAAAAATGTCATGAATATATGGACAGTATGCTCCAAGTACCATGCAGTGGAGAAACCTACTTGGACATGGTAACCCTGGTCACAGCAGGCTAGGTGATCCACCTTTCTGAGAACATGTCAAGATTACCATCATCCAAGTCTACCATCGTACCAAGCATCTAAAACTTCCAGGTGGAAGTTGGATTGCCTTACAATATTCTCTGCCAAGAAAGCTTTGTAGAAACCAACTCACCTTTAGCTGACCAAGGCAATCTGATGCAAGTGTGAGTAGCTTTTGTGTTGAGGTCAGAGGAGGCGTTACACCTGAGCCAAAACTCCCCCTAGGCCAAGATCTTGTTGCATCATATCATAATAATATTGTGGATACTTAAGAATTGGCATCAGATAGAAAAGTTTCCCAGATTGGAAACTAAAGACCCATTTACCAAACAATGGTTTGACTTCAATACAGGCAGAATTATCATAGGCATAAGCAGTGCATAGACTCCCATACTGTGTCAGAATTGGAGTTCATCAACTAATTGCTCTACAATTAGTAGAGCACATGCTGTAGCAGAGGCTACAAAAAAACACATTTCTCCATGTGTTCTCCATGTGTGTAGCATCTGCTCCAACCACCTAAAACATTTAAGAAAGAGAGGAGAACTAGGATTATTTTTGATAAAGGGATCTGGTAAGCTCTGATACCCAGTATCCAGCCCACCAGGGTGATTTGTATCTTCTTCAGAATGTCTCTGACCAAGTCAAATCCTTTTCGAGGAAGAGGGAATATAGTGTCCAGACCAATTCAGAATGCTTAATAACACTCTCCTTGCCCAAGAGCTCATATTGGAATCCACCAGGAAATGTTTAAAGAATATTAATAATGTAATAGTGTGCCCTAAATATAAATTTGAATAAATAAAATGCAAAACTCCATATCACTAATCACTAAACATATATCACTAAAATGTATTTGATACACATATATAGATACATATATTTGCATTTATGTGCATATAATATACTCCTCCATAATACAGTGTATACACATATTATTTTAACAATGGCTA
Organism: Lynx canadensis; assembly: GCF_007474595.2. Classification (NCBI taxonomy): domain Eukaryota; kingdom Metazoa; phylum Chordata; class Mammalia; order Carnivora; family Felidae; genus Lynx; species Lynx canadensis. The sequence goes on from NC_044309.1 coordinate 72,405,001, forward strand.
CCTCAGGATGGTAGAATTGCAAATAATTTTTACTTACTTTGTACTGTTATATGTCTTGCAAATTTAATAAACAAACATCTTTATAGTCAGAAAGTTTAATTTTAAAAACTAAAATTATATGCAAAATAAAATGAAAATTAAACTAAATAATTAAAAACCATGAAAATTCTGAGGTACCTAGGTAGCTTAGTCAGTTGAGTGTCTGACTCTTGATTTAAGCTCAGGTCATGATCCCAGGGTCATGGGATCAAGCCCCACGTTGGGCTCCATGCTGAGTGTGGAGCCTGCTTAAGAGTCTCTCTCCCTCAGCTCCTCTCTGCCACTCACACTCTCTCTATCTCTCTAAAATTAAAAAAAAAAATGTTCATTAAGAAAACATGAAAATTCTGAAAGTCAAGAATCTTAAATGATAGGTTAAAAATAAATAGTTTTTTTTTTGGTGTAGGAATCATAGTTCAAAAGTCAAAACATTAAAGTAAGTGATAAAAAGGAAAATGGGTACAAATAAAAATCAGAAAATAAAATATCATAAGAATATAAAATAGATTTAAAAATCTCTAAACTCTGGGAATGAGGACCTGTGGTGAAATAGGACAAGGAGAAAACAAGGAGACAAAAGATTAGACAGAATGTAAATTAAGAAGAAATAGAAAAAAATCAAATCACAGGTTTTGTGGGTGTAAGAAATTGTTACATGGAGTCAAGATGCTGAGCTAGTCAGAGTACAAAGACAAGTGAAGATCAAAAAGAAAGGAGAAAGTCCTATAGTGAAGAAATCCAACTCTAAGCCACCAAGTGGTCTCAATCCTTAGTAAGGTTGTCTGGTTGAAGAAGCCTTCCTGGGGAAATCCTCTCTGTTGCTATTGTGGTCTTCACAGACTCAAACCTTAGGGAAGGGAGCCCCAAGACACCCTCCTTGTCTCTTTTGCCCACAGCTGTAAGTTTACCAACTCCATGGACAAGGGCCATGGTCCTGGGAGAAAACAGTTTCCACCTTTCAGAAGCTTCAACACCTGTAACCATTCAGCCCCTGGAACCCCCGGCCCCTTGTATGCTAGAGCAAAGGAATATGCTTCCTCCAGAACAACCATTTACGACTTTGTTTTAGGTCACTCATTTATTTACAAAACACATATAGCCTACTATCTAGTGACTTGCCACTCTTCAGAACAGCCTTCCCTCATGATCCAATTTCAACAAGATTCCTTCTATCACTCTCTCTCATAATATTCTGTTCTTGTCCTTCATAGAATTTTCATAATTTGGAATAGTGTACTTACTCTTAATGTATATTTCTCTTAGTAGATTATAAGCTTCACAAGAATAGAGCTCACATTCCTTTGTTTACCATTAGAGAACACTGTATGGGCACTTAGTAGGCCCTCAACAGTTATTTATTGGATGGATAGAAGGATCAGTGTGTAGATAAATGGGTGGATATGTGTATATACCAAGCCCTGGGCTATTTGTATTATTCACCCTCATAGCCCAGTACTTTCTACAGTGCTTGAAATACGGTGTGGTTCTATAAATTCATTGGCTATATCCTAGGCATTGGATATGAAAAAAATGAATAAACCACTGTTCCAGCCTTTCAGAAATCAAAGTTTAAGGAAGAAAACATTAACAGTGTTAGAAAGGGGAAGTTTAGGGAAGAAAACATTAAATAGGGTACTGTGGATAGGATGGAGGAGAATGTGTTTTAGTGCTTGTGGAGTACAAAGAAGACTCCTGAAGAAGGCTGTATTTGAGGTGAGTCTTAAAGTATGTCAAGAAATTTTCTAATAAAGAACAAAGGAAAAGCATTCCAGAAGATGATCCGTAAAGATAAAAGGGATCATCTGTGGGATCATGAGTCATTCAACGTGGCTGCAAACACAAGGTGCAACAGAATAGCAACATATGAACCTGGAACAAGGACAAAGGGTGACTACACTAAAAAGTGTTCGCTCGTCTTGTAAGTGGCAAGACTTGGGATGACAAGGCTGAGAACATGGTCATCAGATCTACATTTTAGAAAGATTGCTCCAGACAAAGTATAGCTAAGGAGTTGGAAGGGCAATGAGGAGTAAACACCAGTTAGAATTTGTGTGAAAAGGGAGGAGGACTGGGATGGGGAAATGGCAGTGAAAAGAGAGAATGGGTGAATTCTGGGAATATTAAGATAGACTAGCCAAAAGGAGATAGTTAGCAATGGGATGTGAGGGCTGACAGAGAGTCTCCTTGACGATTCACAGGCTTCTGGCTGGAATACCTGGTTGAGCTACAGTGCCAAAAATTGGGAGGGGAAAGAAGAGGAGAATTTTGGGGGATATGTTGCCTGTTAGGTTCCCTAAACTGGAATGGTACACTAATTACGAAGGTAAGTCTGTAACTCATGACAGTCATCAGAGGGGAGGAGGAGATTTGGCAATGATCCCTTCATGGATGATATTTACAGATACGGGTAGAACATTGCCCAGGCAACAGAGAAGGGAAAAGAGAAAGGGACTGAGTGTGGACCCCTGTGGAATATGTATGGTTCATTTCAGTATCAAATTATGGCTTATTTGGTATAGATTTCTTCTGCTGCTTTAATTTTAATAACTCAGTTATTTGCTCTGGTTAGAAAATTCCATAATTTAATTTTAGTAATGTGTATGCAGTGTTGACACTGTTGCTGTTTACAATAACTCAGGGCTAATACTTTAATCTTTTTATATGTTTTAATTATTTATTTGCATAACTTAAACAGAACATATTGCACAAATCATGGTCATTTTATATCTTTCATTTAATTAAAAAAATAGACACAGACGAACCTTGAAATGATTTCCTCCTTGCCTCTTCATTTGTCTACTTTGTTTTTATTACTCAAATATTAGTACAACTGTGCCCTGTTGAGAGAGAGAGAGAGAGAGAGAGAGAGCTGGCAGATTGCCATTTCAACATTCTTAAAGATCTGCTGGAACAAAAATCCACAAAACAGAGCAAGTTAATAGTTATTAGCATATTCATAAACTGAGACATAAGGTCAAACTCCTATTTTCATTCCAAAGAGTCACCTATTTATGTCATTGATGATGGTTTATTTCTCCAGCCAGTAGATTAATGCCTGTGTGATTTGAATTAATTTACAGAAGCATTTATGCTTTAAAAAATAAGAACCTCCAGAAGAAAGTTAATAGTTAAAGGTACTTGTTCAATTAAAATACTGCAAGGGTTTGGGCAGCTCTGTAGACCACTTCAGGAGAAAAATCTGTGGTCCTTTAACAGCCTTATAATCCCATGAGAAAAACTTCCTTCCATTCACTTACGTTTGTAATAAAAATTGGGACAACGTGATGAAGTAATTTCCTAGCTAATGTAATGGCATTAAGATATTCAAATTACCATTGTCTTTCGTATTAGGAGTTTTCACAGAAGCATGGAGATAGAATTTCTTTAACAGGAGGCACAAAACACCTTGATGTCAGTTTGGAGAAAAATTATATAAGAAAATCCATGAGGCATTTCAAAGTTCTCTTGGACATTGAAAATCAATAGGATATGCACACAAATCAGAAGATGTGGCTATTTTGTGTATACCATGTGGCACCTCCAAACTTGGCCCAATATTTAGGCAAGGTGGTAGCTAGTTAAATGATTTTAATGTCAGTTATAGCTGCCTGATTAGAAAACAGGGCAGTGGGATTAAGACAGGGCTTTTTCTATTGTTTCATTTCTTGAATCCTGGCCTTCCCTGAGAGAAGTCAGCAGGGGTAGATAGAAGCCTTTTTCTCCCCAACTCTGATATAGTCCTAGACCCTAAAAAGATCCTTTGTGCCTTCATAAATATAAAGTCTTCCTCTTCTACCCCTTAATGCTATTATCTTCAATAAAACAGATTTTTTTTCCTTTTAGAAAAATATCGAGGCACAGTTATTTTTAAAAATGGCTCTGACTCCCAGACACATTCCTTGGTCATACCAAACATATTTCTGCCTCTCCACTTGCATGTATGTCTCCCTTTGTCTCTTTCCCTTACCCCTTCCTGTATCTGGTAGCTCCTTCCCACTGCTGTCATCGTTTAGAGCCAGTTGGAATGCCATCACCTCTGGGCAGCCTTCCCTGATCTCCGTTCCATTTTCCCCTCAAATCAGTTGCTTTCTCATAGGTGATTGCTTTCTTAGAATGAGGCGGTCATGAAGATTAAATGGATTAATCTCTTTAAAGTGCTTACACCACTACCTGGAATATAGCACACGTCAGAGAGGAGCTGATTGCATCACTGTCCTCATGTGTTTCTGAGATTCCTTCTACAGATTTCCACTGTAGCACGGCTTTTGTCCTATTGCTCAATCTTTTCTCCTTAGTCTTTACTCAGAATTCTCCTTCTCAGAAAGGCCTTTCCAGCCCACCTATCAAAAATATCAAAACACCTTTTCTGATTTATTAAAGCTTTATTAAAGCTAAGGAGCACTTCCCACTATATACCATATATTTTACTTCATTACCTTGTTGTCTTATTTTTTAGAGGTCTCCCCCATCAGAATGTCAGCTCTAGGAGGGCAGTAAACAGTTGTTTAATGAATAACTGTGTTTGCATAGTCTCACATAGCATCTGGAACTCAGTGCATCAGGGGAGTAGCAGAAAGATCTGGAATCCTGAGACGGTTCCAGAGAATGGCACATCTGAATGGAATGCACCAGGGAGAAACAACTCAGCCAGTTACATCATGAAGGTACTGAGTGTTAGGAGGAAAGCAAAACTTCTCAGCACAGACCTAATAGCTTTACATCTTTTTGACACTCATTACCAGGAAAGGCCCTGGGTCCCAGGCACACTGTTCCTATTTAATAATGGATCATTCATAAAGACTACTGATGCATAGTATTTGGCCAAGAAAGTTAATGCTAGCACACCATTTGCTTCAAACATAAACCTAAAGTTAGATAAAAACCCTCATATTACAACACTATATGACGGGTACAGTTTTTAAAAGCACAATCCAGGGCCATTTTTCTCATCATACCAAATGGGGTTTCTGTATCAAAATCACCTCTAAGGTCATACCATAAAATATTGTGACAATGGCATAGGTAGGTGGTTCAGGGTAGTTTTCAAATAGAGAATCATCATTTTTGAATGCCCACCTACCATTTTCTTATATATCATGAGATTTCAGGGGAAATATTTGGAGAAAGGGTCACAAAATAGCTGCAGAGCAGGAATAGTATGGAAAAAACAGTATCTGTTAGCTGGAGTAAAATAAACCTATTTGGAATTTAGAATTCCCAGCTTACTTATAGGGTGTCTGCCCTGTCATGCAGTGCTCATGTAGGGTACATGCTTAGTCAGGGATGTGAAGTCCTAAATAATTCTATCCCAAATGACATGGAAACAGTTAAGAATAACCCAACAACTATGGAGACTAACTGTCCTATTACACAGATCAGAAAGAAGTTTTGAATCTCATCCCACTTAGTGGCTCTGTGACCTCAAATAAGAAATGTAACTCCTCTGAGCTTCCATTGCCTCATCACAAACTGACGATAACATGTTGGTGCCGATTCCAACATAATCTTATGAAATACTGTGTGTGAAGATATTCAGTCAACTCTGAAGTGCTATACAAATGGACCATTTTTGCTTTTTAGAGGTCCTTGGCATCTAATCCCTGAATCAATAAATGACCTCTCTTAAGCTTGCTTTGATCTTACATTGGTTCAAGATTTAATTTCTTACCTATTGAAGTTATTTCGTTAGACCTTGCTTCTGCCCAACTCTTTCTTGCACTACTAGAATTTATTACTTCTCTGGCTTCCATTTGACTCAATTTAATTTTAGGCCTACGCTGAACCTGCCACATAAGAACTGTGAGTGTAAACTGAGAGCACACTCTAGTTAACTATAATCCTTGTAGTAAAATTCAGGATTTGAGGGTGGAAAAGACAAGGCGGTATGAAATTACACTTCTTTTGCAGAGAAATAAACCAATTCTTCATCTTTAAGGTGACTTACTTGAAAGGACTTCCAATTTCTCCTCATGAAATAATGCAGAAACCATTATTCCTTCTGTTTCTCTCTCACTTCAGCACTGTGCAGAATGTACTTATAAACCAAAACTAGAAGGCATTCTTGTTCACCAAAGACTTGAGTAGAAAACCAGAGCTGACACCTAATGAGAGCAGCAAGAGTCTAAGTTTCTTCTTCATATAAATAATAACACCCAACACATACAGACTTACTATGTGCCAGAGCCTTTAGGTGTATTCTCCTTTACTCTTCACAACTATCATTTATCTTCATCTTATAAATGAGGAAACTGAGGCACAGAGAGATTATGTAGTTTATAGGAGGTCAAACCGTTAATAAGTGACATAGCTGGGATTCAAACCCCAGAGTCAGGCTCCAGAGCCTATAGTGTTGAGTTGGCTATACTGCTAATAATCACAATATTCATAGAAATTGTATTATTATCCATTGTTACATAACAATTACTCCAAAATTCAGGGGCATAAAATAGCATCACTGTGTCTCTGGGTTAGGAATCCAAATACAATTGAACTGCAATTAAGGTGTCATCTGGTGCTATAATCATTTCAAGGCTCAATTGGGGAAGGATCCACTTCTAAACTCATTCATACTGATAAGATTCATATTCTCGCAGACAGTGGGATAGAAGCTAACCGAATTCTATGCCAATATGGCAGTTTACAAAGCGTGCAAACTGGGAAGACAATAGTTCAGCAAAACGGAAGTCACGATCTATTGTAACGTAATCACAGAAGAGATAGTTTATCACTGGTGCCATATTCTACTCCTTAGGAGCAAGTCACCACATCTAGTCACACTCAAGATGAGGAGATTACACAAGAGCTGCCAGGAGGTGAGAATCAGTGGGAGTCATGTCAGAGCCGCTTACCCCCATAACAGTTAACAGTAGCTAATGTTTATTGAGGGCTTCCTACGTGCCAGGTAACAATCCAAAGCCCCAATCAACAGATGACTTAGGAACAAAGAGTGCCATGTTACATTTAGGAGTGGAAAAAGTAAAGAATGCCACTTTCCTGTATTCCAACAGAGAAAGTATTAGAATGCTTCAAACCTATTCTCACAACCTGACGTTACCACAACCACATCCCCCTTAACAATCTTTTACCTTATCCACAAAGGGGACCTTCCTCTAGCTAATGGCAAACAGTATTTTCTCAAAATAACTCTCCTGTGGCTTTTCCAGTCCTGGGGGTGGGGAAGAACTATCTTAAAGAACATAAAATTTTAAAATTGTTATTTCTTTTTTACATTATATTTTATAAAAATGAATATATATTTTTATTAATTCAGTTTTCAGAAGTGATTAAGAATCTTAAGTTTTCATATTAAAAACTGCAAGGATTTAAGATATCCAAGTGAATTACGGTTTTAATTTAGTTTTAAATTTGTTTAGATCCTGTTTCTTATCAAAAAGTTGAGGTGGCTGGCTCCCGGTTGGCCAGCCTTAGAGAAAGATAACAGAACAAGCATTTCCTCTGAAAGATTCCCGGCCCTATGGATTTCAGTGGAGGGGGCATGAACACATTGATCAGACACTTGCTTTGTGGCCCTGCCCTCCAAAATAGAGGCCTGGGGAAGAGATAGAATCACTTAGGACAGGAGGGGCTGGAAATCCTCTCCCCTATTTTTAATAGAGAACAAAGCAGTTGCTTATTATGAGAGCTATGTGGAAGACATCCCAGATTCCTAGGCCACTGGGTGTGTGTCTATTTTCAAGCCTCTGATATTTGCAATGACACATCCTTTAAACATCTAGAAGCCGGTTCCTGGTCAAGCTAAAAATACCAGTGAGTGAATATAGATTCAAAACCCTAAATAAAATATCTGCAAAGGAAATTCAACAGTTTGTCATTAAAAGAGTAACAACATTTACCAGGAGGGGGTAATCCAGTAAGAAAGGATTATTAACGCACAGATCTTCCCTGACGTACAATAGGCTTACATCCCAATAAACCCGTCATGAAGTTGAAAATATTGTTAAGTTGAAAATGCATTTAATATACTTAAACTACTGAACATCACAGCTTAGCCTAGCCAATCTCAAACATACTCAGAACACTTACATTAGCCTACAGTTGGGCAAAATCATCTAACGCAAAGCCTATAATGAAGTATTGAATATCTCACATAGTTTACTGAATAATGTACTGAAAGTGATCAACAGAACAGTTGTAAGTTTTCCGTCATGATCACATAGCTCACTGGGAGCCGTGGCTCACTGCTGCTGCTATGGCTGCCCACCGCCATGAGAGTATATTGCTGGACTGGGAAAAGGTCAGGATTCAAAATAGAGTTTCTACACAATGTGTATTGCTTTTGCACCGCTGTCAAGGCAAAGAATCTTATATCGAGTCATCATTAAGTTGGGGGCCATCCATACTAAGGGTTCATCACAGTAAGAAGGCAGAGGAGGAATGCCATTTCAGTAGAAGCCCCAAAAAGGTATTTGTTAGAATCTGGCAGCTTTTCATAATTAAAGGAAAGTAGCTCAGTATACTGAGATAAGGGAAGCCTACTTTTACCATGACAAAGAATATTTATCTAAACTAATATCATATCTACCAGTGAAACACTAGAAGGATGTACAATAAAGTCAGAATGAAAACAAGCATACTTGTTTATTGCGTTATTTTTTAAAGCACAAAAATGGAAATTTTAATGTTCAGCAATTGACTATTAAATAATTTGTGATACACCGATAATATGGAACACTATGCAGTCATTATGTTGTACGTGTATGTATACATGTATATGAAGGAGATTCATGTATATACAATACATACAGTTCTATACATATGTATAGACAATGTGTTTGTACTAAGTGTGTGTTAATGTGATTGTATTTATTTTCAGAATTCTTTTGGTGCACAAACTGTGGTTCCTTTAGAAGGGTGGGATTGGTAGAAAGGAAGGAGGATTAGAACAGGCAGGTCTTATGTAAATATAATTCTGTATAAAGAGTAATTCAATACTATCTGAATATTTTTAGAATAGGGACATATATATGCAATTTTAAAAGACAAGTCAAAGGTTATGGAGTTTGAGGAAATAATGGTATTTCTGATGAAAACCAGTGTGTAGAAGACATATTAATCCATCAAAAATTATTCAAATGATTTATCCCCAAATTTTGACATTGGTTGTTATAGTTGTATAATAGAATTACAGATAGTTCTTTTTTCTTTTTGTGTTTTCCAAGCTCTCTGTGTTAATCGCATTTTTATTTTGCCATTAGAGAAGAGAGTAAAGAAAACTATGGTAATGTTTAATTTATAGATCACACAAGACACTATTACAGAGTTAAGGGAAAAAAATCTGTTTACCTTAATTTAGTTTTTAAAGGGATCATGACGCCTCTTATTTCTATCACAATCTTATACAACCATTGGGAAAGCTAAAGTCTTCCATTTTATTACAAAGCCAGCTCCCTTTCCTGGGCTTGCTTAATCTGGTCATTCCCCTGACGTTCAAAATCTTTAAATCCTTCCTTATTCCTTTCTCTCTTTACTTTATGGAGTCACTCCTATTTTTCTCCTGATGAGCCTTCCTTCATTTCACACAGCTCTTTCCCATTCTATCCCATACCACCTCCTGGTCTAGGCCTTCAATACCTCACACTGGGACCATTGAGGCACCTCACTGAGCCTCCTTGTCTGTCAAGTTTGTCCCCTCCGTTCACATATCTCCCTTGCCTATATACCTCCTTTATATCATCCAACTGCTCTATGCCTTTTTTTCCCTCTAACTTCTTGCATTCCCACCTCCACACCTTTGCTCTTGACGTTGCTCCTTCTGCAAGAATAGCTGAGTTCTACTCTTCCTTCCCAATTAACCTCACCCCCACCATGGCCTCCCCTTCATCCCTTTACATATCCAATCCTTCATTTAGTACATATTTCTTAACCATGTACTGTCAACCAGACATTGAACTGCTATTCGAGATATAGGGAGTACTTACTGACTGGACCACAAGGGTTATTAAACTCAAGTTCATATTATCTGCTTCAACAGTAATTTATATCCTTCAGTAGCCACAGAGGTTTTCTAAGAGCCCCTCACCTCTGCTTCCTTCTGACTCTATTCTCAAGAAACCTTTCATGTATTCAACAATAGATGTCATACACACACACACACACACACACACACACACAAGACTTTATGCTAGATGGTAAGAATGGAAAGGGTTGCCTGGGTGGCTTAGTCAGTTGAGCATCTGACTCTTGAGTTCAGCACAGGGCATGATCCCAGGGACATGGAATTGAGTCCCGAATTGGGCTCCATGCTAAGCATGGAGTCTGCAAAGATTCTCTCTCCCTCTGCCCCTCTCTCCTGTTTGCTTTCTCTCTCTCTCTCTCTCTCTCTCACTCTCTCTCTCAAAACAAAACCAAACACCTGCTTCTTACTCACCAAGAGCTTCAGTTTAATGGGGAAAGTAGACAGGAAAATAAACACAATAGTGACTAAAAGTTACTCTAACAGAAAAGCAAAGAACAAAAGAGGGTGTTTAATTCTACCTGAGAAGAGCAAGAAATGCTTCACACCTGAGGCAATGCTTAAGCTGACAGTAGGTAGAAAAGATGAGGACAGTGTTCCAAGCAGCAAGGATTGTATGGTAAAGGCATAAAGCAGTAAATAGCACAGCTTGTCAGGAAACCATAAGTACTTCAGTATGACTGGAGCACATGAGACTGGAGAGCTGGGCTGGGGCCAGGTCTTATTTTGCCTTGCTTTGCATTTGAGGGAGTGAGTAAACGCTAAAGAATTTTAAGCAATGAAGCAACATGATTAGATTTGTGTTTTGAAAAGTACCTGTGGTGGCTATATGGAAAAAAGTTGAGGAGGGGTGAGCGACGGGGCCCAGGCTAGGCAGAAAGTCAGAAGGCAGTTGTTATAGTCCAGGGAAATAACAAGAACCAGGCAGGTAACGACGCAGGAGAGTGGTAAAGGATGGAGAGAAGGAATTGGTAGAACAATATCAAAGAGGTGGAATTAACAGGACTTGTCTACTGTTGCGTTTTAGAAGAGGAAAGAGAGAACAATGACTTCTGAGTTTCCAGCCTGATATCTACCTACCTACCTACCTACAGGTGTATATCCTAAACAGAAAATATAAGAGGATTTGATGCTTTATAAAAAGAGGGTATATGATAAGTGTGCGGGGCCTGTTAGACACTGAAGTAGAAGATCTTAGAAGCTCTCAGATGCATAGGTCTCAATTTCAGAATTGGGGGGTGGGGTTAGAATTAGAGATTTCAAAATCAGAGTATAAATAGTGGTCAGAACCAGGAAAATGAGTAATATTACCCAGAGGAAATGTATGTATGTGATGAGAACAGGTGCTAAGGACAAAACTCTGGGGAACACCAACCATTAGGGGATAAAAGTAAGAGGACCCAGGAAAGGAGCCCAGGAAGAAATGGTCAGAGTAGGACACCAAGATAGGCTATTGTATCAGTTTCCTATTGATGCGGTAACAGATCGCTGCAACTTTAGTAAGCTTAAAATAACACAAACTTATTATCTTACAGTTCCGTCACTTTAGAAATCCAACCTATGTCTTGTTGCTCCAAACCCAGGGTGTCAGCAGAACATTGCTTGATTTTAGAGACTCTAGATGAGAATCCATTTCCTTGGCTTTTCTGGCTCCTAGAAACCACCAACATTCCTTGGCCTTTTCCTGTGTTCAAAGCCAGCGACAGCAAGTCCGATCTACAGGGTATCATGCCACACCAACCTTGCTTCTGCCATCGTATCGCCTTTTCCCTCACTCTCCTCTCCTCTCCCTCTTTCTCCCATCTTTAAGTACCCTTGTCATTATATTGGGCTCATCTGGATAATTCAGGTGATTCTCCCTAACAGCTGATTAGTCATTTTAATCTATCTGCAACTTTAATTCCCCTTTGCCATGTAACCTAACATATTCACAGATTCCAGGGTGCAGGTGGGAGTTATTCTGACTACCCCAGCTGTAATCTCAGAAACCAATCAATCGAACAAAAATATCAAAGGAATAAAGGAGTAGATGGGGGTGATCCTGGACAAATCACTGAATCTTTCTGTCTGTGTATCTACAAAATGGGGAAAATAATGGTAACTATCTCATAGGGTTGGTATAGAATTAAATGAGCTAATCCTTATACAGCACATAAAAGTGTGTCTGGCTTATATATTTTTTAAGCAATTAGAGAGATTAAATAAGGCAAGAAATAAAACTGGCCATTGGATTTGTTAATTAGGCAGTTAGTGGTCTTTACCATTGCAGTTTTAGGAATATGGTGGTTATGGTCTAATTACAGTAAAATAAAGACTAAGACAAGAGAGGAGAGAAGTATATACAACTGAGGAATTATTTAGGAATGGAAGGAGAAAGGGGGCTGGAACAGTTTTTTTTTTTTTTTTTTTTTTTTAAGCTCTATGGCCAATGGCCAATGTAGGGCTTGAACTCAACCACCCCTAACTGGGATCAAGAGTCAGACACTCTACGGACTGAGCCAGCCAGGCGCTCCCTGGGGGTGGTCTTAGCTAAAGGCGGTGGGGAAGTTACGGGAGATCTAAACAGGCTTTCCCGCTTCTGGGAAGGAGCTAGCCCATAGAAAAGCTGAGTATATGAGAGGGAATAAGGGAATAATTGGTGTAGTAAAATCCCACAGGAGATGGAATAAATGTGATCAACAGCTTAGGTGTGGGAGTTAACTTTCAACAGGAGAAGAAACAATTAATTCTCTGAGTCTAGAGGGAAAGCTGTAAGGGTGAATCCCAGGAATTAAATATAGTTTCTTTCATTGGTTGCTGTCTATCAAGAATACTCACAGGCCTCCACCTGAGGCTGTGACACCTGAGTTAAGTTCTCCTTCCTCATCCAATATGAGGATGCCACACACTGTCAGTGGGGTTTACCTCCTTCCACAGAAAATCTCTATTGAGTCTTAGAGTGTTCAAATTCAGATTGAGAGAATAAAAATCTCATTGTTTTCAGGGTGGTCGATTTCATAAACAATACCCATCCCTTTCAAAAGAGCTCCCAGGGGCCTGGGTGGCTCACTCAGTTGAGTGTGGGACTCTTGATTTTTTTGTCTCAAGTCATGAACTCATGGTTCATGGGATATAGCCCCCTTCAGGGTCTGCAGTGACAGCTGGGTGTCTGCTTGGGATTCTCTCTCCCTCCCTCTCTCTCTGCCCCTCCCCTGCTCTCTCTCTCTCAAAAGAAATAAATAAACATTTTTTTTTTTTTAAATTGTCTGACCATGGGGCGCCTGGGTGGCTCAGTCAGTTGAGCAGCTGACTTCAGCTCAGGTCATGATCTAGCAGTCTGTGGGTTCCAGCCCCCCATCAGGCTCTGTGCTGGCAGCTCAGAGACTGGAGTCTGTTTCTAATTCTGTGTCTCCCTCTCTCTCTCTGCCCCTCCCCTGCTTGTGCGCTCTCTCTCTCTCTCTCTCTCTCTCTCTCAAAAATAATAAACATTAAAAAAATTTTTTTAATAAAATTAAAAGCTGACCTATAGATGTATGCTACCCTGCCCCTCCCCCACTTTTTCTATTATTCTGATAGAAAAATGAAGATAGAGGAGATCAATCTAACTAGGTATAACTTCATGTTAACAAAACAAGCCTTCTTTATTTGTTTTTAATTTTTTATCATGGAAATTTTCAAATATACACAAAAGTGAAGAGAATAATATAATAAACTCCTATGTACTCATCACTTTAATAATTATACCCTATGGCCAATTTTGTTTCATCTATATTCCCCACCCCCTACCTCCACCCCCAGTATTTTAAGCCAAACAGGGCTCTTTAAAAATAGGACTTTTAAACTTAGTAATTATACACTTCATATATCTATTTCTCTTTCATCAATCGTATGACCAAAACACAAGATATGCCAAGACACAGTATAGTACCACTTTATGCAATGTTAAAATAGCACAGCAGAAATATTAATAGTCTCATTTTAGAAGCTAATTTAAAAATCATTTAAAAAATTATCAAGAACTGGGTAATTATTAAAAATGGTACAATTTCAGAGCTGGCAGACAAGTAAATATTTTTCATGCTTTTGTCAGAACTGCTCAACAGAAATGCCTACCTATCCTTCATACACTAGGAACACCCAAGTTATATGGTTTGGAATGGTATAATTTTGGTGACTACTTTGCCGCTTAACATTCACCATTATTTTAATGTAAAATTGTTTTTAATAGCAAAAAAAATGCCATCAAGTGCTGGTGTTGGTGCTTGAAAACACACCCCTATCCATAATTTTCTAATAAAAGTTAAATGTGATAAATTGCTCTGAAGAAGGCCAAACTCTACAACAGCCAGTACCGTCTGTTTAGAATAGGGCGCACTGCAAAACATTAGAAATGATGCCGAGACACTTAAATATAGCAGATACATCTTTAACCTTTAAAAATCCTCAAATATCTGGGCAAGAATAATGGAAAAAACAATACTGGTGACTCAGCAGCAAGATCAATATCACTTTAATAGATTTATAGGCTCTGAAAAAGTGTTCCAGCCCCCCCCACCCCCATTGTTTATTTTACATTTATTCCTACTGGGATATTACACAAGATCTTTAAGAATATATCACTTGTATAAAATCCAACTATCCTGCTCTCAAAATTAATTCAGACACCTGAATGTGTATCACCATATAACACTATTTTATAGTATCTTCACAATAATCAAAGAAGAAAAAGGAAAAATTAAGTTGTTAAAATTTTTAAAAAATTAAAATAGCTTTACCAACTTTAATTGCCACCCTTCCTTGCTAAGTTCAACCCTGTTGACTAAATTCTGGCCAGTAGGATATAAATAAAAGTATTATGTGGCAGTTTACAGGACTCTTTTTATAAAAGATAGTTGGTGTCTTTTAAACAAGTAGTGCTGGGAAAACTAAATGTCCATGTGCAAAAGAGTGAAATTGGACCCTTGCCTAACATCATGCACAAAAATTAATCCAATATGGATCTAAGACTTAAACATAAGAGCTAAAACTATAAAACTCTTAGAAGATATCATAGGAAATAAGCTTCATGACATTGGGTTTGGTAATGATTTCTTGAGTATAACAACAAAAGCATGAGCAACAAAAGAAAAAATAGATAAACTGGATTACATAAAAATTTGAAACTTCCATGCATCAAAGGCCACCATCAACAGAGCAAAAAGGCAGCCCATGTAATGGGAAAAAGATAATTGCAAATCATGTAATATGATAAGGGATTAATACCCAGAATATATAAAGAACTCTTACAATTCAACTACAGAAACCAAAAAAATCCAATTAAAAATAGACAAAGGAGTTAGACATTTTCCAAAGAAGATCTACAAATGGCCAATAAGTACATGAAAAGATAACACTAATCATTATGGAAATGCAAACCAAAACCACAATGAGATACCTCCTCATGTGCATTAGGCTATTACCCAAAAAATCAGAAAACAGCAAACTTTGAGGGAGGATGTGGAGAAATTGGAACCCTTGTGCATTGCTGGTGGGAATGTAAAATGGTACAGCCACTATGGAAAATAGAATGGCTATTCCTCAAAAAGTTAAAACTAGAACAACCATATGGCCTATCAATTCCACTTGTGAGTATGTATCTAAAAGAATTGAAAGCAAAGAGCCAAACAGATATTTGAACACCCATATTTCACAGCAGTCTTACTGACGATAGCCAAAAGGTAGAAGCAACCCACCTGTCCATTGATGGGTACACAGATAAACAAAAGGCGGTAGCCTGAAAAAGGAAGGAAATTCTGACACATGTTGCAACATGCATGACCCTGGAGCACATTATGCTAAGTGAAATAAAACAGTCACAAAAGGGCAAATACTGTATAATTCCACTCATGAGGTACTGACAGTAGTCAAATTCAGAAAGTAGAATGGTGGTTGCCAGGGGCTGGGGAGAGGACAGAATGGGAGTTATCGTTTAATGGGTACAGAGTTGCTGTTTGGGAAGATAGAAAAGTAATTCTAGAGATGGATGTCAGAGCTGATTGCACAACAATATGAATGTACTTAATGTATATTAATGTACTTAATGCACATTAGTGTACTTAATGCCACTAACCATACACTTAAAAATGGTTAAAATGGTCAATTTTATATGTATTTTACCACACACATAAAAAAATGCAGTTGGTGTGCCTTTTGCCCCCTCTTCTTTGTTCATCCCTCTTTCCTGCTGGCTGGAATACAGATGTGATGGCTGGAGTTCAAACAGTCTTCTTGGACCTCATAAGCTGGGCTTTGCACAACCCTTAAGGGTACCATTTACATAGACTATCTAGACTGCTACCTAAAAGAGAAATGTTCTGTCTTATTTGACCACTGTTCTCTTGGATTTCTGTTACTTGCAAGCAAACCTAATTCTAAGTGATGCAATAGATTCTATCTATCTATCTATCTATCTATCTATCTTATAGCCCAAATATTTATAAGCAATAACCATCAGAGCACAGAGGCATACAATTATAATAAAGTGAGAAAATTCCAAACATATGCTAAATTCTGAACATCAGACGATCTAGCAGGAGAAAAAAGCAATATATAAAAATCCAGTGAGAAAATTCCAAACATATGCTAAATTCTGAACATCAGACAATCTAGCAGGAGAAAAAAGCAATATATAAAAATCCCATTTTTGAATATATAGGTAATTCCCTTGCATATAGTGACAAACATTGTAAAAATACAAAAATGGTTCATTAATAAAGGCCTGGCAATTATTAAAAAGAACAAGGTAGATGTATATATAAACGAGTGTCAGAACTGCTTGTATTTTTTTCTTGTCCCATTGTGGAAACACACACACACACACACACACACACACACACACACATACACACACTGACATGAGTTTACATGTGGGAAAGAGACATAATAGTAGCTAACATTTACAAAACACACACTAGGTGCTAGCCTCTGTCCTAAAACTCCACCTGAATTATCTTAATAAATTCTCAAAACATGCCTATGAGGTGTGAAACTTCATTATCCCTGTTTCATGGCTGAGGAAATTGGTGCACAGACCGGTCACATACCTTGCGTGAGACCACACAAATACTAAATTTTGGAGCCAGTGTATTAAGTGTATCTACTTCTGAGGGGTGACCGTAATGGGGATTTGTGGTGAGGCTAATGGTAACACTCTGATTCAGCTTTATTTCTTTATTGTGAGCATATATATAACATTTAATAAATATTGGGGATGGGAAAAGAAATGCTAAAGAACTGTAATGAAACCATGGTTATACTCTAGAGAATTAAGTAGAGTTGAGTTCAAAAGACATATTTAAGATTTCTACAGAGGAAAAAACAAGTAATCAAGAGAAACATTTAAAATGTGGTACATATACGTCAAACTCCAGGATGATAGCTCTTAATACATTTATTCCAAGCAGATAGTATTGTATAATGCAGCATTTGTCAAACAACACTCAGACACTAAACACTGCCTGGCAATCATAAAAAATAAATGTGGTATTTAATAACTTGCCTAGAAAACAAAAAAGAGCAAAAAGGAAATATTGGATTCATGATATGGAATTAAAATATCAGACTAAATAACAATATACCCAAGGCACAACCTGCCATTATAAGGGCTGTATTTATCCAACTGTAGGGGACTGTAGCAGACGCAGACTTTTTCTGCTCTGACCAACAACTTCCATTCTCCGTGTCGGAATCTCTGCCCCTGAAGGCTCCTGCCCTCCACTCACCCCACCCCACCCCCATCCCAGAACCATAGAAAGCCCCAGCCCTTATTTCCAACAGGACAAGGTGCCAAGGAATCAACACTCCCACACCCACCCTAAAAGCCCTTATCCAGTGACTCATCTCAGGAATTGGTGTATAAATACTACAGCTTCCTCATCTCTCCATTGGGGTCATTCTGAGGTACGTATTTTTAACTATTTCCCAGAGTTTCCCCGTAGAATTAAGCTACAGCCAGTCACTAGCTGACTTTATAATGCACCCTTCATTAGCTATCTTTCTTTCCTGGTAACACTTCCCCGCTTTCCTCCCCTATTGTTTTCCTTAACTTTCCAAATAAACTCTCAAATCTTCATCTTGGGTATTCTTGAAGAACCCAGAAGGCTTCATTGGGAACCCAGAAGGCTTCATTCTTGTAGTCTGTATGAATAACCCTGGGGTGGCACATTGCTTAATCTGTGGAACCATCCATGGTTCTTGGGAACCCAGAAGGCTTCATTCTTGTAGTCTGTATGAATAACCCTGGGGTGGCACATTGCTTAATCTGTGGAACCATCCATGGCAGCTCAATAAATATATTAACATCTTCATTTCTACAACAACCAGAATAAGAAAGATGAAAAAATACCATAGTTTTTTCAAACTTTTTATTTAAATTCCAGTTAACACAGTGTAATATTGGTTTCAGGTGTACAATTTAGTGATTCAACACTGACATACAACATCTGGTGCTCATTACAACAAGTGTACTCCATAATCCCCATCACCTTTTTAACCCGTCCTTCACCCATCTCCCCACTGGTAACCATCAGTTTGTTCTCTATAATTAAAGAGTCTGTTTCTTGGTTTGCCTCTCTCTCTTTTCCCCCATGTTCGTTTGTTTTTGTTTTTTAGATTCATATGAGTGAAATCATATAGTATTTGTTTTTCTCTGACTTACTTCACTTAGCATGATACCCTCTAGCTCCATCCACATCATTGTAAATAGCAAGATTTCATTCTTTTATATGGGTGACTAATGTTCCATTGTATATATACACCACATCTTCATCCATTCATCAGTCGATAGGCATTTGAGTTCTTTCCATAATCTGGCTATTGTAGATAATGCTGCTATAAACATCAGGGTGCATGTATGCCTTTGAAGTAGTATTTTTGTATTCTTTGGGTAAATACCTAGTAGTACAATTGCTGGGTCATAGAGTAGTTCTATTTTTAACTTTTTGAGGAAGCTCCATACTGTTTTCCAGAGTGACTACACCAATTTATATCCCCATCAACAGTGTAAGAGGGTTCTCCTTTCTCCACATCCTCACCAACACCTGTTGTTTCCTCTGTTGTTGATTTTAGCCATTCTGACAGGTGTGAGATAATAGCTTATTGTAGTTTTGATTTGTATTTCCCTGATCATGAATGATGTTGAGTATATTTTCGTGTGTTTTTTGGCCATCTGGATGTTTTCTTTGGAAAAATGCCAATTAATGTCTTCTACCCATTTTTTAATTGGACTATTCGTTTTCGAGGGAAAATGCCATTCTTTTTTTTTTAACATTTATTTATTTTTGAGACAGAGAGAGAGCATGAACAGCGGAGGGTCAGAGAGAGAGGGAGACACAGAATCTGAAGCAGGCTCCAGGTTCTGAGCTGTCAGCACAGAGCCCGACATGGGGCTCAAACCCACAGACCGTGAGATCATGACCTGAGCTGAAGTGGGACGCTTAACCCACTGAGCCACCCAAGCGCCCCGAAAATGCCATTCTTTAGTCATGAATATGATAAATGCAACTTAGAAGTCATTGGTTTTTTTAACTTCCTATGAAATATTTATTATATTGCAAAGATCATATTTTTCACAAAATTGTTTTATGAAGACAAATGTCAATACAATGAGATATGTAAGTTTAGTTGTTTAAATTCATCACTCACCTTGTTGATGAATGATGCAGATTAGAAAGGAATTCATAGTAATTCATGTATTCTTTAACGAGTTTAGAATGTTATAAATTCTATTTTATTTAATTTATTTATTTAATTTTATTTTTTATTTTTTAAAATTTACATCCAAATTAGTTAGTATATAGTGCAACAATGATTTCAGGAGTAGATTCCTTAATGCGCCTTATCCATTTTGCCCATCCCCTCTCCCACAACCCCTCCAGTAACCCTCAGTTTGCTCTCCATATTTATGAGTCTCTTCTGTTTTGTTCCCCTCCCTGTTTTTATATTATTTTTGTTTCCCTTCCCTTATGTTTATCTGTTTTGTCTCTTAAAGTCTTCATATGAGTGAAGTCATATGATTTTTGTCTTTCTCTGACTAATTTCACTTAGCATAATACCCTCCAGTTCCATCCACGTACTTGCAAATGGCAAGATTTTATTCTTTTTGATTGCCGAGTAATACTCCATTGTGTGTGTGTGTGTGTGTGTGTGTGTGTGTATACACACATATATGTATATATATGTGTATATATATATATATATATACACACACACACCACTTTTTCTTTATCCATCCATCCATCGATGGACATTTGGGCTCTTTCCATACTTTGGCTATTGTTGATAGTGCTGCTATAAACATGGGGGTGCATGTGTCCCTTCGAAACAGCACATCTGTATCCCGTGGATAAATGCCTAGTAGTGCAATTGCTGGGTCGTAGGGTAGTTCTATTTTTAGTTTTTTGAGGAACTTCCATACTGTTTTCCAGAGTGGCTGCACCAGCTTGCATTCCCAAGAAGTCATTGTTTTAAGTTAAAAGGGCTTTATAACAACTAAGGATCTACTGGAAACCCAGGAGGAAAATAGTGTGGTTGGCAGGTCACCTTCAATAGAGTAAATTTTATACCACCTGTTTTAGCATTGTTAAAAAGTGCAGTATTTATTGAGCACCTGTTTATGAGTATGCACCTGACTCTATAATTTGAATATTTAGCATGCTTAAATTCTTGAGTTCACCTGTGGAATTAGGTGAAAAAAAAAAAAAACAAAAATCACTTAAATGGCTAAATCCTATCTAAATCTTACCTTTGCCAAAAACCGTTTTGTTCATCGGGACAAAAGTGAGTGATGGATCTTTACAATGGCCTGCCCTATATATGTCACTGTACAAAATGCAAAAATATCTGAGATCCATATGTCTTACAGAATGTTAATGAGGACTCTGATGTTTTAAGTTTAATGCTTCAAAAGAATTTTTCCAAATACAGTGAATAAATTCAATCAATAGGCAAATAAAAGGAAACACATCAGACAGCAGCAGCGTGTACCAGAGACCTGCTGATCTGTGTATTTAACCAACACTAAGAACCTATTCCATGTGCAGTATTGTGCTGGAGTGCTGTGGGGACTATAAAGAGTAATACCATATGTTCTCTGTCTTAAAATTACTTAGAATTAGTGCTATTTTTGTTAGGAATAATATCACTGTAGACTTCTTTCTCAGAAATTATGCAAGCCAGATTAGCATGCCAAACTCTTACTTTTAAGAGAAACCAATTGCTAGTAGACACCCTTCATAGGCCTACACAATTCAACATGCAAACCAAACCAAATACTGTATTTGTGTGTTTTTTGAGGTCTCCATAGACTTAAAAAAGGAACTGTATTTTCATCACATACCTTTTGTATGTGCAAATTCACTTTCAAATCTCATAGATCTAATATGATGACCCACTTCACACTTGACATCATCAGGGATGATGGTGAGAAGGAACAGATTTAGCGTTGTTAATTGTGTTATTAGTGTGATATTGACCCACTAAGTGGCCATTTTCAGTGAAGTTCCCCCCAACTTTTCCTGAGTCTGCAGGGAAAGGAGGGAGTTTCCTCCATTGTAGCAGGTTTTGGGGCTGTGTAGTAGTGTTTGCTTTTCTGCAAAATACCAAGTCACAGCTACTTGGAGAAACTACCTCAAATGTTAAATCAATGGTAAAGAAAGAACAGAGATGTAATTAAAAGATCACCATAAAAATGTAGAATTGCTTATAATACATTCCATCAGTGTGTGTGTGTGTGTGTGTGTGTGTATGTGTGCTGAAACTTAATATTTTTAAACCTTTAACACATATTAAGTTAGTTTTTATTAAAATAGTATCAGAACTTGACCCTTTTTGGGTATCTTTTTTTGAGGTGTGTATTTTTGTTGTGTTTTCTATACAAAATTCTACTTTAAACTATTCAGGAAGCAAGACATATAATACACTCCCTAAAAAGAATAGTTATATTTATTGAGCATTATGTAGTTTCATATGTAAAGCTCTATGCATTAAAATTCCGTTCAAACTAAAAACATAGCAGTGTTGGGGGGTTTATAATATACGTAAACCTAAATAGTATACATATAAGTTTAATATGCATACAAGAAAAACATACTCAACAATAATATAAATGTCCGGAGGGGAGAAATCAAAGTATACTATGGTGAGGTTCTCAATTTATTATTCCTAAAAGGACTAAGAAATAATCTTATTGATACTATGCTGACTCCAGAAAATCCTAATTTTGAAAAAAACTGTACCTGGCATTGACCCTTTAAAGTCATGAAGAAGGACATTATAGTAATCCTGAAAATAATATCTGAAATTTATCCTATTAAATGAAAAATGAGGATTAAAATAACATTGTATAATGCTTCAATTTCAAAATACTGGTCCACATTTTATTAATAGCCACACACCATAAATATGAGGCAGTACTAAGGAATTAATCTTGCCCCATTAAACACCACACACACACACACACACACACACACACACACAAAAGGCTTTAGGAAGGAAGGAAGGGTATAAACCTGCTTGTCCCTCCAAGTTCTCACTAGCCAATGAAAAGTATGACATTGACCTTTGTTAATATAGAAGCAGAAGACAACTCCCTGCCATTGCAATGCCTCAGTTTCAAATGAAAGGACCTGAAGTAGTCACAGTGTTGGTCTGGGTCCAGACTGCCAGGATGCAAACCCAGCTTCACCTTATGGGAGTGATATTAGGTAAAATACTTAACCATCTCTGAGTCCTATTTCTTCATCTGTAAAATGGGGATAATCACAGTAATTCCTTCATAGGATTGTTGAACGTTATAATGAGAAGATTAGTGTAAAGTATTTAACATAGTTCCTGGCAGATAGTAAGTATGCAATAAAAAAATTAGCCTTGGTTACTATATTTGTTGTACAGATGACCAAAAAAATTTTTTAAGTTTATTTATCTTTGAGAGAGAGAGAGAGAGACAAAGAGAGAGAGAGAGAGAGACAGAGACAGAGTGTAAGTGGGGGAGGGGCAGAGAGAGGGAGACACAGAATCCGAAGCAGCCTCTAGGCTCTGAGCTGTCAGCACAGGACCCAATGCGGGGCTCAAAGACACGGGTTTGAACCCACAAACCGTGAGATCATGACGTGAGCTGAAGTCGGACGCTCAACCGACTGAGCCACCCAAGCGTCCCCAGATGACCAAATTTGACAGAGAGGTAAAAAGTCTCTTTGACATATAAAGAGAGTTTGCTATAGAAATACCAATACCTGACACTGTTCAGGGTCAGTGGTGACAGAGTTTTAGTCACAATTGTCAACCTTTATTATTTTTATGGTCTGCTGACCCCTTCAACCAAAAATTTGAACGAGAGAAAAAGGAAGGCAATGCCAAGTTAGTAGTAAAATCAGTACTAAGTGTTCTTCATCCTGTCCTTGCATCCATACTACATAAGGAAAGGCCTACATTTTTTAGGCAACCCACCTATCATTGATTCTGTCATTGAATTGTTACAATTGCCCCATTTGCTGGGAACTTCCTATGTGCAAAGCAAACTCTAGGTGCTGGGGAAAATCGGGCAAAAACTCAGGGGAATTTGCCCTTACAGGAGAAGGAATGTATCCTGTAAAGTTAAAATACTTAGAACTTACACTAGGTATACACAAGAGAGTAGGTGCTTAAGATCTAATCTGTGGCCAATGTAATTCAAATTCTCAAAAGTACAAAATTAGCACACTTGACCGATCAGCACAATACCTGCATCAGTCCATTAAGGTATCACCACATTATTTGATCCTAAAATAGAATTTAAAAACATTAAGCTAGCAACCAAATAAAATTTGCCATGGATAGCCAGCTGAACTGGGAGAAAAGGCATCCCTGTACCCTTGGATGTATGTTACAAAGAGAGACAATAAACCTAAAATATACGAATACTAAAAGTGACATTGAAAGCTACCAAAGTAAGGTATTGGGAACTCAAAGAAAAGATTGTAGGATCTGAACAGTATTCTGATATTCTATATTAGTAATCCATAAACTTTGAGGTAGAAGGAGTGGAGCCAGACCCTCAGGTGAATCAAATCAAAACTATGGATCCCCTCTCTGGAAAAATGCTCATAAAGCATGCACCAAAATGTTCACATGCAATTATTTTTATTACACTGAATATTTATTTTCCTTACACACCAAACGTTAAAAAATGATCTTTACTTAGATATATGTCCTCCTTGGTTTTTTTTCACACGAAGATTAACAGCTCATTCTGGGGTGGGGGAAAAGCTGGAGAAAACAAAGTTAGCTTTAATTCTGCTCAAAAGAAAATTTCATTGAGAAGGTTGTGTTTGTCTTCATTGCAAAGTTGACAATGAGGTCTTTACCACAGCGACGCACACATCATGTGTAACATCTGTAACAATTTTTAATATTATCGGCGGAAGCAACCTTCAAAAGAGTTTTACTAAAGGGGCCCTGGGCGGCTCAGTTGGTTAAGCTTCCGACTTCAGCTCAGGTCATGATCTCACAGTTCATGGGTTTGAGCCCCTTATAGGACTCTGTGCTGACAGCTCAGAGCCTGGAACCTCCTTGGATTCTGTGTGTGTGTCTCTCTCTCTCTGCCCCTCCCCTGTTTGCACTCTGTCTCTCTCGCTCTCTCAAAAATAAACATTAAAAAAAAAAAGAGTTTTACCTTGTTTTTTAAATGTTTATTTTTATTTTGAGAGAAAGAGAAAGTGGGGCAGGGGGAAAGAGAGAGGTGGACAGGGGATCTGAAGCCGGCTCCACGCCAACAGCAGAGAGCCCCATTCAGATCTTGAAATCACCAGCCATGAGATCGTGACCTGAGCCAAACTCAGACGCTTAACCAACTGAGCTACCCAGGTGCCCCTAGAGTTTTACAGTGTTTCTTGTTTTTTGTAGATTATTACCTTCAGAAATACTGATAAAGTTTACCCCTACCCACCCACTCCAACTTTATTTGTGGAAGCACCTCCTCCATTACTGGATAGTTTCCATGGCTATTTCTCTTAAATCTCCTCTCACAATCTTAAACAGTATTTAAAAATTCACCTCAATAATTTACCAAAGAAGCCTTGAATGGGCTTTTTCCTGTCATACTGTTCTTAGAATGGGCTTTGTTTTCTTTCCAAAAACAATAACTTAAAGTAAAATGTTTGAAATTCAATCATGCTGTTTAGGATTTTTCTTGGGGGAAGTCAGCCAATTTCTGTGTAGTTGAGAAGAATGTCATATATTCTCATTTCATGACAAAATTATTGTAAGGGACTCACTGGCTTTCCTCGCAATAGGCAAGGCTTCTTCCAGGACTATTGACTAAGGCTTTAATGACAAAGCATCAAAAATGAGAGTCATTGATTCATGGGTTCCTTTTTTCACCAAATACCACATATATTCTACAGCAGAGCACCCTACCCTCTGTGCCTAAATGGGTTACAGGTGTTCTGACACAATGATCCCTTCTACCCTTGGAGTAAGTGAATGGGAACAGTCTCTTCTGGAAGAAATCCTTTGTGATTCATCCCATTTGCCATACAAAGATTACCATTTTCAGCACATGCTATGGACATAATTGAAAAGGTTGGAAGCATAGTTGAAGTTTTGCTTGACAGAGAGGTTTTCACCATCTCAATATTGATTGCTTTTAAAGTTTTCAAAAGGGGTTCTTAAAATAGACTTTTTTTTTGATGACACAGTAATGCATGAATAATAGATGGAAACCAGCATCTGGCTGCCCCCGGACCTGTCAATAGTTCCATTCCGTGGCATGCTAAAGGAAACTGCAGTCGTTGAAAAATTCCTCCGTGACCTGCTTCAAAATAGTAGAAAAAAACATTAGCAATTTTGGAGTGGATGACCTCATCCAACAGAGATATTACTTAGATTTTCTCCCTCTGTCTCAGATCACAGACTAACTTTAGTACTTCCAGGACATGTGACTTCTAAGGTTTAGGCAATTCTGTGACTTCTTTTGATTCAAACTTTGTCGATCCTTCAGAGAAAAACTGGTTTTGTTCAGGGTACAATCCAGGTTTGATAAAGTACACGTCTTTTCTCAGTTCTTTTAGTTTCTGTCTTAAAAAACCCAGGCTAATTCTTCACTTAGTTCTGTTCTGTGGGAGCTAGGGCAGAGCAGTTTCAACACCACTAATACATTAACTCTTGATGCTTAGCTGATTAGGAAATTGTAGAAGTTCTCATTTCGATTTAAGAGAGGAAAGCTGAGACATGAAAAGGTAATGATGACCTGTCCAAAGCATAGTTAATGGCAATATTTATCAAGTGTCTCTGTTCTTGTATTGTGTTTGTTACTGTACTTATGTTTTCTGCTCTTTTAGCCAGGTCTTTAGAGACTAGTCTAGTTTCAAATTAAGAATACTTTACGAAATGAGATGATATGTTATTTTCTACTTATTGAGTGCCAATACTTAAAACAATGTTTTTGAAGCTTTGAGATGTAATTGACAAATAATTATATATAAGAGATAAAACTTGATGCTCTGATATACATCGTGAAGTAATCACAATGCAATTAACACGTTAATCAAGTGTCTTCACATCATATAGTTACCATTTTCTCTCTCTTTTTTTTTTTTTAGGTTTCTTTATTTATTTTGAGAGAGAGCAGTCACAGGTGGGGAGGGGCAGAGAGAGAGGGAAGAGAGAGAGAATCCCAAGAAGGCTCTGCACTGATGTGGGGCTTGAACTCACAAGCCGTGAGGTCATGACCTGAGCTGAAGTCGGACACTTAACTGACTGAGCCACCCAGGTGCTCCTACCATTTTCTTTTTTCCCCCCGTTTTATTGAGAAATAATTGACATACATCACTGTATAAGAGGTATAACATTATGGTTTGATTTACACATACTGTGAAATGACTATAATAGGTTGAGTTAACATCTACCTTTTCATCCAGATACAATAAGAAGAAAAGAAACAATTTTTTCTGTGATGAGAACTTTCTCTTAACTTTCCTATATATCATCTAGTAGTGATATCTATATTCATCATGTTGTATACAACAGTCCTAGTACTTACTTATCTCATAACTGAATGTACCTTTTGACCACCTTCCTCCAACTCTCCTTTCCCCACTGCCACCTCTGGTAGCCACAGATTTAATCTATTTTTCTATGAGTTTGAGGTTTTAATTTTTTTTTTTTACATTCTACATATAAGTGAGAGCATACAGTATTTACCCTTCTCTGACTTATTTCACTTAGCACAATGCCTTGAAGGCCCATCCACACTGTCACAAAAGGTACAATTTCCTCATTTTTGTGGCCGAATGAGATTCCATAATATATGTATATATCACACAACTTCCTATATCCATTCATCCGTTAATGCACACTTGGGTTGGTTCCATGTCTTGGCTATTGTAAATAATGCTGCTATCAACATGAAGGTATCGATATTTTCTCAAGTTAGTGTTTTTCTTTCCTTTGGATATATTCCCAGAAGTGGAATTGCTGGATCATATGGCCGTTCTATTTTTACTTTTTTGAGGATCCTCCATGCTGTTTTCCTTAATGGCTGTTCCCAGTTTACATTCCTACCAACAGTGCACAAGGGTTCCCTTTTGCCCCATGCATGCCAGCATTTGTCATTTCTGGTCTTCCTGATGGTCATTCCAATAGGCATGAGCTGATATCTTACTGTGGTTTTAATTTGCATTTCCCTAATGACTAGTGATTTTAAGCATCTTTTCAATGTACTGTCCGGCCTTTCATATATCTTTTTGGAGAAATGTCTATTCAGGTCCTTTGCCCATTTTAAAATTAGGTTATTTGAGTATTTTTGCTATTGAGTTGTATATGTTCTTTATACACTTTTGTATCAGGTATATGGTACACAAATATTTTTTCCCATTCCACAGGTTGTTTTTTCACTTTGCTAATAGTTTCTTTTGCTGTGTAGAAGCTTTTTAGTTTGATGTAGTCCCACCTGTTTAGTTTTGCCTTTGTTACTAGTGCTTTTGATGTCATATCCAAAAAAATCACCACCAAGATCATGTCAAGGAGCTCTGTTCCTATGTTTTCTTCTAGGAGTTTAATGTTTCAGGTCTTACATTTAAGTCTTTAATCCATTCCAAGTTAATTTTTGTGAGTGGTATAAAATAGGGGTCCAGTTTCATTCTTTTACATGTGAATATCCAATTGTCCCAGCACAATTTATTGAAGAGACTGTCTTTTCTCCATTGAGTAGTCTTGGCTACCTTGTCATACATTAGTTACTACATATGCTTGGTCTCTCAATTCTGTGCCATTGCTCTAGATGTCTGTTTTTATGCCATTACCATACTGTTTTGATGATTATAGCTTTATGGCATAGCTTGAAATCAGGAGTGAAACCTGCTTTTTTATTCTTTCTCAGGATTTTTGGGGGCTATTTGGGGTCTTTTTGTGGTTTCATACAAATTTTAGGAGGGTTTTCCTACCTTTACAAAAATACCTTTGGAATCTTAATAGGGATTTCATTGTATCTGTAGATGGCTTTTGGTAGTATTGACATTTTAAGAATGTTAATTCTTCCAATCCATGAATACAGCATACCTTTTCATTTACTTGTGTCTTCTTCAATATTTTTCATCGCTGTCTTGGAGTTTTCAATGAAGAGATTTTTTTTTACCTCTTCAGTTAAATTTATTCTTTTTTTTTTATTTATTTTTTTATTTTT
Source organism: Lynx canadensis (assembly GCF_007474595.2). NCBI lineage: Eukaryota > Metazoa > Chordata > Mammalia > Carnivora > Felidae > Lynx > Lynx canadensis. The sequence continues at coordinate 72,433,686 of NC_044309.1, forward strand.
TTTTAAATTTTTTTTTCAACGTTTATTTATTTTTGGGACAGAGAGAGACAGAGCATGAACGGGCGAGGGGCAGAGAGAGAGGGAGACACAGAATCAGAAACAGGCTCCAGGCTCTGAGCCATCAGCCCAGAGCCTGACGCGGGGCTCGAACTCACGGACCACGAGATCGTGACCTGGCTGAAGTCGGATGCTTAACCGGCTGCGCCACCCAGGCGCCCCCAGTTAAATTTATTCTTAAGTATTTTATTATTTTTCGATGCTATTACAAATGGGATCAATTTATTTCTGTTTCAGAAATGTCATTGTTAGGGTATATAAACACTGCTGATTTTTCTATATTAATTTTGTACCTGCAACTTTACTGAATTCATTGATTATATCTAACAGGTTTTTAAATTAAGTCTTAGGGCACCTGGGTGGCTCAGTCGGTTGAGCATCCGACTTTGGCTCAGGTCATGATCTCGCAGTCTGTGGGTTCAAGCCCCGTGTCAGGCTCTGTGCTGACAGCTCGGAGCTGGAGCCTGCTTCGGATTCTGTGTCTCTCTCTCTCTGCCCCTCCCCTGCTCATGCTCTGTCTCTGTCTCTCTCTCTCTCTGTCAAAAATAAATAAACATTAAAAATTTTTTAAATAAATAAATAAGTAAATAAATTAAGTCTTTAGGATTTTCCCTATATAAAATCATGTTGTCTGCAAATAGAGAAAATTTTACTTCTTCCTTTCCAAATCTGATAATTTTTAATCCTTTTTCTTGCCTGATTGCTCTAGCTAGGACTTCCAGGACTATGTTGAATAGGAATGGTCAGAGAGGACACTCTTTTCTTATCCCTGATCTTAGATGAAAAGCTTTCATCCTTTCACCATTGAGTTTTATGTTAGTCATGGGCTTGTTATATTTGGCCTTTATTGTGTTGAGATATATTCCTTCTATGTCTGATTAAGAGTTTTATTGTGAACTGATGTTGAATTTTGTCAAATGCTTTTTCTGCATCTATTGAGATGAGCATAGATTCTATTAATGTGCTGTATCCCTACATCCCAGGGATAAATCCCACTTGATCATGCAGAATGATCCTTTTATTATGCTGCTGAATTTGGTTTGCTAGTATATTATTGGGAATCCTTGCATCTATAATCATCAGGCTTAGTAGCTGGTAGTTTTCTTTTCAAGTAGTGTTCTTTTTGTTTTTGGTATCAGGATAATGCTGGCCTCATAAAATGAGTTTGGGAGTGTTCACTCCTCTTCAGTTTTTGGGAAGAGTTTGAGGAGGATTGGTGTTCATTCTTTAAATGTTTGGTAAAATTCACTAATGAAGTCATCTGGTCCTGGGCTTTATTTCATGGGAGATTTTTTTTTTTTTATCACTGATTTAATCTTCTTACTAGTAATTTGTATATTCAAGTTTTCTATTTATTCCTAATTTAGTCTTGAGTTGTAGGTTTTTAAGAATTTTTAATTTCTTCTGGGTTGTCCAGTTTGTTGGCATATAGTTTTTCAGAGTAACCTCTTATGATCTTTTGAATTTCTGTGGTATCCATTGTAATGTCTCCTTTTTTCATTTATAATTTTCTTGATTTGGGTCCTTTCTATTTTTTCTCCCTGGATAGTCTAGCTCAGGGATTGTCAGTATTGTTATCTTTTCAAAAAACTATCTTAGTTTGGTTAATCTTTTCTATTGTTTTTATGTTCTTATTTCATTTGTTTTGCTCTAATTTTAACTATTTCCTGTCTTCTGCTAAACTTGGGCTCAGTTTGTTTTTCTTTTTCTAGTTCCTTAAGGCATACAATTATGATGTGTATTTGGGATATTTCTTGCTTTTTAATGTAGGCATTTATTGTCCTGAAAGTCCCTCTTAAAACTGCTTTTGCTGCATCCCATAAGTTTTGGCATGTTGTGTTTCCATTTTCATTTGTCTCAAGAAATTTTTTTATTTCCCCTTTAATTTCTTCTTTGATCCATTGGTTATTCAATAAAGTGTAGTTTCATGCCATTGTGGTCAGAGAAGATACTTGATATGATTTTAATTTTCTTGCATTACCTAAGATTATTTTGTGGCCTAATGTATGTTCTATCCTAGGAAATGTTCTACCTGTACATAAGAAGATGTATATTTTGCTGTTGTTGGAAAGAATGCTCTGTGTATTTTATTAGGTCCATTTGATCTATAGTGTTCAAATCCACTGTTTCCTTATTGATTCTCTGCCTGGATGATCTATCCATTGTTTATAGTGGGGTATTAAAGTACCCAACTATTACTGAATTACTGTTTATTTCTCCTTTTAGCTCTATTATCTTTTGTTTTATATATTTAGGTACCTCAATGTTGGGTGCATAAATATTTACAATTGCTACACTTCTTGATATATTGACCACTTTATCATTATATAATGACCTTCTTCATCTATTTTTACCATTTCTAGTTTAAAGTCTATTTTGTCTGATATAAATATAGCTACCCCTACTTTTGTTGTTGTTGCTATCTATCATTTTCTTGAAATGTCTTTTTTCATTCTTTTGCTCTCAGTGTATGTGTTTAAGGCTAAAGTGAGTCTCTTGTAGGTAGCATGTTGTTGGGTTTTGTTTTTTTATCCATTCTGCAATTCAATGTCTTGGAGACATGTAATCTGTTTATGTTTAAAATAATTATTGATAGTAAGGATTTCCATTCTCTTCATTGTTTTCTTATTGTTTTGTAGATCTGTGGTTCCTTCTTATCCTATCTTTTTTGTTTTGTTTTTGATGTCTTTTGGTATCAGTATGCTTTGACTTCTTTAGTGTGTTCTTTAGTGTAATTACTTGTGGTTACCATGAGGCTTATATAAAATATCCTAAACACATAATACCCTATTTTATACTGATAACTTAACTTTAATAGAATTCATATACTTTACACTTTTACTTCTTTTTCCTATCACATTTTAGATTGTTGCTATTACAACTTACATGGTTTTTATATTGTGTAACTAATAATAGATTATTAAATGATGGTTATCTTTCTACTTTAGTTTTCTCTTTCACTTTTAAACTGGAGTTGTGTGGTGCATCAGATCAAATCTCACTATGACTATATATTTACCATTACCAGTGAGATTTACACTACCTTTTTGCGTTTTTATGATGTTAGTGTTCTTTTACTTCCATTCGAAGAACTCCCTTTACGATTTCTTGTAAGATAGGTCTGGTGGTAATAAACTCCCTCAGCTTTTGTTTGGAAAAGTCTATCCATCCTTCATTTCTGAAGCACAGCTTTGCTAGGTATAGAAGTCTTGGTTGACAGTGTTTTGTTTTTGTTTTGTTTTGTTTTGTTTTGTTTTAGAGAGAGAGAGACAGAGAGGGTGAGTGGGGAGAAGGGCAGAGGGAGAGAGAGAGAATCTTAAGCAGGTTCCATAGAGCCTGACACAGGGCTCGATCCCACTACCCTGGGATTGTGACCCAAGCTGAAATCACGACTCAGATGTTCAACCAACTGAATGACCCAGGTGCCCTGACAGTTAATTGCTTTCAGTATTTTGAATGGATCATCCCCATCTCTCTTGGCCTGAAAATTTTCCATTGAGAAATCCACTGCTAGTCATATGGGAGTTCCCTAGTATGTAACTTCTCTCTTCTCTCTTGTTGTTCTTAAAATTCTTTCTTTGGTTTTTGACTTCTGACAATTGAATTATATTGTGTCTTGGTATAACCCTATTTGTGTTCAACCTCTTTGAGGTCCCTTGGGCCTCAAGGATCTGTTGTCCATTTCCCTTCCCAAGTTCAGGAAGCTCTCAGCTATTATTTGCTTAAACATACCTTCTGCCTTTATCTTTTCCTTCTGGAATTACCACAGTGTGAATATTGCTTCTTTTCATTATGTTATAAATCCTGTAGGCTTTCTTCATTCTTTTCTTTTTTTCTTCCTCTGACTAGGTAATTCCCAATGTCCTATCTTCCAGGGTGCTGATCATTTCTTCTGCATGGTTGAATCTACTTTTGAAACTCTGTTGAAATCTTCAGTTCAGTTATTGTATATTTCAAATCTAGGATTTTTTTTTTGATGGTTGCTATCCTTATCAAATTTCTCATTTTGTTCCTGCATTTTTTTTCTAATTTCATTTGTGTTTTCTTGTAATTCACTAATCATTAAAAGGATTATTCAGAATCCTTTCTATGACTGTTCATAGATCTCCATTTCTTTAGGGTCAGTTATTTGTGCTTTATTAATTTCTTCTGGTGGTATCATATTTATATGATTTTTTGTGATCTTTGATTCCTTTTGTTGGTATCTGTGCATATGAGTAATTGGTTTCCTTTTCCAAATTTTACAAGTTTGCTTGGCAGAGATAGTTCTTTACTAGTCAGTTCAGCTTGAGTTTCTGGATGTGTCTGCTGGTAATGTTTTTCAGCAAGTAGGGTCTACTATTGTGGTCTACTTTGGGACAAGGCAACTGATTTGAGCTCTAAGGATGGGGATGGGTCAGGGGTGGTGAGTAACTGACTAGAGAACAGTTGTATAGGACTGCTGGCTTTGTTTTCTACCCGAGGGAGACTGTAGGATGAGCTCTGCAATTGCCTGAATTCTCTGGCCAGGGTTACTAGATGGTCATGATTGAGTACTATATTCAGTAGTAGAAGAGGGATAGGAATTAGCTTCCCTGCCCTGGCAGGGCACCAGGCCAGGGGCCAGAGCCCATACAGCTCATTTTTGGGGGGCCCAAATCAGGGCTGAGTGTGCATTGAATTCCCTGGTCAGGTGAAGCCACCTGTTTTGCTCTGCAGATGGGGAACCCACAGGCTGTGCTCCCTGTTCATAAGGCTGTTGAATGGGCTACACAGCTTCCCATGTATTCTGGTTAATTTCCCTGGTTGGACAGGCTAAAGGCTATATTGAGTAATGGGGCTACAAATTAGAATCCCTGCCTCGGCACAGTGGGAGAAGCAGCTCTAAAACTGGTAAAGCTCTTCACACCAAGTTCCTTGGCAATGCCACTGGCTTTGCTCTTCAAACTATTGCCTCTGTCTGCCCTTCTCAGCTTGAGTACTGTGGGCCACATAGCCTTCAGATGTTTTTGCCACCCCGTATGGTCAGATGGGGCTAGAAGACACTCTCTACAACAGGTAAGGCTGTACTCACCCCCTTTGACAGGGTAGGAGAGGGAGGAGATGCTCCAGGCTATCCTCAATTTCCCGAACAGGCTCTCTGGTTGGGAGAGGATGGAGCTACCCTCAGCATTGTTTGTGAATTGATCCCTCTGCCTATGATAGCATGGGAACCCTCCATGATCTGTACTGGCTTTTCTCTGGAGACAATCATCTACCTGCTCACCTCTCAGCTGGTGCACCACTGGACTGCAATGCTTCCAGGAGTTGTCACCAGCTCTCTTGTCAAATGGAGCCACTCTCCATGACAGCACCTTACTTAGGCATGGGCAAAGTGGGCTCCAGGGCCAGCAAAACTCTTTGAGAATCTAATTCAGGCACATCTGTACCCTGTCAAGTTCCTGGGTCAGATTCCACCCCCAACTTGGTTCTGTGGGTAAGCAAAGCTGCTGGTTGGGATTACTACTTGGGCTCTGCTAGTATGAACTCAGTCTGCCAAGATCCATGTATTGGTTGTTGCAAGCCCAATCCCCCATCCTGTCACTGTCAGATTCCCAGTGGCCGAGCCCTGCACATTCTTCTGCAATCCCTATGGTATGAGATCAGATTAGAGGCTCTGACAAAATGACCCACAATGCTGGGAAGGCTCATTGTCCCCAGGTTCTTTTCCTGCTGGAGAAATCAGGAGGTTCAGGAGAGACTGCTATGCATGTGCTGTGCTGGCCTAGGGGAGGATGATGTGGTCAACATGTAGCACTGCTCTTATCCTTCTAATATAGTCTGTCATGGCCTCCGAGCTACAGCATCATCCACATCTAGGATTCTTATAGTGGTGTCTTGTTCTAGAATAGCTCTTGTGAGGGGGAGCAAAGTCAAGAATAATGTCATTCTTGGTGCCATCTTGGTGATGTCACTCCATTTTCTTTTTTAAAAAATGTTTATGGTGAGAACACTTAAGATCTGCCCATTTAGTAAATTTCAACTATGCAATACAGTATATGGTCACATTGTTGTATATTTTATCTCTATAACTTAATTATTTGCATAACTAAAATTTTGAACCCCTTGACCAACATCCCCATTTCCCCCTCCCTGATCCCCAAAGAATTGACCATTCTACTCTCTGCTTCTATGAGTTAGAATATTTTGGATTCCACATATAAGTGAGATAATACAGTATTTGTATTTCTGGCCTGGCTTATTTCAATTAGCATAAGGTCCTCCAAGTTCATCCACATTGTTGTAAGTGGCAGGATTTCCTTTTTTTTAAAAAAAGCTAAATAATATTCCATTGTGGAGTATTTTTTTTTCCAGTTTTAAGGAGATGTAGCTGACTTATAGCACTGTACAAGTTTGAGGTACACAGCATAATTACTTGACATACATATAGTGTGAAAGGATTACCACAATGAGTTTAGTTAATGTTCATCATTTCATCTAGTTATCTCTCAAAAAGAGTTTTTTCCTTGTGATGAATCTATCCTTAGCAAATTTCATATATAGTTATCATTTTATACATTGTAAATCCAGAATTTATTTCTCTTATAAACTGGAAGTTTATACCTTTTGGCCAGTTTCATCCAAATACCCCCACCTCCCAAAACACACACTGTTCATTGTAAACACAATATATAGTATCACAGATTTATTTTTCTAGAGAAAAAGAATTTTAATGTAAGAGCAGAAATAAATATGATAGTGATTTAAGAAAAATGAGGTTTATCAATAATGTCCATAATCTTAAAGCTTTCAAATGATTAGGTAAAAACACAAAACACTGATAAGATTGATCAAAAAGGAAAATAAGTAAAAGAACACAAAATAAATATTATTTGTAGTAAAAATATTTTTAAACTATGAGTTTAATTATAATTCCTAGAAAAATAATTATAATATATTTATTCAAAGGACCAATAATCATTAAATAAGTGTATTAGTGAAGTTTACATTCTATAAAATGCAGAAAATTTCACAGTGAATTATGATAAATCCTTAATATATAGAAAGGATTAAATATAGGACTAATACGTATTTTATCAAAAAACTGGATAAAAATACTTTAGAAAAAATATAATTTATAAGTATGGATGCAAACATTTTATAATTAATTAAAAATTTTTTTTGATGTTTATTTATTTTTAAGAGAGAGAGACAGCATGAGCAGGAGGGGGCAGAGAGAGAGAGAGGGAGACAGAGAATCCAATGCAGGATCCAGGCTCTAAGCTATCTGCCCGGAGCCTGACACAGAGCTTGAATTCATGAACTGTGAGATCATGACCAGAGTCGAAGTCTGACCCTTGACCGAGTCACCCAGGAGTCTCTGGATGCAAACATTTTAGATACATATTGAGAGCACAAACATGGTCGAAAACCACTACATCTTTCACCTCAAGCTGTTCACAAGTTAGTGTCACAGGTCTTAAACTCAAAAGTCTCAAAGAAATTGTCTTTGCTATCACATTCTCCAGGGTCTCAAATAATAACTGCAGCAAGGGTCAGAGTCTGGAATGTGACAGTATCCATTTCATTTCTTGAATATTGCTTCCCTATACCCATCTGTTATTTTTTCTGTCTCTGTCAATGTCCTGCTTGCTAAATTCCCTAAATCTCTTAGTGTTGCTACCAGACATTGAAAGCTTAACCTGTCCTCATTGATAATGCTAGAAAAAGTCTGTCCTATGTAACAGATCCACTGTGTAAGCACACTGTCACCATAAAATATCTCCAGGCACCACATCCAAGTGAAAGACTAATTTTATATAAAAGACACAAAGTTCCTACTGAGATATGCATATAACTTCAACAATAAAAAGGAACGCATATTTTTGGATTGTTCCTCATATTTTACAATCCTTTGAGAAATGGTATTCAGTAGAAAATTCTAGAGAGTGACCAACCTAAATAACTGAGTATGGGACAGTTTTTGCTACCACAAATAATTACATATCAAAAAAAGCTGAAGAAGTAGCTAAGTGTTTTTGCTAATCCTCAAATCATTGCTTATCTCAAATGGCCTATCTATCACATTTTTCAAATGAAATCTTGAACGTAACTATCCTTTATATCTATTAGGACAAATTTGAAATAATTCTCCTGAGTTATTGCAGTGTGCATCATTCCTGATTGCTTATGGAACTGGGCTATAATTTTGTTTAGTGTTCTACAAAATTGATGTTCTACATTTTTATTGATCTAATATACATGCGGAAGTATTTAAAAGAGAGCACTATAGGCTCCAAACAGAGATATATGCTAGGGAAATTGTAGGGAACATATATCCTGCATGACAAAGTTCCCTCTTTTCCATTTCACTATGGTTTTTAGAAGTAGAATAGTTCCTAACTTTCTAGCTGGTATTGTTACAACTAAATTATTAATTCCCTAAAACAAGCACTCTTAATGTTGAACTTTTTATTTATTTATATATTTTTAAATTTTTTATTTATTTTTGAGAGGGAGAGAGACAGAGCACAAGCTGGGGAGGGGCAGAGAGAGGGAGACACAGAATCTGAAGCAGGCTCCAGGCTCTGAGCTCTCAGTACAGAGCCTGATGTGGCACTTGAACTCAGGAGCATAAAATGTGCTTGTTTATCTGAAAACATATTTACTCCACTTTCATTTTGAAACAGTTTTGCTGGGTAGACTGTTATAAGTTGAACGTCATCTTCTGTTGGTACTTCAAAGATAAGCTTTCACGGTCTTCTGGTGCCTCTTGTTGCTGTTGAGAAATTGTCTGCTAATGTATTTGTTGCCCCCTTGAAGGTGATCTTTTCTCTGGCTTGTTACCAATATGTCTGTTTGGGAGGTAATGCAATTTTCCTGAAATGTGTCTGAATGAAATTTCTTATATTTATCCTGTTTGTAATTCACTGGGCCTCCTGAATCTGAAGAAGAATGTTTTCTTGAATTCTGGATTTATATATGTACATATATACATATATATATTTTCATTATTTCCTCTCCCATATTACTCAGCCATAGAAAAGAATAAGATTTGGCTATTGCAACATGGAGGGACCTAGAGGTTATCATGCTAAGTGAAATAAGACTGAGAAGCACAAATACTTTATGATTGCACTTATATATGGAATCTAGAAAAGAAATGAACAACGCAGAAACAGATCGATAAGTACGGAGAGCCAACTGGTGGTTGCCAGAGAGAAGAGGGGTGGGGAGATGGGCAAAATGGGTGAAGGGGAGGCAGAGGTACAGGCCTCCAGTTACAGAATGAATAAATCATGGGGATGAAAGGTACCACATAGTGAATATACTCATCAGTATTGTGTTAGTATGGACAGATGGTAGCTATGCTTACAGTGAGCATAGCATAATGTGTAGAGTTGTGATAACACTCTTGAAACTAATGTAACATTGTGTCCATTATACTTTAGTAAAAAAGATATTTTTCCTTTCCCTATTTTCTCTAATCTCTTTCTCACTCTATCTTCATGTCTCTTTCCTATTTTCCATCTGTTAAAATTCTGACACTTTCTGGGTAATATCTTCATATTTATCTTTCAATTCATTAATTCTCTCTTCTACTATGCCTAATCTACCATTTAACCTATCTATTGCCTTGTAAATTGCGATGATTATATTTTTCTTCCTAGAAATTGTATTTGGTTCCATTTAAAGTCTGTCTGCTCACATACTAATGGCCCATTTTTTCTTATGTTTTCAATTCCATCTTTTACTTAAACACTTCACATTTGTTTTTTTTTTGTTCTGCATCTCATAATGCTAATATCTGAAGTCCTTTACAAGTCTAAACCTGTTGTTTGTTGTTTCTTATTTCTTGAGCATTTGTTTAGTTTTTTACAGTGAACTCATATTTGGCTGAATTTATTTTCGGGAAATTTTGAGGGGCTTATATTAAAGAATGTTTTCTGGTAGAAAAAATTTGTTATTTTTGCTGGATGTCAAGGGGGCTAATCAACTTGAGATCATTTTGATTTCTTGGCCCTGGCCATGAGGAATGTATAAATTTCAACTCAGATCCATGTGATAATAGGTTATACATTCTATCATTTTAATTGTTTTCCTCTTGAAGCTGTGACAATGATAAACAGGCATTTAAAAAAAAATTTTTTTAAATATGTATTTATGTTTGAGAGACAGAGACAGAGTACAAGTGGGGAGGGGCAGAGAGAAAGGGAGACACGGATTCCAAAGCAGGCTGCAGGCTCCGGGCTGCTAGCACAGAGCCTGATGCGGGGCTCAAACCCACAAACTGTGAGATCGTGACCTGAGCTGAAGTCAGACACTTAACTGAGCCACCCAGGTGCCCCAAACAGGCTTTTTAAATTTACCTGTGCTACTGCAGGGATCTTCTTCATGTCGTCCATTCACTGTGGCTGTAGCCACTTCACGTGTCTCAGTTTTATTCTGTGTGTTGGGGTGTGTCTCAGAATTCTCTTAACTCGTTTGGGCTGTGGAACATACATTTCTGGATCCCTGAATGCTATCTAATAAGCAAGATGCTAGGTTCCCCAATCTTGGCATGTAGCCCCAAAGTATCCACAATTCCTCATTTAATTACCTCTCTGATTTCAGCTTGGTGCTTTATTTTTTGTTGGGGATTTTTTGTTTTGCTTGGAATCTTGAGGATTTTCCTTATTTTCTTGCAGCTACACAGTACATTTAAAATGTTTCTTGGGGCGCCTGGGTGGCCCAGTCGGTTGAGCGTCCGACTTCAGCTCAGGTCATGATCTCACGGTCCGTGAGTTCAAGCCCCGCGTCGGGCTCTGTGCCGACAGCTCAAAGCCTGGAGCCTGCTTCAGATTCTGTGTCTCCCTCTCTCTCTGACCCTCCCCCGTTCATGCTCTGTCTCTCTCTGGCTCAAAAATCAATAAACATTAAAAAAAATTTTTTTTAAATAAAATAAAAATGTTTCTTTATTGTCCTTTATCCAGTGTCTAAGTGTTTAGCTGTAGGAGAACCTTTTAAAAAATATCTGGATTGATATGCTGCCAGTGGATAAGTCATAATAGCTAAATTTTCAATGTTTTTTTTTTGTTAAAAAAGAAGTCAAAGTTCTTACCAAGTGCAAAATTCTTACTGTTAGTGATTTGTAAATTGTAAAGATAATAACAATAATGGTAGGTAAAATTTACTGTCTATTTGCCAGGCGCTGTGTGCATGTTGTCTCATTTCTCAAAGGATGAGGTAATAGTACCTACAAGCTACAGGTGAAAGATGTGAGACTTAGATAACTTAGAGACTTCCCCGAAGTCACATAGCACGTGGAAGGGATAGGTTTGTCTGATAATAAATTTTTGTGCGCTCCCCCCCCCCCCCCGACCAAAACCACTAAGCTGGATTGCTTCTCTATTCAGGCTCTGCAATCTTAGAAGATAAAACCATTTGAAAAACGTTATCAGCTATATTTTGTTTCAAGGTGGCAAACTGATCAGAGATCAACTTTGAAGTACAGGATCTTCATCTCTTAACAATATATAAAAACTTTGGTCAAACTCTGACAATCTCTTCAAAACTTATCATGGATCAAAGAAAGAGACAAAAATGGGAAACATTAAAACAGCCAACTGAAAAGAGATGTTTTCAGTCATCCAAGAATATCAGATAAGTTCTAGAAGCAATATATTTGTTCTGTGCTTTATTCACTGCCTTATCTCAAAAGGAATTTAAGATAGCTGACAAGAATGCACAAAATTCAAGATATAAATTAGAAATCGGTGAGGAAAAAAGAAACAAGGAAAAACAGAAATAAGATTAAAAGAAAAAATGTGTACCATTGAGCTTGCTATGAGCTAACAAATCTGGCTTTCTAAGACCCACTTGAAAAGGGCTACCTGAGTAGTTATGAGTCACCATGTGTAATAACAAAACTAATAAAAACAACTCAATTGTTCAGAAGCACAGATATGACTGATCCCTATGAATAGGATCCAAAGTTTCTCACAAAGCACCTCATAAATAGGACATTGTATAATGAAAAGAACAACATCCTGATCATGTAACTGTGGCATTTTTTGAGAGTGAAAGGGGAACTATTAGACATTATGCTGGGACAATAGGTGTAAACTGAGCCTGTCCCCCCAAAATCAAAATGTACACTTATCCTACTTACTGTAATCACAACTACATATTTTATGAAGATATTTTATTATCACACTCCTCAATACAAGCCAATGATTGCACACAAATTAGCAATTCAGTAAAAACAGCTGTATTTGAAGTTAACATAACATGCCTGTTCTTTAACTTTCAGCTGATCTTGTTAAATGGTAGATTTTAGAGCACAGTGGAGCAGGAGTAACAAACTCAGGTGGGTTCAGTGGCAAGGGAATTAACTGAAGACTGTCAAGTAGCCAGGGGTAGGATAATAGGAAATGGTTAGTGAATAAAACATTTTAATTAATTAATTAATTAATTAATTAATTAATTAATTAATTAATTAATTTAAAAAACTTTAGTTTCAAGTTTATTTATGTATTTTTGAGAGACAGCGTGCACAGGTGGGGGAGACTCAGAGACAGAGAATCCAAAGCAGGCTCTGTGCATGTTAGCACGGAGCCTGACACGGCACTCAAACCTACAAACTGTGAGATCATGACCTGAGCTGAAATCAAGAGTCAGTCACTTAACTGACTTAGCCACCCAGGTGCCCTGTGAATAAAACATTTTAAATCAATATTTTGAAAAACAAAATCAATCTATAGTTGAACCTAGTTTCCAACTGAGTGACTGACAGTTGGGAATAATGACATATCCATATCGTATGATGGGTTTCAGGTCTATGCCATCTGCATTCAATGTTCAGTAGACATTTTTAAACATTAACTAGGCCTTCACTTTTCAACTAATTCTTGCTTGTATCTGTCACTATGTTGAAAACATATTTAGAAGGGTTTCCAATTAAATTTGAACAAAAACTTCCGAGGCGCCTGGGTAGCTCAGTCTGGTGACTCTTGGTTTTGGCCCAGGTCATGGTCTCACAGTTCGCAAGTTAGAGCCCCACATTGAGCTCTGCATTGATAACTTGGGGCCTGCTTGGGATTTCTTTCTCCTTCTCTCTCTCTCTCTGCCCTTCCCAGGCTTGCTCTCTCTCTCTCTCTCTCTCTCTCTCTCAATAAATTAAATAAGTATTACAAAATTGTAAAAAATTTGAACAAAAATTTCTGAAGTAATTTTTGACTTTTATAAGTAGCTTGTTCTGTGCTCGCTTCGGCAGCACATATATAAGTAGCTTGTTCTTTTGAAAAGTAATCATTACTGACTCAAAATTTCCTCTGACTCTGGCTTCTGAAGAAACGCTTTTTTTTGGTCTTTCAGGTTGAAGGACCTGTTAAAAATAGTCCATCCAATCTGAGGCTATGTTAGTAAAAATGTAAGATTCCAGACCAGAGAACTAACAGGTAAAGGGGTATCTGCCAGTCAGATCCCATCTAGCGCAGTTCACTGTGGGTGGCTCCATTATTACTAAAGGAGACTGACAAAGCATGAGGCCCGAAATGGCAATGCTTCCATTTTCCACTATTTCTAGGGTTTTTCTCCTTTCAAGGGACATTTTCAAGTTCCTGTACCTCAGTCCCACCCCTACCCCCCTTATCAACTCTCAGAAGATGACTTGACCTCAGAGACATCATTAAACAATTCAAGTCTGCTCCCCACTTTAGATGTATCTGTGTTCACACAGCTCTGGTTAGTGGAAGAGGTATCCTTTCTCCTGTTCAAGACACCTTAATCCACAGGATGTCACCTCTTCCACCTTCTTAGCAATTCTTTATTTTTATTTACTCTCTATTTTGTATTTGCAACTCTCCCTTTCTCCAGGCTCTTTCCTGTGGACACAGAAAGGAGGTCAGGTCTCCAGGATCTTTAAATAAACCAGACTTGCTCTTTGTCCTCTGACTTCTACACTATCTCTCCTCTGTTCATCACACCTTTTGACAAGGGGGCCTGCAGGCACTGTCTTCTGCACTCACTTCCTATCCACTCCACAATCTCTAGCAGTCTACACTCTGGTCCCTTCAGTACTCTGAAATAGCTCTTGCCCAATGACTTCCTAATTGCTTAATCCAAAGAACAATTTTCTCTTATCCTCACAGCATTGGTGACTTAACTTCTTTTAAAACTCCTTAGTTTCTGGGATAATGCTTTCTTGATTTTCCTCTAACATGCCTGGACATTCATTTCAGTCAATTTTATGAGCTGTTTGATCAACCCCTTAATGTTGCTGGCTTTCCTCTATATAGGATATACATGATGGCTTCAATTAACACCTGTTGACAAATCCCAAATCTGCAGCCCTAGACCAGTTCCAAACACCTGATCTGAATATTCAAGTGCCTAGCCTTCCTCAAACTCAACATCTGCAATTGACCTTATCTTCCCCCGCCCTCCATTCTCCCTACATCATCACCTTTCACTCACTCAGTCATTTAGGAATTATCTTTGACACCTCCTTTTCCTTTCCTCCTACATTTCCATTTAGTTGGTCAAATCCTAATTTTCTCTTCAATCAGTTTTCTACTTTCTACATCACTGCCCTAATTTAGAAAGTTTAACTGTGTAGCATGCTTCCAAAAGTTCCCCATTATTTTCACAACACATTTTTAATTACTTAGCATGGCATCCAAAACCATTCATATTGTAACTTTTCCAAAAGTAGCATCTAAACTGAAGTAACTGGAATGCACCATTCTCTTTCACATCTTTCCCTGTGCCCTTTCTACTACCCCCTATGTAGTTCTGCAGTACTGAGTTCAGGTATCTCCTCCCACAGGGTGTTTGCCCAGCTTCTCCAGCCAAGATTGGGTGTTCTTCTGGCATATTCCTGTGGCATTTTGGGTTTACTTCTGTTAGGGCATTCATATCAAACGCTGCAACTGCTAATTTACTTATTGGAATCCCTCATTAAACATACCAGTAATAATAGATAACATTTGTTGAAAGCTGTGTATCAGGCCCTGTATTAGTGCATTGCAGGCATCATTCATTTAACCCTCACAACAATCCTAAAAAGTAGTTACTAATACTACCTTTGATTCCCAGGGGAGGAAACTGAGCTTAGAGGTTAAGCAAATTCCTCAGTCACAACAGGTTATATCCTAACCTTTCTGAGAGCAAGAATCTGTCCTATTTGTCTATGAAGAGAACTTGTTGACATATGGCACATGGTAGATCCCCAATAAATGTTTATGGATCGAATAAATGAATGAAGAGTTCAGAGGACAAACTGGAACCAGCAAACAGAAATTAAACACAGGCAGTTTTTGTTTAGCCTAAAAAAATGACTTTGTATTAGTTAAAACTGCCCAATGGAATGGATCACTCAAAAGACAGTTACATGTGGCACTTATCACACTGAAGAGTACTTATACATTTTCACTTTTTCTCCCTTGTGATTAGGGGCTGTATCATACTTTGCTTTCATTCTTCAGAAACTAGCCAAGAGCTAGAGATGCTCAGCTGGTGTTTGTTGAATGGATTGGATTGAATTTAAAGGCCCAGCAAACTAAAAAGTGGGTATTTGCCGTTAATACCATTCACTGGAAGTTTAACTCCCATTGTTCTTTATTTTTTTCCATTATTTTGCCTTTTATTTCTAACCAGCTTTGAGAATAAAGACAAGGTAGGGAGAGAGTTCAGAAATTTCGTTTGTTGTTTGTAAAATTCCACCAGACTGTAAGCCCAGTGGGGGCAGTGAATGTATCTTTTATCACATTTATATCCTTAGTCTTGCACATAATAGGTGTTGAATATTTGTTGTATGAAACATGCACCTGTGTGCACGTGCGTGTACACACACACACACACACACACACACACCAACAGTGTGCTCTTCACTCCTGTAAGGCCCTGTGGAACCATATGCCATATAAGGAATTCCCGCATTAGGTGGGAGATTTGAACCACATGAGTGTTGTTACATGGAAAACTAGTTAAATTATATACTTTGGATCCCCAAAAAAGAGAAATGGAGAAAGGAAGAGGAGAAAAGTACTAAACCACAATTGTGATTCTCAAACCCAAGGCAAGACTCAGAGTAGTAAAAATCTTCCTCAAAGACCACAGACAGGCCGTAAAGAAACAGTGGGCTGTATGACCTCTGAGGTCCCTACCAAATTTAAGATTATTTTTCATTTATTGATCCTAAATATTGAAATGAGAGGCTACATTTCATTCAACACACTGATGGTCATATCTAGAATTCATTTATCATACACTATCCTAGGCACTGAGGATACAGTTGTAAAAAGAGACAGAGAAATTCTTAGCCTCATGGAATTTACATTCTAATGCAGTATGGGACTAGGAGACAAATGATAAGGTATTTTAAACAGTGTTGTCCAAAAAAGGTAGCAATAAGCCAGGAAATGGCAAAATTAATGAGACAGCATTAACAGTGGTTGTATCTTGAAGTGCTAGGCTCTTTGGTCATTGGTACAGACAATGGGCCTTGGAGCAATTTTTAACAGTAATTCCTTGACACTTTAAAGACCCATTCCTTTCTCAACGTCCTATTATCTAAATTCCCCATATATGTTGTTAACAACTGCTGCCATTTCCTCACTGGCTTCCAGCTTTCTTCTCCTCTGTGCACATAAAAAAACTACTAACTACAATTTTCTTTTAGGTATCATATCAATCACTTTTTCTTTTCAAAAACTTCAAAAAATCTGAGCAGGTACATATGTCAATTTTATCACCACTATTTAATTTTCTCTCCTGCCTTTCCCTTTCCTTGTCTATTGGCAAATTCTTCTTTCTTAGTCTTTCCTTCTCCATTCCTTCAATAAACCAAAATAATTTTCTCCATGTTTACCAAATAGTCTTCATCTCATTTAAAATAAGCTGATTTTCCTTTCTTCCATAAACTTTCCTAACCTAATATATATTAAACACTACATATTAGCATTTTTATAGTTACAGACAAGATTTTAAATTTAGGTCACAGAATTGCAAAATATGTAGGAAAGGGTTATAAATGAATTTTACATGTCTTATGTTCAAATTGGTTTTACCAATATTATTTTTCTCTTGAGCTTTGGCAAGACCTGGGAATCAGACTATGAGCTATGTTCCATGCTTTTTAACACAGGAACACAAAGATCCTAATTAACATTTGATGTCTTGAAAGGCTTCAGACCCAAATGATCGAGATGATTTGCCTGCCATTGTGGAGTCAACACGTGGGAATCCCATACAAACACCCATGTTTTAATTTTCTCTAGAACTATGAAGAGCAACATATATACAGATATCTATATATCTATATCTACATATGTATACATTTTATTTTAGAGAGAGAGAGAGAGAATGCACAAGGTGGGTAGAGGGGCAGAGGAAGACAGAGGATCTTAGGCAGGCTCCACACTCATTGCAGAACCCCACATGGGGCTCCATCCCATGACCCTGCGATCATGACCTGAGTCGAAATTAAGACTCAGATACTCAACTGACTGAGCCACCCAGGTGTCCTAGTGAAGGGCAATATTTGTTTTTAAGAATATAGTTCTTAAACGCTTATCACTTCTACCAAAAGAGATTTTTTTTAAAGTCCAATGAAGTGGAATGTTCTTTAAGATCACCTTTATCTTTCAACCTAAACCACTTCCTTCCAAGATATACAGGATATACAATTATTACTTCAAACTTATACACTATCTTATAGCTAGCATTCTCAGACAATTTAATCTACTATATTCAGCAGAAAGTCTTTGCCCTATTCAAAAGAGGAGTAAGGTTAGAATTCTGAAATTGCTCACTCAATATTTCAAAATGAACTAGTACTAGAGTTAGTAAGATCCAGAATTCTTATTATACTTTTGGACAATTCTTAAATATTTACTATTAAAATTATTATAAATTATCATAATTACAAAAGAAAGCATTTAAGCTTTAGGATTTGATCATATCGAAAGAGATAAATTTGTTCACTTTACACAAGGAGCATATGAGGAAAATGTTTCATAACATTTCCTTTCCTTTCAATTGTAATAAACAACCGTGCTGGAAAAATAATTACTTTATCATTCTGGATCTCATGGAACATTAATCTCATTTCAAGTAAAGCCATTTTAACTTTTTAGAGCTGATTCAATCATCTGTGAGTGACTGAATGAAACCTCATTCATGAATGTGTCTGGCACAAGTAGGTACTGTGTGCACATGGTTAGATCTGAATCTAGATTCTATCCTTTATGAGAAGTCACAAGATCCAGGATTTCCTCTGCTCAGATATCCGGATGCCATAACTGAATCAGGGTAGTGAGAGTGCTTTCAAATCAATCAACACTCAAAGTTTTGGTTTCTCACCATTGCTCATGTCGGATGCAATTCTAAAACAAGTATGTGTTTTTAGTAACAGTGTTTTTATTGTGATGACTGTTGGTTGCAGTTAGCTTCTGCAATTCTACCTGGCTCTGAAGTAGATTAAAAAAAAAAAAAAAGTAACTGTTAAGACGAACATTTTAATTTAAAGCTATTCCTTAAGCTTACATAGATTCAAAAATAGTTGAGGTATCAGTTATAATACTTTAATATTCCAGTTATGGTCAATTTAAGTGGAGTCTGGGCAAAATACTTTCACACTAAACAAACACTGATATACAAATGACATCAAAGTATTCTATATTATATTAAAAATTCTTTTCCTATGCTGTTCAGGTCTTCCAGGTAATGAGATAAAAAAAACAGAACAATCTCTTATACATCTTTAATGGCACATGTTATTTGATATTAGTTATCTTTGTATATGTTTTACTTTTACAAGTGTAATATAAAATTCTTGAAAATGGTATGTAATGGGCACTTAGCATTAATTGAATGAATAAATGGACAAACATCCAATGAGTCTAAGGGAGAGGACAGATAAGCAGCAGATTTGTGTCCCTGTGTGCACTGGAAGGTACACATTTGTAAAACATAATCCAACTATGCTTACGTGATGACTGGGTACATTGAAAAATTCACTAATGACAAAAATACAAAACAAAACAAAACACTATGCCACTGAGGAATACATACGCCCACAGATGAACATAGTTACATAGGCAAATGCAACGAAAAGTGCTAACGGAACATACACCAAAGTGATAACAGTGGTTACTGCTAGGGAGGAGGTCGTGTTGCTGAGGGCAAAGAGGCCCTTAAACAACCAATAACATTTTAACTTTTTACAAGAGAAATAGATCTATATTATGCAATTCAAAATTAATTAGAGAAAAAGGAAAGGGAAGAAAACATAAGACACTGAGAATCTAGAGACTTTCTAGGCCTAACTTGCTGTGTTGTCAGGAATAAATATTTAACTGCTCTTGATCTCCATTTTCTCATTTATAAAATGTGCAGGTAAGATTAGCTGATCTCTTAGCTCTATATTTATGATGAACTGTGAACTATCAATCACTATAAATTATTGCCTGAAACCACCTGATCAAAGAGATATTAAAATCTAAATACCAGCCAGGTTGTTTAGCATTAAGAATATAAGAACTAGAGGGGCGCCTGGTGGCTCAGTCAGTTGGGCGGCCAACTTCGGCTCAGGTCATGATCTCACAGTTTGTGGGTTCGAGCCCCGTGCTGGGTTCTGTGCTGACAGCTCAGAGCCTGGCGCCTGTTTCAGATTCTGTGTCTCCTTCTCTCTTGCTGTCCCTTCCCCACTCTGTCTCTGTCTGTCTCAAAGATAAATAAACATTAAAAATTTTTTTTTTAAAAAAGAATATAAGAACTAGAAGGCTTCATTTTACTTTGGTACTAAAGCATGGTGTATATCTGCACAAAGGATCAATAGGCAATTTCAGGTGTTGTACTCTTGAAAGGCAACAGCGAGCTGGAATAAGTGGATAAAAGGGACATTAGGAGAATCCAGAGGAAAAATGGGCCTCTGAATGAGGAAAAGAAAAAAGAAATCAGTACTCATCTTTTTGGGAAAGAAAATGTTAGTGCAGTAGTACATAACATTCTGAAGTATTCCTTTTGATGCAAGGGACATTATGAAGATGTCTAAAATGTTTTGTTTATAACCAAGTATACCAATATGTACAAGACCATCTTACTCATCCACACTTCTTTGTGTTGTACTTCATCATCTAAATGACAGATGATGAGAAGGATGAGATGATCAAAGTAAAGAATATGAGGGCCAAGGATATCTGTTGCATAGTTGTTAATTTTCTTTAAAATGTGTGTTTTTAAGCAGCCATTTCAAAGAGGCATGACCCCATGTCAGAGCAGCTAAAAAACAATGTCCTGCTTTATGGGAGAATAGTAGTGATGAGGTGATGACCACAGCAGCGTGGAGGCAATAGATGTGTAGTGTGTGCGTGTGTGAGACAGAAAGAGAGACAAAAAGCTTGTGAAGAAGGGGAGTGTGAAAGCAGTATTACTAAAATTGACGCATGTAGAGACTGGATGCGTCCTGGAATAGTCCTCACAGTTGCACTTCTCCAAGGTTTCTCAAATCCATCCCCAAGCCTTCATTTCCAGTCTCCTGTTACATTGTGATAGTAGTGTGCGACTAGTTATTCTTTACAACTAGTCACCTCCTATTCTAAACTTAAGTCAAGACAACCACTTTTATCAGTTGTGCATAAATAATAATTGTAAAAGTCAAACATGGGTTTAAAAATCAAATCTGTATCTCTATAATTACCTGTAATAATATAACTTCCTTTCTTGTATTCCTATATGCTTGAATGGGATGGAAATAACTAGGAATGAATTTACATATCTTTGCTTATACATACATCTATCATTTATGTGGCAAAAGAAAAATGGCTGAGAATAATAGCTTTAAGAAAAAAAGTTGAAATTCCATAACATTGTAGATGCTTCTCCCAGATTGGTCTTAGCAAGCCAGAAATGGGCTCACCAATGGTCTAGTCACCAGTCCCAAAATGTGTCATGTATTTTCGTGCCTCTGAGCCTCTGAATACCCTAGCCCACCCTTTTCCACCATTGACTATGAACATACTTATAAGATACACTCAACTATTCCTTATTCTATAAAGCTCCCTGACTTCTCCAGGCAAGGCCAACACCTCCATCATACTCCTTGATCTACTATAGTCAAATTATTTCTATGTCCACTCTTTCCTCCCATCACTCATGAACCCTAAAACTTTAAGGCAGGCCCTGCACCTTCTTTAAACAGCTTCCTGTCTTAGCATGTTGCCTGGCTGATAGCCTTCCATAAATAGTAGTTTGAATGGAGATAGAAAAAAACAGCAGCGAGACATCTGTTTCTAAGGGGTGTTAGGGAGCTCTCCTGTTATTTACACGATAAGACAGATTCACTTAAGCTAGTCCATGAAAAGTTCTTATTTTAAAAGGCAATCAAGGCAAGACATCTTGTAATTTTCATCAGAAACATTTTTCTTTATCAAATAGCCCTTGTTAACAGTTCTCCCTTACACAGGAAATTCTTACAAGGTTCTGTAAAAAAAGATACCTAAATCATCAAAATATGACTTTCACACAACCTAATAAGGGTCCTTTAAAAATCATAATCCAATTAAGAAAACCTATGTTTTGCCTGGCATTCCAAATGTGTCTATTTTGAAACTGATTTAATGATTAGATAGTTGTATTCTTTCTCATTTTCTTCTTTTTTAATGTAAGAATTTGTGCATGTTTTTCCTTTTCCCATTTGCTCCTGACACTATGTATTTTATGGCTATGGTCTTTAATATCAATTATATCTCCAGCTGAAATCTGCAAAACTCTTTGAGTACCTTAAAGGCCCCTAAATCTCCAAGGAACACCCCAACTTTCCTTTTCTCTAATAGAAAAGGTGGCAAAGTTCACTAGACTCCCTATAAATATGCATCATGCTTTGTAACTGAGATGCTCTCAAATGTCCTCCCTTCAGAGTGAGGGCCTATTACACCTAGCATAGCAATGAAGTCCCTTCATTTTGGAGTAGGTATACTTACTACTCTTTAGCATATCCAAAAAATCCTCAAGACCTCAAGGAACCTCTGGTTGGTGAGGCAGCAAATTTATGGGAAAACACCAGAAGATCTTTAATGAGGCAACAAGAAATGGATCAGGGGATTCCATGAATTATGGTAAATTATTTGGACTCCAGAACAGAATGGGGACACAAACAGACCAATTGTCTTCTTGGGAGGTAGGAGCAAGAGTAAAGAAGGATATAAGAAAATTTTCAGATTCCCAGAGGAGTAAATGTTACGGTGATATGAAATGTAGGTGCCAGTAAATATTCTGATTTCTGTACCTAGCAATTTTGAAGTGCTTCATGGTTTATGAACAGATCTTTTATGTGGTTAGGTCTACATCTCTTTTTTTTTTTTTTAACATTTATTTATTTTTGAGACAGAGAGAGAGCATGAACAGGGGAGGGTCAGAGAAAGAGGGAGACACAGAATCTGAAACAGGCTACAGGCTCTGAGCTGTCAGCACAGAGCCCGATGCGGGGCTCAAACCCATGGATCGTGAGATCATGACCTGAGCCGAAGTCGGGCGCCCAACCGACTGAGCCACCCAGGTGCCCCGGTCTACTTCTCCTTAATAGAAATAAAAATACCTGGTCACCATCCTAAATATAAAACTATAAAATAGACCACTGAAAAAATATTCTAGTTGTTCCAGGTATGGAGAAGAAAAAAATAACAGACAAGAAAATAAGTAAGTTATTTTGTATCACTAACTTTAGCAAATCATAAACTTAATTAGGATTGACTTTAAAAATGGACGTTCCAGAGTTATTAGACCTATATTAATTTATTCAATAATATGTACTATGCAATATGGATTACAAAGAATAAAGAGCAGTCTTTGCCCTCAAGGAGCTCACACTCAAGCACAGAATCAGCATCTTTTGATTTCAACATCTGTGTTCAATTTTTAACAATGTTTGGATCACTTTTCAGTATTTTTTTTTTTTAAAAAATTTTTTTTTTCAACGTTTATTTATTTTTGGGACAGAGAGAGAGACAGAGCATGAACGGGGGAGGGCCAGAGAGAGAGGGAGACACAGAATGGGAAACAGGCTCCAGGCTCTGAGCCATCAGCCCAGAGCCTGACGCGGGGCTCGAACTCACAGACCGCGAGATCGTGACCTGGCTGAAGTCGGACGCTTAACCGACTGCGCCACCCAGGCGCCCCACTTTTCAGTATTTTTGATAGAACATCAACTGTATCAGAAAGCCAGGGAAACTTTTGGAAATAGGAAATACCCAATGGGATCTTAAAGTCCTTGTGAAGTCTTATAGAAAAGAATTTTAACTTTGCTTAACTTGGTACTTCCCAAAATTATGTAACTTTTTTTTTTTTTTCACCTAACACCTATAAGTAGATCATGGCACACTTTGAAAAATGCTGATTTGTGTAGAGTTTTAAAAAAGTGGTATTCCTATAGATTTCCTAAGGCACTGAAAACACAAATTTTTAACACTTTTCACATTTTCAGAAAATATGTGAAAGACAGAGCCTCTGGTTACAAATTCTTGGGAATTATAAAAATAATTTCATGGGTGGGTTAAGGGATAGGAAGAAAATAACAAATAGCTTTCCCAAGCCATGGAAAACTATCTGTAACTGTAAACTATGTTTTATAAAGACTAAAAATATTCATAAAGTTTTAATAATAGGTAATTTAAATATATAAGCCTTTTACTAACAGCTACATTATGTGAATATGCTGTTTAGATTCTTTCAAATAAACATTATCTTAATCTGTGACAAATTTTACTTATGGTCTTACATGTACAGGCAAGACATCACATGGTCCATATTCCATGTACTAACATTCATTATCTTTCTGCCCTTTCCTGAATTTTAAGTTTGTACCTGCTCTTCTCTCTTGGTGCTAACTAATGGAATCCTAGTATTTAGGCACTTCTAAGTGCTGGTTTGAAAAGAATTTAGGAAGCTTAAATGGGGAAAATGTACCCTCTTCCCCATAGCTGTGGGAAAATAGATAAAATTCTATACTATATCATTAGAACTGACTTTGCAAATATGATTTTTTTTAAAGTAGTCCTGTTAAACACTTGGTACTTCAGTGCTGCTATGCTCAGTGAAAATAGCATAACTTTAGTAGGCCGTAATTCAGATTGGTTGTCTGACTTAGTAATTTGTAGCCTTGTTAATAACACCTAAAATGACATTTTGATTTCTGAAAGTATGCAAATTTGTTTTGAGAACAAAATCATCGGCACATCTCTTTCAAATAAATGGTCACATACACATCTTTGATTATGTATGATTTCTTATTTCAAGAAAGAGTTTTCACCAACTCATCTTATTTGAATAAATGGTGCTATGACCAAAACAGATACTTAAGCATAAGTATCTGAACAGGGAAATGATAGCGCAAAGAAAAACATAAATTAGCCTCTGCATATGCAGTCTATTTTTAACACAAAGTAGTAAAAATTCTTCCTATCTCCATATTCTTCCTAGATGGCAGAAAGTGCTTTTCTTACCTGAGATTACACTTTTATTTCTCAAATGTCACAACTGATTGATTCTCCGGAAGCTTTTGGGTAGTTCTTTTAGATAACTGTAATAATAATAATTCCTCACTTTTGGAGGAACTAAAATATCCAGTAGTCCTTATTGTCTCAAGCTGTGGCTATTACAAAATGTTGTTATTCTTACTAACCTAAGGCTGCGGTGACCTCTTGTTCACAGGCATCGCTGCTCTTATCTTTATTAACCAACTGGTTTCCTCTGCTAACTCATTCAGATGTTACTGTTTTTCAAGATGAGGCTGCAAACTAAATAAAATCATCCCCCTAAGGAGTCCACAGCAAATATTCAGGTCAATATTATTTGTGTTGTCCACAAGAATATGTTCCAGTGATTATGTGTACCTTTGAAGGATAGATAGGAACATACTCGTATGCAAGAGCTTACCTAACAACTGTTGGCAAGTCTTTATTGCTAAAGCCCATCAATATCATTTTGTCTAGTAATAATCAGGAAATATACTTTTTCAGATAGATTGTAAAAAGAAGCTTATCAAGTCCTACTGATTATTCAAAACCGTTGCACCTCCATCTAGAAACACTAAGGGCAGTATAACATCCACATAGGATTCTAAAGAAACAATCGAAGTGGCCAGGCACAATGGCCACTTTTAAAAAATTTTCGGCAACCAGACTGGATTCTTTTTAAATTCCTAAAATATTAATGGCCTATGAGATTTCCAGGTATCCACTACCTTGTCTCCATCTAGGTTCCTAGGTTCCAAGATATAGCTTGACCTTCACCTAAGGCGGCCTTGTTAAGTAAGTAGTATTACTTGTCAAGTATGACTTGTTAAGTCAGTAGTATTCCTGACTACTTGTCAGATTCAAAGGTCTGGGTCTATGTTTTATGTTTAAGATGATTATCTCACCCGTCAAAAGATCTATCATTAACTTTTAGTTTCTTACAGAAACAATGTGTAGAAGAAAGTTTCTTGGACACGTCCCACTTGAAGCACTGGACTAGCAGGAACAGATCAGAGATAACTCTTGGTAGCACCGGGGTCTATCTAGATAGCTGATGGACCTTCTGTCCTAACACTGGCTTTCTGGTCAGGAAAATTCAATCTCATGTTTCAGATATGTCTAAAAAAACCTTCCAGACCAAGAGAATCCACCATGAAGTAACTAAAATCTCCAGGAGCCAGCATCATTTAACTTGCCTGTCAATAGCAAGGTTTTGCCTCTGACTTCATTTGATGGTTCTTAATTAGATTAGAATCTGTCCCCTGCAGTATAGCCCGACTTTTGCTTTTATGTTTTGAGGTTTGTCTTGGTCACTTCTGAACGGGGTCCAGAGATTATGGAACATTCAGGTAAGATTTACTGTTCTGAAAATCTTTCCATTTATTTACTTTTCTTCATGGAAAATAGATTCTTACTTGAGACCTGTCAGTCAACACAGAGAAACCTGGATAGCCAGTCTCTCTTCCATCAAAGAAGACTGGCAAATGACCACCACTAGAATGACAAGTGCATAACACCACGCAAACACTGGAAGAGTTGCAACTTGCTACACAACCCTTCTTGAACTTTGTGGTTTACTGAGTC
This sequence comes from Lynx canadensis, assembly GCF_007474595.2. Classification (NCBI taxonomy): domain Eukaryota; kingdom Metazoa; phylum Chordata; class Mammalia; order Carnivora; family Felidae; genus Lynx; species Lynx canadensis. The sequence goes on from NC_044309.1 coordinate 72,459,779, forward strand.
TCAATTATAAGGTGGGGAGTGTCTCTTATCGATGACTGAATAAAACTAATTTTTCTAAAAATAATAGACCTGTACCTAGTTATTGCTCTTATATTTTTGGCTGTGGAAACTCAAAAGATACAGTAACAATACATCCCTTAAATACAGGGTTTGTTCTCAATTACCGCAAAAACATTAAGGGAGGAACTCTTATGATACCAGTGTCTTTTACCTGAATAATGTGTGCAATGTTTGGATACCGAGAAGTAAAAACCTCCTTTAAAGTTCTGAATATGGCACTGGTTTATCATGATAAAATTTGTGGGAAAATAATGGAGGTACCTGCCTTACATTCAGCAGAGGGTGTCCTTTAATTCTTACACAGCTTATTCCGGGCTACAGAAAAAATGCTGCCTGTTGTGGTAAACAGAGTGTAATGTATAAAATTATCAAATCACTAAGTTGTACACCTGAAACTAATGTAACATTGTGTGGACTACACTAAAAAGAAAGAAAGAAAAAGAGAAGAAAAAAAGTAGCTGTCTCATGAAAACAAATTAAATCTAAATGTGTTGCTGTTCTTTAAACAAACAAACGGACAAATATGCTACCGGACACTTTGAGTGAAGCCTCCAGCTTTAAATTGTGACTTTAAGAAAAAGAGTATGATAATTTTAAAGATACCGATTTCATTTGTCAAGTTCATGCACACTCATGGTCATACATATTTGGCCTGGCTTGATATTTCCCAAGGGGAAACGGTCACAACATCTGTGAAGCACAATGGTTCAGGGAAATAACATTCCAAGTGAGGTTATACACAATCTCAGAAAGATAACAAATTATTAAGATAAGAGAGCAATAAGACTGCTTCCCTAAATGTGCTCACTGAGAGGATGGCCACTGTACTAGGTCCTACAGAATCCTCTGGCTCAGATTTCACCTTCACCAGCAAAGAGGATGTATGTTCATGGGCAAGGAATGATGCCCCTACATTCCTGGCAACTCAAGCTATGTCAAAAAGAATTTGCCAAGCTGTACCAGACTGAGAGCTAAGACCTATTTACAGGGCAAGTAGCCTTTTATAGGGCACTTAGCCATTAAAAATTTTTACAAGGTACAGCAATGAGCCTAAAAATGTTAGTCCATATGTAGCAGTAATAGTTATAAATATGTTATATAAGTTGTATTTCAAATGTTCTTACCTGGTTACTAAACAAGCAATGCACACTGGCAAAGAAAGTCTAAGTGATAAGGGGATTCCTACAGATTCTAATTTAAGATAAAGTATTGCCTACAAAGCCCCAGACCTCATATCTGAGCTCAGTTTTCCCAATAATTCCCTAAAGTAAGGCCTTTTAGTTTATTCTACCATAATTCCATTTTTATTTTGCTTCTTTTCTGTCACTTTCACTGATCAATGACTTCTGTTTAAATTCTTATACACTATTCTTTAAATAATAAATGATTCGGATAAATTTATGGTATTACACACATTTGCTTAGCAAGTATGATTCCGGAAATTGGATTTTATTAGCAAGACAGAGGAATGTTTAGAAGAAAAAGAACTGATTTGTGAGCCAGGAGGCATACTGTAAAATGTTTACCTTAAGAATGAACTCAATGTGTAACATAAATCAAGTGCATCAGCCTAATTATTGGAGTCTGAGAAAAGCACATGTTTTCTCTCAAATATGCCCTTTCCCTTTGGTTCAGTAGGGAGTGCACCAAAATCTTAATGTTAGTGTACATGGAAAACAAGAAGGGTGCTAACCTTCCCCCACCCCTAAAACAATGCATGGAATTATAAATTTTAAATAACAATAATTATGCATATAAAGATCTATATCCAAAAAGGAGCACAGAAATAATTAATGTATTTCTAATAGCCACTGAACAATTTAGAAAATGCAGTTAGGACTGAAGTGGTTTAGCATTTTTAAAAAAGGTTATGATGAACTGCAGTCTGACTAGTATCCTTTAAGTTCTAATTATCATACACTGGACCCACAGATAAGCTACAAGACCCTGCTGGGAGATAAAGCTCTGTTGACAGATATCTCCACAAAAGCAAGGTCTGGGCCAACTTCTAGGGACATTCCTCAGAAAAGGGAGCAAAGAAGAGCAGAGCAAGTAAGTACAAAGGAGAACAGGAAGACTGCAGTGTGACCTGGCCACACCATTGGTAACATTCTGATCACTGTCACCCAGGAACACAAAACACGCACTACTATGCATGCAATTATAATAAATGCATATATATCCCTAGGCATTCCTAAGAAGTTAAAGAGCTATTTTGGGGACCCATTTTGAATTAATTTAACTTCTTATCCATACATTTTCAGTAGAGAACAAATTGAAAAATGGTTAAATGCATTTAATAAAACTTTCTTAAAAAACCTATCGTCCTTTAGAAACAGATTTTTGTTGGCTGTAATTCTTATAATCTGATCAACTACAAGGTATTCCTTAACTAAAGTTTCAAAATGCCTTTCCCTTGAGGCCCACACACAAAATACAAAGCAGCCCCTGAAGTGATGCTTTAAACTTCCTACTTGTCTTTAGCAAACAGAACTTTAGCTTTTTGGGTATCACAGGGCCCTTTAAGATGCCCATGCCTGCTGAGACCCTCGCCCTATAAGAATGAACAAACACAGTGTTTCACAGGGTTAGTGGATTCTTTGAACACCATATATAGACCACAAGTCAACTCTCTTATCCAGTTTAGAAATAATACTAAGAGTAATGTTCTAAAAGTCTCTTAAACTGACATTGAGAACAAGGATAAGGTGGGAAGGAGCATATCTGTGGTAGGCACAAACCCACCCAGGGTGTTGTGGTCTTGGTATCATTATTTTTGGTGGCCCTAACTTTAATGGAGCAGATAAAACAACTGAGGTTAGCAAATGGCAATGTCAAGGATGGATTTAATTCAGTGGGAAGAAAGCAAATTCTTGCATACGCTAAAGGGAGGGAAGCTTCTTTTCAGTTTCCAGAAGAGGAGGACCATTGTTTAACCCCTGATTAAACTTGAGGAAATCTATCTTTAAATGCAGTTAAAATTACTAGACATTAGAACAGGACCTACACTTACACTTATTTAGGCTAGCAATAATGACTAATGGCTGTTTAATATTGGTATTATTAATAAGAGATTATGTTATTAATAATTTGGTTACAAGATGTAGTGCAACACGCTTAAAATTTTCATTTTTGTTTAAAACACCTGCAAGCATTGTAGTTACATGTAAATATTAAGTCAGGTATTTTATGCCCCCAAAGAACAGATAGTATTTCTCATGTACATTATCACACACAGATTATTCTAGAATGTTTTTGAGTTCTACATACCACAAATTATGTCAAAGAACCATGGCACCTTTAAAATTGTTGCCACTAAACCTTTGGTTAGAATTTCCCTTAATGGATGGCAATAAGCCTCAACAATTCACACTGGCTCTGGTTGACTTTCAATTTTGACATGCAGTTTGTGGTATGTTTTCAGAGAAAAACAAAAACTAAACAAATTATTATTAAGTCAATACTTCTCTGATTCATACAGCTATAGAGGAAAACCTATATATGTATTTATGAAACCTAATTATTACATAGTTTTGCATTTCAGCCTAATTCCTATTTTATTGTTTCACCAACAAGACTGCCAACTCTTTAAGCTTTACAGCTAGTCAAGAATTAAATTTGCATTAAATACAGAATTAATGTGTCTTTGGAGTTTAATTTTTTTAAATTAATAGCAAAGTGCAATGTCAGAAGAGTCAATGTACCAAAAAATTGAAACAGAAAATCAAATTTCATTAAAACAATTCCTGTTCGTTTGCTCAGTAGTATATTTTTTACACTCCCTTGCTTTTCCCATAATTAAAAAGTTAATTACTGGAATCATATTTTTTGTGGATCTGAGTTTTCAAAGGATGTGATTTAAATGCTGCTATTAATATTTTTACAGCACTTTGAATAACAGTAATACTACACTGATCCTAACAGTAATATAATTTTGTACGTAATTATATTTAAATGTCTCTATTCTAAGCAGAATTTTGAATTTAACTCTATGCTAAACATCCTGCTTAAGTGTTAAAAATTAAGAACTCTATGGTCTGAATATTTTGTTATAATCTTCTAAAGCTAGCAGTTAAGAAAAATCTAGTATACTGGAGTATAATTTCCTTGAGGGCTAAGTCAATTTCTCTCGCCCTCTCTCCCATTTTGCCCAATGTAGGCATTCAATAAGTATTTATTCACTGACTTAGTAAACTGCATTGATAAAAAATAATTATTTCCTTGGTTTAGTATTTATGCTCTCCTAGTTTTCATAACTTTTAGAATACTATAAACCATTAAATTAGTAAAAACTGTGGTGCTTTATAAAGAGCACAGTTAGTTTGGGGCCTACTGTTCTTTTTTAGTGACCAAATTAGATGAAATAAATAACAATGCACAAATGTAGCACCTTAAACCCGTAACAATTAAAAAAATTCAAGATTAGGTAACTGACCTAATGAGAACAGCTCCCTGTGAAAAGCACATTTGGGGATGCCTCTCAAAAGAACACTATAATTGGCTAAAATATAGTTTTTTAAATTATTAAGTCTTACTACACTGGATTTATGTACAAAGCATAGCCTTTAATATCTATTGAAAAGAAATTACAACAAAGAAATATCCCAAAACTTATCAGACCCTTTAGGAACAAACCACTCAAAAGTCTGTCCACTGCAAATTCAGAATATCTACTTAAAACCTTAACCTGCAGTAGAATAAACTATGTCCTCACTTTTTAAAAGCGTAGTTACAAGTAATCCTTAAGAGTTGCTATCATGAAGAAAGACCTTATCTATGATTTGATATTATAATCAAAGGTTCAAACAAGACAAGTTAGCCCACATAAAAAAGTACAGCAGTAGACACGGGCAAGAGCAGCAAAAGGTGAAAGCATTCTCTTATCTTACCAACAATTCCTTTCCTCTTAAGATCATCTTTAAAGACATAAAACTTTTAAGTTCAACTGCCTTGTTCAACCAATTCTTTTAAACCATAGAGTAACTTAAAATCCAAAAATGTCTCCAGTGAATCGATGTACCAATTCCTCAATTAAGGTAGTTCAGCTGTTGTAACCTGACATGCTTGATTTGAAATTTGGTTTAGTTTTTTAAGTTTTATATAACATTAAAACTGATTATAAGGATCAGAGGGGCATATAAAATAACAAACTTGTAATTATGATGTGTAGGGTTTGCAGTTACAATTAAAAACCACACTTTTTGCATTTTTTCACATCAAAAAGGCTTTGTCAACATTTCTCATCAGAACAGTAAACTATACAAATTGAGTTTCAACAATTTCCACTGTCACTGGTACTTTTTATAGGAATGATTTCTATTGATGCTTGAAAACTATGAATTATATTTTATTTACATCATCAAATTAGAGAATATTAAAGAATATTGTAAAACTGTTGCACTTCTCTATCATTTTCTTCCAGGATCCACCTGCTCTATGCTGCCCACTATAGGAAATGCAGTATGGTACAAAGAAACGTAATACTATTCTCTAGGGTTACTGTTAGTGCAATCCCATAAAAAAATACTCTGGGTACTTGGGTGCTAAGATACGGTGGGTATTCTGGCAAGAGATACAGACTGGTTAGTGGTCACTAAATTTATTAAATATAAAGAACATCAGTAGGAACAGACAGGATCCGAAACTGTATCTTGGTAATGCACACACCAGAACTAGCATTCGGGTGCGGCAGGGCATGGAACTTAGTGATTGAGACGTAGCCTGCAGAAAAATGCAGCTTTGCCCTAGAGAGGAAATATGAGGGTCAAAATCAACACTGCCAAAACACCCACAAAAAAAGAAAAAGTCATGCAAATACAAATGATTGCTGCAACTGTAAAAAAAATTTTTTGTGTGTAAATAAATTACTTGTATAATGCACATTTAAGTTTCATCAGTGAACCTCCCCTTCCCTTAAACCATGTAAGCATTCCTCTTACAAGCGAATATCCTTAATAGCTTACTTTTGCCTTACATTTTTCTGGTCTTGGGGAAGTTGAATCGTGTAGTAATCTGTGAAACATCAAATTTTATCTTTTTTTTTTCTTTGACTAGAGTATATCCAAAATGTTATGAATTTATATTCTACTCATCAGATATACTTTAGGAGTCCATTTTGAATATGATGGGTTCTTTTCAGAGAAAGATTTTTTTTTCAAAGTCAACTCTTCAGTTACACATTACATCTTAATTTTTTTTAAAGGCATTAAAACGTTAGATTCCCACTCCAGGTCTTTGCCCTTCGATACTCTTACTTAAAAGCAAAGCACACTATTGTATATGCAGGTGTGTATACACATAAACACATTAACAGCAAGCAGTGCTTTAAAACTGGCAACCTCCCCTTAAAAAATAAAAATAAAAATAAAAATAAATGTCATTTCTCCACTCTGCCCTTTGATATGAAATGAGACCGATATGCCCACTGCAGAGTGGGATGCTAGAAAAGATGTTCTGACGTCTGACCGGAGACATTATCAACATACAACCCTAGATCCCGACTCGGACGACCTAAATTTCAGTGGACATGCCCTCGTTCTCACTCCTGCCCCACCAGCAGCATCCAGGACCCGGGTCCGGATCGCGACCACCCGGTGGGCCAGTGCGGCCCGAATCCCCGAGTACGGCCCGCTCCCCGCAACCCGGCTTCCCTGCTCCCGGCCGACCGCGAGTTCCCGGAGCAAAGGCGTCCGAGGTTCCCAAAGCCCACGACTCTGACGAGGGGTACCGACGGTGCTGTGGACTCTGGCATTTAAAAACTACCGAAAAGTCTCGCTGCACAAGTGGCGCTACTAAGGCCGCCGCTGTCGTTCCACGTCGCCCTGTCCCCGTCCCCTCGGAGCGGGACGGGCGGCTCAGGCGACCCTCCGCGAAATCGCGGTCAGCTGCCGGGAGCGCGGAAGAGCAACCAAAGCGACCGAGACGCCGCAGCTTTCCCTTCTCCCCTTAGTTACAATTACCCCGGCGGCTTCTGGCGCTTTCTTCGAGAAAATGAAAATAATAATTTTTTTTAAAAAGCGTGGAGGTGCTAGAAGTCGTTGACATTTTCCGTTGAACGAGATTCCCTTCGGCTCCATCTCTTCATCAGGATTTCCAAACTCGGATGCATCCTCAGCAGAGGTATTCCATGTTGACAGATCTCTCGCCTCCCACAAAATGGGGCCGAGGAGGCGGCCGCTGTCTCCTCTATGGGCGCCGCCATTTTGTGAGGCGGCGGCGGCGCGGCGGCAGCAGCCCGGGGTGTGTGTAATGGTTGAATAGAATGACCCCCTCTAGGGAATCCCCGGCGCTGACAGTTACGTAAGGGGCTGTGCGCAAGTGCGGCGTTTAGGGAATCCGCACAGCGCCGGCCTCGCAGCTCTGCGGCCCACATCTCCACCACCCCTAAGAGGACCGGTGGGGGAAGGGACAGATGACCTGGTCTCCCTCCTACCCCACCCCCCGCTTCTTGCCTCCGGCCCCGGCCCAGCTTCTCCACTCCCCCAGCTGGGTCTCCGCCTTTCACTGGCTTCCGTCTCAGACACTCACTGGCCCTTGGGTGTCAGGAACTTCCTAGCCACAGTCTCATTCCAACCCCATTTAAGAGACAAACTTTACTTGGGAAATAAATCCGTTTCCTAGAGTGAGCACCGGAAGCATGCTGGACTACATTACATAATTTTTTTTTTCACCAGCAAATAAATGTTCCCATTGGAACTACTACCTGAAATAATCATCCAGACCTGTATAAGCCTGTGACCTTGGGTTAGTCGATGACTTTGCTAATAGTGGCGATCACTAAAATGGGAATAAAGATACGCCCCACACTGTGAAGCTTAATTAGCATTTGTAGCAAAGGGCCGTCTCCAGCACCCCTTGTAAATGCAAACTTAGGTGGGAGTATTTGTTGAGATTAGTCTCCCTTTAAGCAGCTTTATTAACCTTCAAAATATTTTCTACGGGGATGGCATTTAAGACATTTGAGAGAAAGCAAGGAAAAACAAGGCATTATTCACTATTTAAGCGCTTCTACCTTTAAGATATCTTAATGTAAAAATATAAACGTTAATTATTAAGGTTCAAAGAATTGGTTTCCAACCAGTTTAATTACTGTTTGCATAACTCAGCATAAAATAATCTAGTTTGATATGTGAAACCAAAGGCAAGATGAATTAAGAGCATTACTGTATTTCCACAGAACTAGGACAGACAGTTCACATTGTATTTAATTTACAGTTTGCTAAAGTTAGTTTGTGGATAATTCATGGAAAATGTGCTAATCAGGCCCCAAAATACTAGCACAAGGCTCAGAAAAGCCGATTCCTTTAGACCTTGGGGGGAAAAAAAAAAAAAGGTAACAAATATGACTTTATTCCGATCTGTGAATGATGCGTAGCGTGAGGAGCTGCCCCTCGGAGCTTCCCTTCCCTCCCGAGCGCCAGACCGGTTGTGTCGGGCTGGCAGGGACTCAGAGGCGGCCCTTCCAACAGCCGGGCCGGGGACGCGAACATCGCCTCCACCCCTAACCCTGGAACAACCGGTAGTGGCCGTTTCCCCGCGCCGCCCCCCTTTCCGCCGGCTTTGTGTGCGTGTGAAATGTGCGGCACATTGCAGATGAACCCTAAGCCCGGCGAGCTGAGTCTATTGTTCCCCGCGAGGAGCTGCCGGGGCGGTGTGGAGCCAGGCGCAGTGCCGCGGCCGGCCCTCGGGGGTCGCTGTGCGGCGCTGGCTGCCCGGCCGTGGCGGCGGCGCTGGCGGCGGCAGAGAGGGAGGCTGGCGGGGAAGGAAGCGGGCGGGCGGCGCGCAGCGGCTTGGCTGCCGCCGGTGCTTTCTGCCCGGGGACGCCCCAGCCGCCGCGGCGGAGGCCGCGCGTGAATGTGTGCGAGGGCCCCGCGGAGCTGCGGCCGGAATACACGCTGTCACCCCTCTTTCCACAAACCACCACACAGACCTCCCCCTCCCCACCCCCAGCCCCGCCTGCCCCAGCCCCGCCGCCGCGGCCGCCGAAACTCCCGGCCTCCGGCCGCCCCGGCCCCTCACCGTCGGCTCGCCTTTCCCCTCGCCCGCTCGCGCGCCCCCGGCAGCAGCACCATGTTGAATCGCGTCCCCAGGCCGAGCCGCCTGGGCCGGCGGCGCTGAGAGGCGGGCGAGAGCCGGGCCGCGGGGAGGGAGGGAAGGAAGGGGTGGGGGCCGCGCTCGCCCCGCGGCTTCGCGCGGATCCGGCAGTCGCCTGCCCCTCTAGTTTCGCTCCGATTTCTTTAAACTTTTTTAGAAATTCCCCTCCCTCCTTCCCTCCTCTCCCCCTGGCCTCCTGCTCCCTCCTTCCCCTCCTCCTCCTCCTCCTCCCCCTCCCTCCCTCCCTCCCTGCGCCGCCGCCGCCGCCGCCGCCGCCGCCGCCGCCGCCACCGCCGGCCCATGACTGAGCCCCGCCGCCGCCGGCCGAGGAATGGGCTCCGGGCTCTGGTAGGAAGCGCAGGGAGCGGGGGGCGCTTTTAAAACACCGATCTGGGTTTTTTTAAAACCTCCTTTGAAAAAATAATGGCAAACTCGACGGGGAAGGCGCCTCCGGACGAGCGGAGAAAGGGACTCGCTTTCCTGGACGAGCTGCGGCAGTTCCACCACAGCAGAGGGTGAGAGCAGAACCGGGGGGGCAGCGCCGGGGCGAGCCGGGGCGAACGGGGCTCTCCCGCCCGGGCCGGGCGCGGGGTCCCGGCTGACAAGTGCGGGGCTTTCTCTCTCCCGCAGGTCGCCTTTTAAAAAAATCCCTGCGGTGGGTGGGAAGGAGCTGGATCTTCACGGTCTCTACACCAGAGTCACTACTTTAGGCGGATTCGCGAAGGTGAGTGGAAGTTTTAATTTGTATTTCCCTCTCGCTGGCCTCTTCCAAAAAGTCTCCTTTGACCCCGGAGTGGGCGCTCGGGGCTGGGGGGGTGGCCCGCGGGGGCAAAAGGCGTTCTTTTCGCTCGCAGCCGGTGGCACGGAGGCGGACGGCGGCGGGGCTGTTTTTGGCCTGGTGGCTCGCGTGCGCGCGGCGGGCGCGGGGCTCGGGCGGGCGGGCGGCCCGGCGCCGGCTCGCGCCCTGCCCGGTGCCCGGCCGGCCCGACGGGGTCTGAGCGCCGCGGCGGGGAGTGCGGGCGTGCGGGGCGCCCGCCCGAGCCCCGCGCCCGCGCCCGCCCGCCCGCTCGCTCGCTCGCGAGTCAGCTCTGCCGCCGCTGCCGCTCTAGCACAGGCGGAGACACAGAGACACACAGACTCTGAGAGCAGTTTTCGTGCAACTCAAAATTAGCGCGGGCAGGTTTAACATCGATAATCGGCTGCGAAATGATCCCGGCAGCCGGGGGCACAGCCTCGGCCCCGTCGCCCTCGGTTTATACAGCTAACAAAAGAAACCAGGACCTGTCTCCAAATAGCCATCTTAGGCTTCAAGGCTAGGCAGAAGCTGTAGGCCTCAAAGAAGGGCCTATGGAGATGGATAGATCTGGGAGAGGGATCGGAATCGGCCCCGGCCCCGGCCCCCCCAGAACCTGCGGACGTCGCTGTCCGGAACAGTATTGATCCTTTTGAACTTTTTTTTTTTTTAGTGTAAACGGACCGCGTTGAGATTTAAAAGGGGGCGACAGAGGGACTTGCGATTGGTTATTGTCCGGGCTTCAAAAACAAAACAAACCCACCACCACCCCCCCCTCCCGCCCCCCAAACAAAACAAGTGCTATTAAATACAGGGCTCTCGGGTGAAAACACGGTGATTCGAGCAGCCCTTGCTTAGGAACTCTTACGGATCGATCTGAAACACCCACTGATGCTTGAGGTATCTACAGATCTCTGTAGAATGGGTATTTATTTCACAGTTAGGTTAGAGTTTTCTTGGATGGTGCACTCTCAGACAAGTGTGGCTGTGTTTTTAACAGGTTTCTGAGAAGAATCAGTGGGGAGAAATTGTTGAAGAGTTCAACTTTCCCAGAAGTTGTTCTAACGCTGCCTTTGCTTTAAAACAGTATTACTTGCGGTGAGTAGTAGTGACTCTTCCACAGTATTTGGAATCGAGGGACTTAAGGGGAGATTTGTTTTTAGCCAAAAGAAAGCCCCCAAACAAACCTTGCACAGCAGTCTCTAAACTTCTGTTCATTTTTTCAGTCTGAGAAACATCAAATACCCATAAAGCGAGGTTGTAGGAAGGTGAAAGTTTTCCTCATCTATTTTAGGATTGTTTACATTTTTCATACAGGATCTTTACAGGTGACACCCTACCCCCCATCTTGGTAAACATTCTTTTGTGACATTGTTATTGATGGCTTGATATCCACGGAGGGGCAGAGAGGTGATGCTTAGTAAAAGAGTTAAGATAGTTAATGAAACTTTGTATCCCTTGGGAAAATTTTTCTTTGCCTTCGAAACTCCTTTGCCTTTTTAAAATCCTGACTTTAAGATTTTTAAAAAATGAAACCTCTTGTGTGGAACCGTGTAACGGAGTGGTTTTTCAGTAGAATATTTCTACACTGCATAACGTGCTGGTGCCTTAGGTGACCCAGGAGAGTTTTTAGAGTACTTTGGAATTTTTGAGTGACTTCAAAACGTTCCAAAGGATTATTATATATGTAGGAAGATTACGAAGTGGAGTACAATGATTTCGATTTTCTTTTCATTTTCTCCCTCCTTTGACTGTATATGACAAAGTAAATTGTTCAGTTGATAATGTGATACACTTCAGAAAAGATATTTCCTGATTAAGCTGTATTATTATTTTTTTCTGCTAGGAATATTTTCATATTGTAACCTGTTATGAGGTCATCTTTCATTTTTAATGCTTACTTACTCATAGAGCGTCCTTAGTTGGTGGTGGTTATTTAAAACTAAAATAATGCTCTTCATATTTATTGCTTTTTGATAATGGTATTAAGGGATGGCCTTTTTTTAGTTAATGTAGCTTCTGCATAGATTGAGCTTGGCACTTCTCATTGCTCCAAATGCAGTATCCAAATGTAGATACTCTGTCTTAAGTTCAACACTGTGAAGTAGGAAATGCAGTAATTGCCCAGGTGTACTTTCTATTGGCTATCTTAGACTGACTTCAGGCTTGAAGCTGAAGAGTTCACAGAACTTTTTGGATAGTTACTGAGTTGCACAGAAGTCTAGAAAATATTAAATATGGCTAGTTGTTATTTACTCTAGTTTGTCTGTGATGGCTGTAGGTGTGAGTGCATTTTTAAATAAAGATCTAAAGTGAAAAACAAAGTAAAATTAAATTAACCCCCCAAAACTGTTGATTTGGTGAGAAGTAATGTGGTGAGAAGTAGAGAATTTTATATTTATGGTGATACTCACTTGCCCATTTCCATTTATAATATTGAGAGGAATGTTATTCATACAGGTCTTGGTCTTCTGATAATCAGTTTGAACTGTTTGGATTTTAAACTGTTTTGTAACACAGTTTAAAGTTATGCCTAATATTTATTGGATTGATTGACTGAAATTTAATATCCAAAAGGTACTGAATGATATATATGGTTCGTGAGATGTTTTTCTGAAGAACTTACATGCATACTAACCAAGTTTTAGCATAATCAATTAACTGCCTCGAATTCCAGTTTTTTACAAGTTACATAAATATTGTTTTTTCCAGTAGTGATTTCTATCCTGAGATCATATCATTCACTGATAATACTTACAAGTACTGTTTTTAAGTAAATAGTTTCAGGGTTGTTTGCGACTCTTCACATTGTTCTTATATCAATTTGAGCTTTATTCTCCTATTAGAAGCTGCTTTTTGAACTATGTCCTTAGCTAAACTTGTTTTTCCTCCATATGTCACTCTCCAGGTTTGTTTTTGTGGGGTTGTAGCTAGGCTACTAGGAAAAAAGTTGAAGCATTTGTTTTGGAAAATAAAACCATGTGAAGATTTGTATGGCTTGTAAAGAAATACAAGAGAAATATGCTGGTCAAAGATTGGGTACTACCAACCTTGAAAGATTTTTTTCCAGAGTGGTGTAATTAGAGGACATGTATTATGCTGGGTTTTACACCTTCCTCTGAAAAATCTTAACTGGCAGACAGGATGCCAAGCTTTCACAGTAATTCTGTGACTTAACTATAAGAGTTCCTCTTCATAGTAAGAGATAGTAATGAAGTGACTTTGTGAGTTCCCTCTTTGATATATCATGTTGAATATCATGGTTTCTGATGAGCAGATAATGCAGTGTGTTTTGTAAATCACAATATTTTTTTTAAATAAGAACTCCTTTTTCATTTGACCTATTGTAAGACTGTTATTATATATGTTAGTTCTCATTTACTCTACAAGTTTAATACTTGCTGACATTCCTCTGTAATTTCATTATTAATTAGATGGATGGCTGTTAGCCAGATATAGCCAGTATCAAGGAAGTTATGATGTATCTTCATGATATTACAGACACTTAAATAAAGAAGACCAAACTAGTATGCTGGCCATGTATATATTCTAACATTTCTATGTTTGTTTTCATACATAGACAGTCATTGAATGTAGAAACTGGAGTTTAGTGGTCTGCTAAAAGTTTGCTTGATTGTATCAAACATATACATTTATTCATTTCTAGATTGAGTATAAAAATTTCTCAAAGTCTAAAATTGAAAATGCAATTGACGATTTGTTTTAACATTGGCGTTTAATGTTTTAAATGTTAGTGCCTACTGGTAATGAGTAACAGTACTCGATATTTAAAAATTGGGTATTAATCCTTTATGATGTACATATATTTTGTTTCCACTTAGTTCCTTTCTTGGCCTGTACATCTCAATTTCTTCCACAAATGTTTATTATTAGGATATCCCTATAAGTATAAAATGGTAAGGGAATATTTCCCACATTTTATAGTTGGAGAAATTAAAGTGCAAAAAAAAAAAAAAATCCAAATGACTTTAGGGGCATTTGTTAATTGCACAAAAAAAGTTGTATTCCTGACACATGTTCTGTAACATTTAATCAGTCTATTATCAATTCAGTTTGTCAGTCGCAAATGATTTTAAGAAATTAAAATATGGTTGAGAGTTACATATGGTTAAATGTATGGCCAATATACACAATATGTTCTATATTTATTCAGTGAATTTTATTTTGTTTTGTTTTGGTGCAAAAACTGGGGGGCAATTTACTACTGTTAGTCCCATTTAAAAATTTGAAGCCTTGGTATGAAAATTTAGGTAATATTTCAAATACTTAGTTGAAGAATTTTCTTGTAGCTTATGCCAGCATTACTATAGCTATAGTCAAGGTTGACTTGATATTTCTATTATAAAACTTGATTTTTTGGAAAGGAGGTGAAATATCTTAGACATTAAAAAAAAATATTGCACGGAACTAATATGAAATGATTTTTTTTACATGTACCTACCTTTAGAGTAGTCAGTAACTTCACTGTAGAGTTGTACCCACCAGAGTGAATTTTCAATTGCATTGTGAATTTATTCTATTTTTCTCCCCTTGGTGAATAAAGCCCTCCCTTAGATTATACCAACAGGAAGAGTTTACATTTATCAATTAGATAGAATGAATACACTCATATGTTCTGTAGTTAGTGTATACCATGTACGTTATCTCTTTTAAGAGAAAGCATTTAATGAATCTCTTGATGTTAAGTGAAACAATGCTTCAAAATTGTAATAAGCAAGTAAATAAAGTAATACTCTGAGTTTGTGAATTGCTAAACAGAATTGGTAAGCAGACATTACTCGCTTTTTTCAAGGAAGAAAAAGAGAAGTAATATAGAGATTGAAAGGACAACTGTACTTAAATAAATTATTCGTGTATGTATTTTAAATTTAATTTTATAAACTGTATTCTTTCATTTTGAACAAACCTGATTTTGATCTCTTCTGATAGTCTGTTACATTTTAAAGGGCATGCAGACTTGTGGAAAGGAGTAGAAAGTGGAGAAGGTTGTGAGACTGATCAGAGCTCAGCCAGGTTAATGTTGTGTCTTAGAAATCATGTTTAAACAGCTCAAATTTGCCCCAGAGTAGAAATAAATCTCACTCACTCCAAGATAGTTCGTTCACTGAAGACACATATTTTACTGAGGTAACCAACTAGGAGCTTAACTATAACTCCCAAAAATGTTTGCGGTTTTTTACATAACATTTTCTGCCTTTAACTAAAAGTGTGTATTTCTAAATAGGAGCATTCTTTTGTAAACCTACCTGTATTCTGTTGTGTATTCAGTATTTTCATAGTTGGTTGTGTGTGAAATCCACTAGAACTGATAGAAAAGCATATCACTGCAGTGAATCCTTCATATTGCCAAACTGAGTAATATTGGAAGTTTCAAAAGGAATGAAAAACAAACATTTTGATTCATTGGAATTTAGGTATATTAGTCTGCAGGCAAGTATTCAATACATATTTTTAGGTGAAGTGTTTAGAACTTTTCTTAATATTTGGTGAAGTCTACTTACTGGACATGTTCCAGAGTGGTATAGACCTGACTAAAGTTTACTGGTGTAAATGGTATTTGTCCGAATTGGGAATTAGAGGACATGTGGGGCAGAGTGAGTGGGATTTTCTCAGTCTTTGCTTCTTTGACCTGCCACCGCCATCATTACCATACTCCTTGGTATTCAGGATCAATTAGAGTAGAAATTCTCAATTTGTGCCTTTTAAATACTTGTTTTCTTGAAATGTCAGTGTGTTTCCTTGAAAAAAGACTGAATGAATTTGAGCAGTGCAGCTAAATTTGGGTTAATTGCAGGACTTCTTAGAGACTTTATTTTGTTAATGTGCATATGGATCTCTACACAGTTTGGAGAAAGTCCATTTATTACCTCCTTTCCCCCAACCACAGTAAATGGTGTTTCCCTGATACTCCCACACACCGCAGGAATGTGGTACCAAACCCCATGTTTGAGGAATATTTGTAGGTTCTTTGGAGCAGTTTGGGAAGCTCTGAACTGGAAGAAATAAGGGTTAAGGAAGAGAAATTTTAAATATAGAAAATAATAAGGAAATGAGAAATAAGAGGTAATTGTGTATATTTATGTAGACATACATAAATACCAATGTAAATTTTTTGGAGCTGTTGTTCGCATGTCTTTATCAATGGCTGTGCAAACTTACATTGGTAGTACTTGTTAAATATTTGTTTGAAATAGGGGGATGTTAAAATTATCTTGTGTTCATTGCCAGTAAAAGAAAGGTAAAGAAATATTGCAGTCCAAATAGAAGAAGAAAAGTTGAACCTGTAAGATAAGCAGTGGCTTTAGTTGGTCCAGAATGGAGAAAGCTGTCCTTGTAGATTCATAACAATATTTTTTCTACTATTTAAACCATGATGTTATGAAAGACAAAAAACAAAAAAAAATATGACATGATAAAGATTTTTTAAGTCTCAGGCAGTAGTTCACATATTAGCTTGATATTCTTCATGACAAAAGAATTTATGATTAGTTTTATTTGACCAGTCAGCAGCCCCTCGAAAAGCAAGTAATTGCTCTCTATTTTCCCTGTTGTCCATCATTCAAACTAGAGGGTTTTTTTTAGAACAGGATATTTATATTTAAATTTGGATTTTAAATTTGTCCATACAAGCCTCTTTAAAGAATTGGAGCAGAATTATTGATCACATTGTTTTGTGGGGTAGTAATTACTTTTGTTGAAATGTGGTGATGGTCCTGCTTAAACTTTGTATTCACTTCAGTTCTATGACTTAAAAAATTGGGAAGTCAGATCATAAATTTCAATGTTAGGGAAAGCTGTTTAGAAGTACGTATTGGTTGGCGCGCCTGGGTGGCTCAGTCTGTTAAGTGCCGACTTCGGCTCAAGTCGAGATCTTGCAGTGGGTGAGTTCAGGCCCCGCATCAGGCAGGGCTGACAGCTTGGAGCCTGCTTCCAATCCTGTGTCTCCCTCTCTCTCTCTCTGCCCCTCCCCTGCTCACGCTCTGTCTCTCTCTCTCTCTCAAAAATAAAATAAATGTTAAGAAAAAAAAAGTACATGTTTTTTTAAGAACCAAACTTGCTGGAGTTAAAAATAAGGGTGTTAGTGGGGCGCCTGGGTGGCTCAGTCGGTTAAGTGTCTGACTTCAGCTCAGGTCATGATCTCACAGTTCATGAGTTCGAGCCCCGTGTCGGGCTCTGTGCTGTCAGCTCAGAGCCTGGAGCCTGTTTCGGATTCTGTGTCTCCCTCTCTTTCTGCCCCTTCCCAGCTTGTGCTCTGTCTCTCTCTGTCTCTCAAAAAAAAAAAAAAAAAAAACCTTCAAAAAAAAAGATTTTAAAAAATAAGGGTGTTAGTGTTAAAGGTTGTGGTCAAATATTTTATGGCTTGAAGTTATAAGCACAGTTTTTACAAAAAGCAAAAATACTGGCTTTTGAATTTAAAATAAATTTAAATAACCTGGCTAGTACAGTTTATTCATAGTAGAACCAAGGAAAATAGGCAGATTGATGCAGTTTATTCAGAAGTGCATATATGCTGGTTGATATTGGTGTTGGTTACCTATCATGAAATTTATTGATGCATTCACTTGGAAATATAACTTTGGGGGGACCTAGAATAAATTGTTACTCCCAGTAATGTTTGGATTATCTATGAATTTCATTAAGCATTCCAAGAATTGTGTTACTAAAATAAGAGTCTAACGTATTTTTCTGTTTCAGAGTATAAAGAAATCTCATTTGTGCTTGGATACTTTTTGCATATTCATTATGTTGTGAAGTGGAAGTTAATCCATGTCTGCAAGATATATACCCTGTTGACTAAGTACATTGTAATAACCTGTTGCTGGAACTACAATCTCTTGGTGATATCTAGGAATAGCTGTCACATTCTGATTTGTTGTCCCAGAATGATAGACCCATAATTCCAATAGTTTCTAAGTCACTGTTTGCAGGGTCCACCCCATCTTACCGCAGGAGATTTTGTGGTGGGGCTGAATCTGTTTTGGCTGTTTTATCTCATTAGTCTTTTAACAGTTTCCTTTTTCTTTTCCTTTCATGCCATTGATTTGTTGAAGTAAGGGAGTCATTTGTTCTTCAGATTGTACTAAATTGTCAATTTGGTTGATCACTTCCTTCTAGTGTCAGTTAACTTGTTCTTCTATCCCCTGTATTTATTTCCTGAAAACTGATAGATCTAAAGGTTGATAACATTCAATTTCAGTATTTCAGGCATACTTATTAGATAGTGCTGTGCTTTTCATCGAATCATGAGACATGTAATATTTAGTTGTCCCATATTAGTGGTGCTAAGATTGATTGGTGCTTTTAGATAATAGTAGTATGAAACTGTATTCTTAATAAGTGTGCCACAGGTGATTCTTAAGTGTGAAGTTTGAGAACAGCTGATTGAAGTATTGTAATGAAACCAACTTAGTTGCTGAGATAACTAGTTTAACTTGGCATCAACACGTTGGCCAGGGCTACATCCAGAATAAAACCTCTAGATGACATCTGGTCTGGGGCACCTGCTGAAGCTGCACCTGTCATCTCTAAACAGAGCCTGGACACACCCTATACTTTGTCTCTGGGCTCCAGAGAAGCTAACAAGGGCTCCACTTCAGTTAAGGGGAATAAAAAAGTATATGAATTACCAATTCAAACTTAACTGTATTTACATAATTTGGATTTTAAAAATTAATTAAAAATAAGTTTTCCTTAATATCTAGGTGGGGTGTTGTTGTTGTTTTTTCCTATATAGGACTTTATGATATTCATTCCAAATGATATGCCATTTGTTTTATTGAACTTACTGAATGCTTTTCTACTTTTTGAGGATTTTGTAGGTCTGTCCCAGTTCTGCTTAGGGAAGTTAACTTACATTGTTTAAATTCCTATAAAAATAGCAATATTAACAGTAGCTTGTTTTTTAATGCACTGCCTTGATTTTTCAAACCATTTTCATATGTGAGATTTTATTTTTATCATCAAATTTCAGAAGTAATTGCTGTTATTTAATCTTAGAAAAAATAACACTTAGAAAAAAATTCTTTACACAACTCAAATTCTTTTCTTTTGGCACAAATGGGCTACTTTGTAAAAAAAAAAAAAAAAAGAAAGAAAGAAAAAGAAAAGAGCTATAGGTAATAGCCAACTCTCAATCTCCAGTGTCAGCCATAGTGGACTGGTAGAAAAGTTTTTTTTTTTTTTTTTTAACATATTTTCAGACCATACTTTTTCCCTTTTGCCTTTCTGTTTCGTTCCTTAGTTGATAGACTTGCCTTAACAAAGCATTGTCTTACCACCCTTCATTATCTATAGTTGTTAAATATCCTCAGGAATAGCCCATGTTCTTGCTATATTTACCTTTTGTTTCTATCAGTAAATGATTTTATTCATTGCCATTTAGTGGGGCCAAAATAAAGTGTTGCTTCTTATGAAGCAGGATTTAGAGAAAGTTGTGTAAGAATCTATTGCTTGAAGATACATCTTATTGTGAAGTATGGCAAATATCTAATTCTCACCTTTCTGAGTTCTTACTGTTGTCCTTGGTTAATTCCCACTTCTGGGGTACATTGGTCAGTTGCTCCGTGCACAAAGATGAGTTTTATTATATAATCATACATCATTCATGATGAAGTGTTTTCAGATGAAATTTTATTTTGTCCCTCTCCTAGCCCATTTTAAATAAATAAAATGTTAATAGAAACACACATGAGGCCAGTAGGAACATTTATCTGTTAAAATAGGACAAAGAAGAGACCATAAGTTAGGGTTCTATGTAGAAAGTATCTTACTTGTAGTACTTTAGAATTTAAAATTGTCAGTAGTAATGCTCAGGTTGATTACACTTTTCATAATCGTTCATAGATTAAGTGAAATTTCAATGTATTTGAACACCGATCAGACCACTTTGTACTTCATAAATAGAAGTTCCTACCTTAGCACTCTACCTCCAAGTGCACTCCCAAGTGATAGGTGAAGTGTACTTAAGTGGTTTGTATTATCTTCTTAGTTTACACCATTAAAAAGTCAAACCTCTGAATTTGTGAGTAGTTTTTCCAGGTAGCCTCACATTGTAATTCATTAATTCAATCTAATAGTAAAAAAATCTGAGAAATAGTAAACCTAATCATTTTCCTTCCTTGCTATGTTTTCTTTTTTAAAGATTTAAAAATTTTTTTGACTCTGTGTGAACTCTTGCTTACACTTTAGTTATATCGGCCAGTTACTATTTTGTCACATTTGCTTTATCTTTTTCTCTTTATATGTGATGGTATACATATATTATTATTACTATTTTATAATCATTTGATATCATTATAAATATCATGGTCTTTATTCCTAAATATGAGTTATGTTAAGAATAAAACATTCTGTTAGTGTAGCAATAATACAATTATCAAATTCAGGAAACTTAACATGGATATAATCATATTAATCTGTATTATATACAGACTATTCAAATTTTGCCAGTTATCCCAAAGATATCTTTTATAGCAATTGTGCCCAACCCTGCAAATCCATGATCTTGTATTACATTTAGTTATATCTCCAGTTCTTCATCCTTTCATGATATTACAATTTTCGAGCAGCACAAGCCAACGGTACTATAATTTGGATTTGTCAGATGATTTTCCAGGATTAGATTTAGGTTAGGCATTTTTGGCAGGAGGCCAAATGCCACTTTGTCCTATTGTTGAGGTTAACTTTGGTTTAAGGTGATGTCCTTCTGGTTTCTCTACTGCAAAGTTTTCATTTTCTCTTTTGTAATTAATAATTAACCTGTGGGGACATACTTTGAGAGCATGTAAATATCTTGCTCACCGTTAAACTGTTACCCAGTAGTTTTAATGTCCATTGATGATTCTTGCCTGAATCAGTTAATTATAATGGATGTATAGTGCTTATTTTCTAGCTCTATCATTCTTTCAGCATTTCTTAGCAATCTATGGTAAGGATAATATTTTCATTCTTATTTATTATATTTTTATTTTATACAGTGGATTAATATCTGTTATGTATTTTGCTCTTTAAGTTTGGCCAGTAGGAACCCTTTCAAACTGGTTCCTGTGTCTTTAACATGTTCCTATTTTTGAGCTCTTCCATGCTTTCGGACAAAATTAAGATCTTCCAGGGTCAATTTGTGTTTTGCTTACCTATTTGTGTTTTGCATCAGCTATTTCTCCAGGGAGTTCTGGGTTTCTTTAGTGTGGAATGGTATACCGAAACCAAGATCTGGTTGGCAGGTGTACCGATTGTTGCGTTGTCTTTCTTCCAGGCTCTTGCAGCAGAAGAGCTAGGAAGTTTCTTTATTTTAAATATAAATATACATAGGGAGGAGCCAAGATGGTGGAACAGCATGGAAGCCTTTTATGTGTCTCGCGTCCATGAAATACAGCCAGACCAACACTAAACCATCCTCCACACCTAGAAAACTGATTGGAAGATTAAATATAAATATACATATTAAAAAAATGATAATGCTATATATACTGACATCTCTAGTTGCAATGCACACAAGTTTCTTCTTGGCTTCTTCCATACTGTGTATCTTCCTTCTCCTGCATTAAGAACTCTAGTACCCAATACCAGTATATTTACTCATCTGGTCAGGTCTGTAATATAGAGAGTACAGTTTAAGAATTATTACACTACAAACAACAAACTTGCTAAGTAGAGTTACAAATTTCTTTGCAGTTTTTTTAGTGTTCAAACTGAAGCTATATTGGTATTTTGTTAAAAAATTCTCAGTGATTGGATTTTTTTTTTCTGTTATTATTCACTTAAAATACAGTAAAATTCGAATTTTTTCCATTTGTGTTCATTCTTGTTTTTTCCCCATTTTTGTTTTTTAAATTTTATTTATGAATATGTGAAACAGTTAATAAAATTATAAAATTAAAATTTAAGATCTACTTGGAGGTTACCCTCTTCTCTTCCCTTTCTCTTCTACCCCTTCCACTTATGCTTTGTTGATAACTAGTTTCCTTAGCATCTGGTTATCCTTCCTGTGTTTCTTTTTGTAAAAATTATATATAGAATATATGTGTATATATATATGTATTTATATATACACTTTTAGTTTCTGTTGAAATGGAGAATGCCTTTTGCCTTTTTTTACTTAATGTATCTTGAATATCACTCTAAATAAATTCATAAAGTCCCATTCTTTTTTTTAACAGCTGCATAGTATTCCATTGTGTGTATATATCCTGGTTTATCCAACCAGTTCCCTACATGATGACACTTAGGTTGTTTCCAATATTTAGAAGAGCAAATAATGCCATATGAGTCATCTACAAATCTAGTAATCTTATACAAACCTGGTTTTAAAGTTTGGAGATATATCTTCAGAGCAAATTACTAAATTGGGTGTTGATGTGGTAATCAAAGAGTAAATGCATATATAGTTTGTTAAATATTGCCAAATTCCCTTTGTGGGAAAGAACTATTTAGCATTCCCACCACAGTATATGAAAGTGCCTATTTCCCAAAGCCTTGCTATGTGCTTGTCAAGCTTTTTAAGTTTTACTAATGTGAGGGATTAAAAAATGGTACCTCACTATATTTCATTATTGTGGCATACATGGCATTTTTTTTTAAGTTTTATTTATTTTGAGAGAGAGAGAGAGTACAAGTGGGGTAGGGGCAGAGAGAGAGGGGAGAGAGAAACCCAAGCGCTGTCAGCACAGAGCTGATATGGGATTCAAACTTAAGAACCGTGAGATCATGACCTGAGCTGAAACCAAGAGTCAAATGCTTAACCGATTGAGCCATCCAGGTGCCCCATGCATAGCATGTTTTAATATTTGATAGTGCCATTCCCATCTCATAGTTTTGTGGGGTTTTTTTTTTATATGACGTTTTCTTGGCTATTCTTTTATCCAGTTCCAGCAAAAAGCTTGTTAATTTTTTGTTGTTGTTTTTAACAGGGATTGCATTAAATTTATAAATTACCTTAAGAGAACTGAGATGATGGTATTGCATTGAGCTATCTAAGAACAATGGAAGTCTGCCTATTTAAGCCTTTTTGTGTCATGCAAGAGTCTAAATTTTTTCTTATATAGGTTTTGGGGCATTTTTAAAGTTTATTCTTACATATATTATCGTTTTTGTTCCTACTGTAAAAGTGGTTTTTCTTCCATTTTAATCTTCTAATTGGCTATCATTTATTTACATGAAAGTTATTGATTTTTTATGTTATAATCTGCCTTACTCAATTGTTTTACTGTTTGTATTAGTTTTATTATTGATTTAAAAACATTTTTAGATATACTAGCATGTCATCTGCAAATAGGGATGGTTTTTCTTCTTTCTTAAATTTTATCCCTTTAATTATTTTATGCCTTTAATTAGTTTCTTTTGTCTAATTGTATTGGCCACTGTAAAATAGTTGGGAAGATGAAGGTGTCTTTGTCTTGATGCCAACCTTAATTTGACCTAACATTTCCTCATTGACTAACATACTGCCTGCTATGTGTTCTTGATGTAATCTTAACTCTATATGTTCTACTAACATGGTGCTTCCATATCTGTTTATTTAATGAACTCTACTGGTTAGACTTAGAAGTGAAATTTGGAGATATCCTTCATATGCTTTATCTGCTAGCATTTTGTTTTAACTTTTTTAAATCTGTAATTATTTATTATCTATATTCAAGAGGGGAGCTAATACTGAATATTAAAACTTTTAGGTCCCTTTTCACAGCTTATATTTGGATGTTCCTATTTCTCATGTCCTAGGAATTTAACATAGAAATAAAAATCAGCTAAAATGCTAAATGATAACTGCAGAGGAAAGTTACTTTTCCTATTCTATCTATCTATTAAAAAGTCTTTACTTTGCTGACTGTTGCATGACCTGCAAAAATAAGACAATAATTTAATTCATTACTTGGGTTTATATTAAAGACTAGTATAAACCATGATCATTGCTTGATTTTTATATTCTCAAGGCAAGAAGTAATTGTTTTGGTCTAAAAATCTTCTTTATAGGTTATCCACCCTGTGGAAATGAAAAGTAAATTCATACATTAGTTATAATCAGAAATCTTACATGCTGTTTCAGTGAATCCATTCAGATTCATTACCACTAAATTAAATGTTATGTTTTTACGCTGCCTACCTGATCCTCAGATTTAGGTCTAATTTGGACATTAAAGTCTTGCTAGTTTTGTGACTTAGAATATCCCTTCTTTATAAACTACGGGGATTACCTTAAGTGTGTGTGTGTGTGTGTGTGTGCATGCGTGAACACACGCACATGCACGCACACATACATGCAATACTATTAGCTTTAAGCAAACGGTTTGATAATTTGTCAGTCAGTTTTTGGACATATCAAATCTTAAAGATATTTATCAGGTCTTACACATTTAAGTGGTTAAGCTGAGGTAGATATTAGATATTATATGCAAATGTAACATTTTATAGAGGCCTTAGTAGTATAGCTCATGGA